>NC_083418.1:15579775-16179775 GCF_020745735.1 Hemiscyllium ocellatum
CCCCCTCTCTCTTTTCCCCCTCTCTCTTTTCCCCCTCTCTCTCTTTCCCTCCTCTCTCTCTCCCCCCTTCCCACCTCTCTCTTTTCCCTCTCTCTCTCTTCCCACCTCTCTCTTTCCCTCCCTCCCTCTCTTCCCTCCCTCTCTCTCTTTTCCCTCCCTCTTCTCCCTCTTTCCTCCCTCTCTCTCTTCCCCTCCCTCTTCCCCCTCTCTCTTTCCCCCCTCTCTCTTCCCCCCCCTCTCTTTCCCCCTCTCTGTTTTCCCCCCTCTCTTTTCCCCTTCTCTCTCTTTTCCCCTCTCTCTCTTCCTCCCTCTCTTTTCCCCCTCTCTCTCTTTTCCCCTCTCTCTCTCTTTTCCCTCCCTCTCTCTCTTCTCCCCATCTCTCTCTCTCTTTTCCCCTCTCTCTCTCTTTTCCCCCCTCTCTCTCTCTCTCTTTATGTGCTTCCTATGTCTTTTCTTCTATCCTTTTAAAAATGCTGTTTTTTGACTTTTTTTAAGTTCCAATGCAATGTTATAACATATGAAACATTAATTGCTGCTCGTGAAATTCAAGGAAACCCTCTCCAACACCTGAAATACCTCAAAAGGAGCAACTGTTACAGCCAGAAATTTTTTCCATCCTTCATCTTGGATTACCTGTCCACCATCTGTGGTAGTCTACTTGTCACATCCTGCTAATCAAAGACCTTTTACACGCACTGTTTTCTACCAGCCAATCTTCTAACCGCATTAATGTTATTTTCTAGTCCAGGAACATATTTTCAACAATCTGTTATGCCTTATCAAATGCATTTGGAAATAAAAGTAGTACACACCTACAGTCTCTCCATTTTTCCCCATCTTTCAAAGAACAGTGATAAAATGTGTGACACTACTATGGCTTTTAGGAGGTGCATTTTGTCGTGGCATTTTTTTTTGTTTGGCACCTCTGCCTTAACCTCAATCTACACAGCTTGTAAACAGTTTGAGAGGCCTTGAGTTTAAATTGGAACAATATGGATGGACAGGGGCATTCTCTACAAAACCAGGATTTTTAGATTTTCTGCTGCTGGGGTCTTAATGATACAGAAACCTTTTTCTCCTCCTCCCCACACCTGCGACTCCCCCCCAGGTATCGCTTAAGAGTAGGGGCTCTCTTCCTGCCGCTGGAGTTGCATGTGAGATAATCGGTATTTCAGAATTTCTCTGTCAAGCTGTGTTTATGGGATATTGCTATATTGGAACAGTTAATTAGCAATAGTTAATCTATTATTATAGAAGTTTTTTCCAACAGATTTCAGTTATGCTAACTTCTTTTTTAATGTATTTTACCTGTGGTGTATGAATAAAACATGGTTTACTTCAAATCTGGTAGTTTGACAAGTTGAATTGCATCTGGAATGCAACATATCTCATTGCACTCGTAAAATAAGAAAACATTACGGTCTAGGGTACCTTTAGTATATTTTGAAGGGGTTAGGTCTGATTCGGAACAATTGGAAAACATGATTTCACTTTGACAAAAACATGCTGATTCTTCTCAATTGACTTGAGCTTTTCTAAGTACACAGTGATAAAATGATTGTTTTTAAACCCCTATGACATATCAAGCTCTGGCTTGGCACTTGCTGCTTTTATCATTTGCTACTTTCCAGTCCAATGGAACTTTTCCTGAATCTAGGGAATTATGGAAAATTTCATAGCAATACATCTACCACCTTTTTAGAAACTTCTAAGACCTTGAGATGAAATATTTGGACTTGTCCATTTTTAACTCCATTTCTCTTATGATTGTGACTTTGCACGGTGGCAAGTGGTTAGCACTGCTGCCTCACACCCCCGAGACCTGGGTTCAATTCCCGACTCAGGCGACTGACTGTGTGGAGTTTGCACGTTCTCCCCGTGTCTGCGTGGGTTTCCTCCGGGTGCTCCGGTTTCCTCCCACAGTCCAAAGATGTGCGGGTCAGGTGAATTGGCCATGCTAAATTGCCCGTAGTATTAGGTAAGGGGTAAATGTAGGGGTATGGGTGGGTTGCGCTTCGGAGGGTCGGTGTGGATTTGTTGGGCCGAAGGGCCTGTTTCCACACTGTAAGTAATCTAATCTAATCTAAGTAATCTAATCTAATCCTAACAGCTCTTGATTTTCACATTGTATAGTGAAGGGAGAAGCAAATTATTATTGCTCACTTCATCTGCCATTTTGTTATCTACTAATAAATCTTCATGCACATTTGCTAACTGATTTTACATTCCTACCTAGCTTTTCCTCATACCAGAATTCTTTCATGAATCAGAAACCTCTGCTCTTAGAAAAATATCGAGGTCTCTGCTTTCCCCAACATTTTTGAGGAACAGTACTGCAAAATCACATACTGAGAAAATTTTTTTAAAATTCCCTACAACGTGGAAACAGGCCCTTCAGCCCAACAAGCCCACACCGACCCTCCGCAGAGTAACCCACCCAGACCCATTTCCCTCTGACTAACGCATCTAACCTATGGCCAATTCACCTGACCTGCACATCTTTGGACTGTGGGAGGAAACCAGAGCACCCGGAGGAAACCCACGCAGACACAGGGAGAATGTGCAAACTCCACACAGACAGTTGTGTGAGACTGGAATCGAACCTGGGACCCTGGTGCTGTGAGGCAGCAATGCTAACCACTGAGCCACCGTGCCGTCCATATATGTTATATAGGTATCCCTTATTTTGAAATAGTGACCCTTTACTCCTAGGTTCTCAGGCAAAAAGGGGCAGGAGCATGCTGAGACAATGCGTCGGCCAGGGTGGTCAGGCTTGTGGATCTTGGGAAGGAGGTAGAACCGGGCAGTGCGGGGTTCCCAGACTATGAGATTGGAAGCTGTGGGTGGGAGATCTCCTGAGGTGTTGAGATTCTGTATGGTCTAGGGGATGATGGTTTGGTGGTAGGGGGGTAGGGTCATGGTCGTAGGAAGAGGTGTCCTCGAGTTGGCGTTTAGCTTCAGCGGTGTAGAGGTCAGTGCGCCAAACTACCACTGCGCCCCCATTATACGCTGGCTTAATGGTGAGGTTGGGATTGGAGCAGAGGGATTGGAGGGCTGTGCGTTGTGAGGGTGAGAGGTTAGAGTGGGGGAGGAGGGATAGACAGGTTGAGGTGGTTAATGTCCCAGCGGCAGTTGGAAATGAAGAGGTCAAGGGCAGGTAATAGGCCAGCCCGGGGTGTCCAGGTGGATGCAGTGTGTTGGAGGTGGGCGAAGGGGTCCTTGGAAGGTGGGCGGGAGTTCTGATTGTGAAAGTAAGCTCGGAGGCGGAAGAATTGTTCGACGTCACGGTGTGTATTAAATTCATTGATGCGTGGACGGAGGGTGATGAAGGTGAGTCCTTTGCTGAGGACTGATCGTTCGTCCTCAGTGAGGGGGAGGTCTGGAGGGATGGTGAAAACTCAGCAGGGCTGAGAGCTGGGATCTGGTGTGGGTGTGGAGCTGGGAGTGGGGTCAGAGCCAGTACCTGGGGTGGGTGTGATGGTGGGGGGAATGGGGGAGGAGTCATGAGCAGGGGTAGTGTTCCCCTCCGGGTTCTGGGGGGTGGGGATAGTGACAGTGGGGTCTGTGGGGGCATGTCAGCAGAATGCAGGTGAGTGGCGCTGGTAGAGGCAGAAGTATTGGCAGACACAGCAGTAGGGGTGGCAGAAGTCACTGAGTGTGTGGCATCAGCGATGATGTGAGGGCTGGAAATGGCTATGGGAGTGGCCATGATGGGGGCGGAAGTGACATCATCAATCAGCGTGGGGGTGGAAGCTGCATCAGCCGCATGGCTAATGGCGTTTCTCCAGGCATCAGGTGGCTTGGATTTGGCGGTAACTTCCATCCCCTTGGAGTGGGATGGGGAGTTGAAGTGATCAGCCACAAGACAGTGGGGTTGTTGGGTGCATGTGTCCTGAAAATGTGCTCTGAACCATTCTGCAGAATGGCTTCCTGTCTCTCCAATGTACAGGAGATCACAAAAAGCAACAATACAGATGAGGTGTCCAGATGTGCAGAATAACTCTGCAACATGCACTCAACAAATCTGTCGCCCTGTGGCCAACCACTTCAACTTCTCCTCCCAATCCATCAAGGACTTGCAAATCTTGGACTGCCTCCACAGAACTCACAAGTCCTGTATAATCTCCAACTTTTGTATTCAGCTTCTCTCACAATAAAGAGTAACATTCGATTTTTCATCAAATGCTTTTGTATCTTTGTCATGCTGTTTCTTCAATGGTTGCTAATCTGACCAAAATATCATCTGTAATACCACATTAATTATGCTCCTTACTGAATTTTTTTTCAGTTAATCTCAATGCAATGTGGTACGTCCAAATCTGCAGCATTAATTCAGTCATTGTTCAATCTGACTCAGGCCTGCAATATATTCAAACATTTTGAGTGGGAAGAGCGGCGGCGGAGTAAAAGCGAACCCGGGAGACTACAGCTAAGGTAAGACAGTTTGTTTTAAAATTACTTACCTGTAGCGGGCAGCGGTGTTTTTTTTCTCTCTCTTCACAGAAAGAGCGGGAGCAGCAGAGAAAGTGACGTGAGTAGGAAAACAGTGAGTATATAACTCAGGAAGGCGGCTAAACCCGAGATTCTACACCTGTAGTATCTCCCACCCACCCTCCTCCTCTAACCTTCTTAACTACTCTGCTTCTTCTTTTAAGGTAAGGATTGTTTATTTCTTTACCAGTGACTAGTTAAAAAATTTACTTCTTTTTTTTGTGTGTGTGTATATACATTAAGTCCTTTTTTAGGGAAAAAAAACTATAGCAGAGAGGTATCAGAAAGTATTCTAACTCATACTTTTACAAAGTAACTAAGTAATTAACTAACTAAGCAGAGATGGCTGGGCAGGTGATGTGCTGTTGCTGTATGATGTGGGAGCTGGCTGATCCCATTGTGAATGGCAGTGACCACATCTGCAGCAAGTGTTGGTTGCTGGAAGAACTCCGGATCAGAGTTGATGATCTGGAATCTGAGCTTCAAACACTGCGGCACATCCGGTAAGGGGAGAGTTACCTGGACGCTTTGTTTCAGGAGGCAGTCACACCTGGGAGATTAAAGTAATTCGCATTCAGCTAGTGATCAGGCACAGAGTGTGACTGTAAGTGAGGCAGGTAGGGGGAACCTGAGTTCAGGAGTGGAGGAGCCTCAGCCCTTGACCTTGTCCAACAGGTACGAGATTCTTGCTCCCTGTTTGGATGAGGAAAAGGGCTCTGGACAGGATGAGCCAACTGACCAAGGCACCATGGTGCACAAGGCCATTCAAGAAGGGGGAGCTAATAGACAAGTAGTGGTTATAGGGGATTCTATAATTAGGGGGACAGATAGTATCCTTTGCAAGCCGGATCGGGAGTCTCGCATGGTGTGTTGCCTGCCCGGTGCCAGGGTGCGGGACATCTCCGACCTGTTTGAAAGGATATTGGAGCGGGAGGGGGAGGATCCAGTTGTTGTGGTCCACGTTGGTACTAACAACATAGGCAAGACTAGGGTGGAGGACCTGTTTGGGCATTACGAAGCACTAGGCAGGAAATTGAAGCACAGGTCCTCAAGGGTCATAATCTCCGGATTACTGCCCGAGCCACGTGCCAATTGGCATAGGGACAAGAAAATTAGGCAAGTAAACACATGGCTTAGGAATTGGTGTGGGAAAGAGGGATTCCACTTCATGGGGCATTGGCATCAGTTTTGGAACAGGGGGGATCTGTACCGTTGGGACGGTCTCCACCTGAACCGATCGGGTACCAATGTTCTAGCGAAGAGGATAAATAGGGTGGTCAGTAGGACTTTAAACTTCTGAGTTGGGGGGAAGGGAAAGTGAAAGCGACAGGGAGTATGGCATTAAATGGAAAGATGAGCAGCAGGAGAGCATGTGTCCAGGCGGATTTAAAATTGAGGCGGACTGAGAATGCAGAAAAAGGCAAGGATAACTTAGGACATCATATGATTTCCAACATCTCTAATGATAAGGAAGTTAGCATTAAGGCACTTTACCTGAATGCTCGTAGCATTCATAACAAAGCCGATGAACTAATGGCACAGATAATAGTGAATGATTATGATGTGGTAGGCATCACAGAGACTTGGTTACAGGGGGGTCAGGATTGGCAGTTAAACCTCCATGGTTTTTCAACTTATCGAAAAGACAGAGAGGTGGGCAGAGGGGATGGGGTTGCCTTGTTAGTTAAGAACAAAATTAAATCAATGGTATTGAATGACATAGCGTCGGATGATGTGGAGTCTGTGTGGGTGGAATTGAGGAACCACAAAGGCAAAAAAACCATAATTGGTGTTGTGTATAGACCTCCTAACAGTGGTCAGGATCAGGGACGCAACATGTACCGGGAAATAGAGAAGGCATGTCAGAAAGGCAAGGTCACATTGATCATGGGAGACTTCAATATGCAGGTGGACTGGGTAAATAATGTTGCTAGTGGATCCAAAGAAAGGGAATTCATGGAATGCTTACAGGATGGCTTTTTGGAACAGCTTGTCATGGTGCCCACAAGAGAGCAGGCTATTCTGGACCTAGTGCTTTGCAATGAACCAGACTCTATAAAAGATCTTAAAGTAAGGGAACCCTTAGGAGGTAGCGATCATAATATGGTAGAGTTCAGTCTGGAGTTTGAAAGAGAGAAGGCAAAATCGGATGTAATGGTGTTACAGTTAAATAAAGGTAATCATGAGGGCATGAGAGAGGAACTGACAAAAATAGACTTGAAGTAGAGGCTAACCGGGAAGACAGTAGAGCAAAAATGGCAGGAGTTTGTAGGTATAATTGAGGAGACTATACAGAGGTTCATCCCCAAGAAAAGAAAGATTATCCGGGGAAGGATTAGACAACCATGGCTGACAAAGGAAGTCAGGAAATGTATTAAAGAAAAAGAGAGATCCTATAAAGTGGCTAAAAACAGTGGGAAGTCGGAAGATTGGGAAGGATACAAAAGCAAACAGAGGATAACAAAGAGTGTAATAAGAAATGAGAGGATCAAATATGAAGGTAGGCTAGCCAGTAATATTAGAAATGATAGTAAAAGTTTCTTTCAGTACATAAGAAACAAACGACAGGCAAAAGTAGACATTGGGCCACTTCAAACTGATGCAGGAAGCCTAGTGATGGGAGATAAGGAAATAGCAGGAGAACTTAACAAGTACTTTGCGTCAGTTTTTACAGTGGAAGACATGAGTAATATCCCAAAAATTAAAGGGAGTCACGGGGCTGAGTTGAGTATGGTTGCCATTATGAAAGAGATAGTGCTAGAAATGTTAAAAAGTCTTAAAATTGATAAATCTCCTGGCCGCGATGGGATACACCCTAGAGTTCTGAGAGAGGTGGCTGAGGAAATAGCAGAGGCATTGGTTGAGATCTTTCAAAAGTCACTGGAGTCAGGAAAGGTCCCGGATGACTGGAAGATGGCTGTTGTAACCCCCTTGTCCAAGAAAGGATCAAGGCAAAAGATGGAAAATTATAGGCCAATCAGTTTAACCTCGGTTGTTGGTAAAATTCTAGAATCCATCATTAAGGATGAGGTTTCTAAATTCTTGGAAGAGCAGAGTCTGATTAGAACAAGTCAACATGGATTTAGTAAGGGGAGGTCATGCCTGACAAACCTGTTGGAATTTTTTGAAGCGGTAACAAGTAGGTTAGACCAGGGAAACCCAGTGGATGTGGTCTATCTAGACTTTCAAAAGGCCTTTGATAAGGTGCCACACGGGAGGCTGCTGAGCAAGGTGAGGGCCCATGGTGTTCGAGGTGAGCTGCTGGGATGGATTGAGGATTGGCTGTCTAACAGAAGGCAGAGAGTTGGAATAAAAGGTTCTTTTTCAGAATGGCAGCCGGTGACGAGCGGTGTCCCACAGGGTTCGGTGTTGGGGCCACAGCTATTCGCATTATATATTAATGATTTGGATGAGGGGACTGGGGGCATTCTAGCGAAGTTTGCCGATGATACGAAGTTAGGTGGACAGGCAGGTAGTACCGAGGAAGTGGGGAGGCTACAGAAGGATCTAGACAGGTTGGGAGAGTGGTCCAGGAAATGGCTGATGGAATTTAACGTGAGCAAGTGCGAGGTCTTGCACTTTGGCAAAAAGAATAAAAGCATAGACTACTTTCTAAATGGTGAGAAAATTAGTAAAGCCAAAGCACAAAGGGATCTGGGAGTGCTAGTTGAGGATTCTCTAAAGGTAAACATGCAGGTTGAGTCCGTGATTAAGAAAGCAAATGCAATGTTGTCTCTGATCTCAAGAGGGTTGGAATATAAAAGCAGAGATGTGCTACTGAGACTCTATAAAGCTCTGGTTAGGCCCCATTTGGAGTACTGTGTCCAGTTTTGGTCCCCACACCTCAGGAAGGACATACTGGCACTGGAACGTGTCCAGCGGAGATTCACGCGGATGATCCCTGGAATGGTAGGTCTAACATATGAGGAACGGCTGAGGATACTGGGATTGTATTCGTTGGAGTTTAGAAGATTGAGGGGAGACTTAATAGAGACGTACAAGATAATACATGGCTTGGAAAAGGTGGACGCTAGGAAATTGTTTCCGTTAGGTGAGGAGACTAGGACCCGTGGACACAGCCTTAGAATTAGAGGGGGTCAATTCAGAATGGAAATGCGGAGACATTTCTTCAGCCAGAGAGTGGTGGGCCTGTGGAATTCATTGCCACGGAGTGCAGTGGAGGCCGGGACGCTAAATGTCTTCAAGGCCGAGATTGATAGATTCTTGTTGTCTCGAGGAATTAAGGGCTACGGGGAGAATGCTGGTAAGTGGAGTTGAAATGCCAATCAGCCATGATTGAATGGCGGAGTGGACTCGATGGGCCGAATGCCCTTACTTCCACTCCTATGTCTTATGGTCTTACACACTGGCAAGGACAATTACTTCTCTGTTGCTTTTGTGTATTGTAACTGTGCTCCAGGTGTTTTTGGTTCCTTCTAATTGCTGTTCTTGGGGCCACTTATTTGTCATTTTTATCAATGACCTGTGCATAGAAGGATGGGTTAGTAAATTTGCAGATGAAACTAAGGTCAGTGGAGTTATGGACAGTGCAGAAGCATGTTGCAGGTTACAGAGGGACATAAGCTGCAGAGCTGGGCTGAGAGTTGGCAAATGGAGTTTAATACAGAAACGTGAGATGATTTCCTTTGGAGGGAGTCACAGGAATATAGAATAATGGGCTAAAGGTATGATTCTTGGTAGTGTAGATGAGCTGAGACACCTCTGTCCATTCATAGATCCCTGAAGGTTGCCACCCAGGTTGACAGGGTGGTTAAGGCATATGGTGTATTAGCTTTTATTGGTAGAGGGATTGAGTTTTGGAGCCATGAGGTCATGCTGCAGCTGTACAAAACTCTGGTGCGGCTGCACTTGGAGCATTGCATACAGTTCTGGTCACCACATAGAGATGTGGAAGCTTTGGAAAGGGTTCAGAGGAGATTTAATAGGAAGTTGCCTGGTATGGAGGGAAGGCCTTATGAGGAAAGGCTGAGGGACTTGAGATTGTTTTCATTAGAGAGAAGGTTGAGAGGTGTGACTTAATTGAGACATATAAGATAATCAGAGCGTTAGATAGTGAACAGTGACAGCCTCTTGCCTCGGATGATGATGCCTAGCACGAGGGGACATAACTTTAAATTGAGGTGTGATAGATATAGGACAGCTGTCAAACAGTGTCTTCACTCAGTAGTAAGGGTGTGGAATGCACTGACTACAACATAGAACATAGAACATAGAAGGATACAGCGCAGTACAGGCCCTTCGGCCCTCGATGTTGCGCCGACCGAATCCTACCTAACCTATACTAGCCCAATAACTTCCAAATGCCTATCCAATGCCCGCTTAAATGACTATAAAGAAGGAGAGTTCACCACTGATACGGGCAGGGCATTCCATGAACTCACAACCCGCTGTGTGAAGAATCTACCCCTAACATCTGTCCTATACCTACCACCCCTTAATTTAAAGCTATGTCCCCTAGTAACACCTGACTCCATTAGCGGTAAAAGGTTCTTAGTATCTACCCTATCTAAACCCCTAATCATCTTATACACTTCTATCAGATCTCCCCTAAACCTTCTCTTCTCCAATGAGAACAGCCCCAAGTGCCTCAGCCTTTCCTCATAAGATTTTCCTACCATTCCAGGCAACATCCTGGTAAACCTCCTCTGCACTCGTTCTAAAGCTTCCACATCCTTCCTATAGTATGGCGACCAAAACTGCACACAATACTCCAGATGAGGCCTCACCAGAGTCTTATACAACTGCAACATGACCTCAGGACTCCGGAACTCAATTCCTCTGCCAATAAAGCCCAGTACACCATATGCCTTCCTCACAGCACTATTTACCTGGGTGGCAACTTTCAGAGATCTGTGTACATAGACACCAAGATCCCTCTGCTCATCCACACTACCAAGTAGCCTACCATTAGCCCAGTAATCCATCATCTTGTTATTCCTACCAAAGTGAACGACTTCGCACTTAGCTACATTGAATTCCATTTGCCACATTTCCGCCCAGCTCTGCAACTTATCTATATCCCGCTGTAACCTACCACTTCCTTCCTCACTATCCACAACTCCACCGACTTTTGTGTCATCCGCAAACTTGCTTACCCAGCTTTCAAGTCCTTCCTCTAGATCATTTATAAAGATAACAAAAAGCAATGGTCCCAAAACAGATCCTTGTGGTACACCGCTAGTAACTGCGCTCCAAGATGAACATAATCCATCAACTACTACCCTCTGTCTCCTTCCAGCCAGCCAATTCCTAATCCAAACCTCTAATGTATCCTCAATGCCATACCTCCGAAGTTTTAGCATTAGCCTACCATGGGGAACCTTATCGAACGCCTTACTAAAATCCATATACACAACATCTACTGCTTTACCCTCGTCCACTTCCTTAGTCACCTTCTCAAAGAACTCAATAAGGTTTGTGAGGCACGACCTGCCCTTCACAAAACCATGCTGGCTATCCCTGATCACGTTATTCCTACCCAGATGTTCATAAATCTTATCCCTTACCATTCTCTCTAAGACTTTGCCCACCACTGAAGTCAGACTCACTGGCCTATAGTTACTAGGGCTATCCCTACTCCCTTTCTTGAACAATGGGACCACATTCGCTATCCTCCAGTCCTCTGGTACTATTCCCGTTGACAATGATGACATAAAAATCCAGGCCAATGGCTCTGCTATCTCCTCCCTAGCTTCCCATAGGATCCTGGGGTAAATGCCATCAGGCCCAGGAGACTTATCTATATTCATCCTTTCCAATATTCCCAAAACCTCTTCCCTGCATATTTCCAGGGCATCCATTCTAATTATTTGTGTAGACTTGCCAACTTTAAGGGCATTTAAATATCCATTGAATAAATATTCAGATGAAAATTCAATAGTATAGCTTGGATAGGTTACAGATTGTTTCCACAGGTCAGCATAACTTTGAGGGCCGAAGGGCCTGTACTGTGCTCTTGTCTTCTATTATCAGAAGAAATCACCTTTTTATTGTACCCATGTCACTTCCACGTATGTACAGGACAAAACTTTACATATCTTGGTGGTTCGGATAATCAAGTGATTTTTATGATTAGATTACTTATAGTGTGAAAATAGGCCCTTTGGCCCAACAAGTCCACACCGACCCTCCGAAGAGCAACCCACCCAGACCCATTCCCCTACATTTACCCCTTCACCTGACACTACAGGCAATTTAGCATGGCCAATTCACCTAACTTGCACATCTTTGGACTGTGGGAGGAAACCGGAGCACCCAGAGTAAACCCATGCAGACACAGGAAGAATGTGCAAACTCCACAGAGACAGTTGCCTGAGGCGCAAATTGAACCTGGGTCTCTGGCACTGTGAGGCAGCAGTGCTAACCACTGTGCCACCGTGCTGCCCACTAATGTAATGGCCAGAAAGAAAGATGTCAAGATAGATTCTTCGATTCAAAGGAGATCAAAAACAGATCAGCATGTCTCTCCCCTGACCTGTTCTAAAATTACATGCAGGACAGAAATAATCACAGAGCCCCTCTTCCAGCTAATTGTTTAATTACTCATCACTGGGGCAGAACTGCAGAGTTTGAGCTATTGTAGAACTGCCTGTGTATGTTGTTAACATGTAGTTGTTTGAATTGATGAGTCAAAGGTAAATTAGTTGACTCTGGATATCAGCTATCACCCTCGCTGAAGAAGACTGATGGAACAGCAGTGATTTAAAATGAAAATATGCCAACTAACATGTTCCCTCCTTTTTTAAAGGATGGGCTCATATATTTCAGATCATGGGTCAATTGGTCTCTAGGGATTGTTGTTCATAACTACAGTTAAAAGTGGACTTGCAGCAGCATATGCTGAGCATGGTCAGACTGGTTATCTTTGCAGTTGTAGGAAATGTCATCATTTAGATAAACTGACATGGTGGCTCAGTGGTTAGCACTGTTGCCTCTCAGCACCAGGCACCCAGGTTAGATTCCAGTCTTGAGCGACTGTCTGTGTGGAGTTTGCACGTTCTGCGTCTACATGGATTTCTTCTGAAAGATCTGGTTTTATATCAAGTTTTATATCCTGATGAACTCTGGCCCGAAACGTCGAATTTCTGTTCCTTGGATGCTGCCTAACCTGCAACACATTTTCAGCTCTGATCTCCAGCATCTGCAGACCTCACTTTTTACTCTGGTTTTATATCAATCCAAAGATATGCATGACCTTGTGATATGGTCATGCTAAATTGCCCATAGTGCTCAGGGATGTGATAGGTTAAATAGGTCAGGGGTAAATATAGAGTAGGGGAATGGGTCTGGGTGAGTTACTCTTTGGAGAGTCTGCATGGACCTGTTGAGCCAAAGGGCCTGTTTCCATGTTGTTGGGATTCTATGATAAAGCCACATCCTGAAATCCGCTATGCTGCCTAAATCAAATACTTGCTCAAGTTGCCTGTTAAGAGTGCAAATGAACTCTCCACTTTGAATATTAATAGTATTTTCTCTCAATAACGACCTCTCTGCTGTAGCAAAAGATATAAACTTGGAGGTGTTAAATGGGTCCATAAGTAAAGAAAGAGTGTTATGGTCACTATTAGTTACTCGTAGTGCGTTCCTGGCCCTGTTCTGAGGTTGCAAGTCTGGTTCTTCTACTGGAATCCCTTCTCCTGTTATAAGCAGCCTGACACTTTGTTTCCTATCTCTGCTCTACATCCTAACATGCTGAACCTAGAGATAAACTGCAACTACATCATACAAGTCTTAGAGCCAGTGGTATGCCCAAAATCTTACATCTGCAAATGTGTTGCTGGTCAAAGCACAGCAGGTTAGGCAGCATCTCAGGAATAGAGAATTCGACGTTTCGAGCATAAGCCCTTTACCCAAAATCTTACATTCACAACTAGCATCTTCTTAATGTGCAACACCCATTAGACTTCACCAATTACAATCAAGGTAACCCCCTTGAGTAATCAGATGAGTAATGAATGCCACCCTAGTCAATGATGCTCACTTACCATGAAAAAATATTTTTAAAATCAGCAACTACCTTGCAGGTATTTATGAATCTAGTAGTCACCAGGCTCTTCTTGTTGTTGAACACATTCATCAGTGCAAGATTAAAAAGATTTGTGGTACATCCACAAATGGCAGCATTGGTGTCACAACGTACATATTTTCCAGCTTTTGGAGCGTTGCTCCTTCATCAGGTGGTCGTGAAGGAGTACTGCTTCGAAAGCTACTGCTTTCAATTAAACCTGTTGGACTATAACCTGGTGTTGTGTGATTTTTAACTTTGTACACCCCAGTCCAACACCGGCATCTCCAAATTATACATATTCTCCATACTTTGAGCACATTTGCATTACCACATTTAGCAAGACAACACGTGAGAGGATTGTGTACATGTGCCAGCTTCGTAACAAAACAGCATTTGTAGAAAAAACTTTTAGCATTATGAAGTCCAATTTTGCATCCTGGACTTGGTAAAAAGAACTCAATTAATTAAAGCATGAATATGAAATAAGATATTTCTTGGACAATAACAAAGACAAAAACATAAGCATAATTGTTTGGGATGGTTCATGTGCCAATGTGGCAGAAAATATAAGCTGAAGAGAGCAGAAATTCAGTTCAAAGTTTAAGGCTCCTTATCAGAATTCATGCAGTATTTTGAAACCAAATAGATAAATTAACTGCACAAACATAATAAACAGATGACTAGTCATCTGTTACAGAGACATGGTTGCAGGATTTAGACCTCCATATTAGAGGAAAAAAAGGAAATAAAGATTGGGTAGCATTATTATTAAAGAAAGATATCAATGCAGTGATGAATAAATGCAACAGATCATGATGTGGAATCAGTTTGGACAGAAATAAATGATTGCAAGAGAAAGAAGTAAAGGGTGGGGTTATCTATAGGTCCCAAAGAGTTCATTGTAGGGCAAAGTAAAAATCTGGGAGAAAAAGAAAGAGGCATGGAGGAAGGTACGACAATTGCCACAGGTGATTTTAACCTGCATACTAACTGGACATATATGGGTAAGGTTAATGCAGTCAGAGTCATAGACATGTACAGCATAGAAACAGACCCTTTCGTCCAACCCGTCCATGCCGACCAGATATCCCAACCCAATCTAGTCCCATCTGCCAGCACCCAGTCAATACCCCTCCAAACCCTTCCTATTGATATACCCATCCAAACGCCTTTTAAATGTTGCAATTGTACTAGCCTCCACCACTTCCTCTGGCAGCTCATTCCATACCCGTACCACCCTCCGTGTGAAAAAGGTATCCCTTAGGTCTCTTTTATATCTTTCCCCTCTCACCCGAAATCTATGCCCTCTAGTTCTGCACTGCCCCACCCCAGGGAAAAAAACCTTTGTCTATTTATTCGATCCACGCCCCTCATAATTTTGTCCACCTCTATAAGGTCACCCCTCAGCCTCCGACACTCCAGGGAAAACAGCCCCAGCCTGTTCAGCCTCTCCCTGTAGCTCAGATCCTCCAACCCTGGCAACATCCTTGTAAATCTTTTCTGAACCCTTTCATGTTTCACAACATCTTTCCGAAAGGAAGGAGACCAGAACTGCATGTAATATTCCAACAGTGGCCTAACCAATGTCTTGCACAACTGCAACATGACCTCCCAACTCCTGTACTCGATACCCTGGCCAATAAAGGAAAGCATACCAAAAGCCGCCTTCACTATCCGATCTCCCTGCGACTCCACTTTCAAGGAGCTATGAACCTGCACTCCAAGGTCTCTTTGTTTAGCAACTCTCCCTAGGACCTTTCCATTGAGTGTATAAGTCCTGCTAAGATTTGCTTTCTCAAAATTCAGCATATTGCATTTATCTGAATTAAACTCCATCTGCCACTTCTCAGCCCATTGGCCCATCTGATCAGTATCCTGTTGTAATGAGAGCAGTATGTTGCAGAACCCAGCTAGTGACAGTTATTTTAAAATCTAGTAACATGTAATGAGAGAGAAGTGATAAGAAATCTATTAAGGATTCTTTAGACATGTTGATCACAAGATGGTAGAACTTCAAACTCTGAGGGAGAATATCAAGTCTCAAACCTATTCTCAACTTAAATTATCTTTACAGAAGAAAGAGTTGTCTAAAGTGGGATGGTGAAAATAGACTAATGGAAATGTCAGTCGATGGGTAATGGCCAATATTTAAGCAGGTATTTCATAATGCTCAGTTAAAATTTTATTCCAGGCAGGGATGGACTTGAAGTGGTCAAGGAGAGTATCCAAATCATTGCATATAAAGTAGTTAAATATAGTGATGGGCCAGAGAACTGGAACATTTTAGGTACCAGTATTATTAAAAAATGATTTAAGAGGGAAAAATTAAATTGGCAAGAAATAAAAGAAAACAGCAAGAGCTTCTGAGGGTTTACAAAAAGAGTGGCTAAAGTAAGTATAAGGCTCCCTGGCAGATGCAACTACAGACGTGATAATGGGGAAACAAGGAAATGGCAGATAACTTAAGCCAGTATTTTATACTGGTCTTCATTGAAAGACATCCCAAAGATATCAGGGAAAGAAAAGCCTTGTAACAGTTCCTATCATGAGGGACAAAGTATTTGAGATAGAACTGGAGGCAAATATGTAAATAAATTGCCAGGACCTGATGGGCCTGCATCCAAGAGTTTTAAAGGAAGGATATTTAGAGAGTGGAAGAATTGCCAAAATATTCCAGGGCTTGCTGGATTCTGGAAGGGTTCCAGCAGATTGGAAAACTGTAAATGGATTTCTTCTGCTCGAGGAGAAACAAAGCAAGAGATGTAAGGTGAGTTAATCTAACATACGTTAATGAGAAAATACTAGAGTCTATAATGAAGAAAACAGCGGGACATTTAGAAAAGCTTAATATTCAAATAGTCAGAGTTTTGTGAAAGGGAAATTATATTTGAGATTTGAGGATTCTTTCAAGAAATAGCAGAGTTGATAAAGGGGATCCAGGGTGTAGGTTTGCTCGCTGAGCTGTAGGTTTGATATACAGACGTTTCAATACCTGGCTAGGTAACATCATCAGTGGCGACCTCCAAGTGAAGTGAAGCTGTTGTCTCCTGCTTTCTATTTATATCTTTCTCCTGAATGGGGTTCCTGGGGTTTGTGGTGATGTCATTTCCTGTTCGTTTTCTGAGGGGTTGATAGATGGCATCTAGATCTATGTGCTTGTTTATGGCATTGTGGTTGGAGTGCCAGGCCTCTAGGAATTCTCTGGCATGTCTTTGCTTAGCCGGTCCCAGGATAGATGTGTTGTCCCAGTCGAAATGGTGGCTTTTTTTAATCCAGGTGCAGGGCTATGAGGGAGAGGGGGTCGTGTCTTTTTGTGGCTAGCTGGTGTTCATGTATCCTGGTGGCTAACTTTCTTCCTGTTTGTCCTATATAGTGTTTGGGGCAGTCCTTGCATGGAATTTTATAGATGACGTTGGTTTTGTACTGGGTCTTTTAAGTTTGGTAGTTTTTGTTTGAGAGTGTTGGTGGGTTTGTGTGCTACTAGAATTCCGAGGGGTCTCAGTGGTCTGGCTATCATTTCTGAAACTTCTTTGGTATATGGTAAGGTGGTTAAGGTTTCTGGCTGTGTTTTGTCTGCTTGTCGTGGTTTGTTCTTGAGGAATCTGTGCACCGTGTTTTTTGAGTATCCGTTCTTCTTGAATACATCGTATAGGTGGTTCTCCTCTGTTTTTCGAAGTTCGTCTATGCTGCAGTGTGTGGTGGCTCGTTGGAATAGTGTTCTGATACAGCTTCGTTTGTGTGTGTTGGGATGGTTGCTGGTGTAGTTGGGTATTTGGTCAGTGTTTGTCAGTGTTCTATTTACGCAGGTTTGTAATTCTCCCTTGTCCTTTCTTTCTACTGTGACGTCCAGAAATGCGAGTTTGTTGTCAGTTTTTTTCTCCTTGGTGACCTTTATGCCTGTGAGGATGTTGTTGATGATGTTAAATGTCTCTTCTATCTTGTTTCGTTTTGTGATGACAAAGGTGTCATCTACGTAGTGAACCCAGATTTTTGGTTTGATGATTGGTAGAGCTGTTCGTTCTAGTCTTTGCATTACCGCTTCTGCTATGAATCCTGATAGTGAAGATCCCATGGGTGTGCTGTTGGTTTGTTTGTAGCACATAGATCTAGATGCCATCTATCAACCTCTCAGAAAACGAACAGAAATGACATCACCACAAACCCCAGGAACCATCCAGGAGAAAGATATAAATAGAAAGCAGGAGACAACCACTTCGCTTCACTTGGAGGTCACCACTGAAGATGTTACCTAGCCAGGTAATGAAACGTCTGTACATCAAACCTACAGCTCAGCGAGCAAACCTACACTCTAAACCTCAACCTGAGCTACAAACCTTCACAAATTTTGCAAAGGGGAACCAGTTAAGTAGTGTCTTTGGATTTCCAAGAAGTATCCGATAACCTTTTAGGTGGCATGTTCATGCATAAGGTAGGAGCTCATGTTATTGGGGCTAATGTATCAGCAGGGATTGAGGCTTGGTTAAAATACAAGACAGTTATGATTGTTGGTTATTTAGCGGTTTTGAAAGATATTTAACTCATGGAGTGCCACGAAGTAACTCAAGGCTTCAATTACTTATAATTGATACTAATGACCTGGAGTAGGCAGAGTGCAACGCAATGTGAAAAAACGTGGGAGGGAATATGGTGATGAGGGCATAACAAGCAAGCAAAAACTTGGCAGATGGAGTTTAACGTAAGAAAATGAGGTCATGCACTTTGGGGACAACCAAAAGGCAGACTCTAACTTAAATGGAGTTAGACTTCAAAGGAGTCTGGCATGGAGGGAAGCATGTAGGAACAGCTGTATACAGTTTTGGTGTCCATATTTAAGAAATGATAGACTGGCATTGAAAGTAGTTCAAGAGATTCACTGGGTGGATTTCTGGGATGAAAGCCTCGATGTAGCAAGATCAGCTAAAGACATTATGGCCTTATTCAGTAGTTTTTAAAAGAATGAGGGATTATCTTACTGAAATATAAAATTGAGGGTTTTATAGGTTGGATGTTTTTACTAGTAGAGCATTCTCAAACTACAGGACACACTTACAGTACAAGGGGCATAATTTAAAACCTAAGTGTTATGAAGTTGAAGGCATGTAGTGTGCCTTTGAGACAGTGAAAGCTGTTTTTGTACTAAACTTGCAGATACCTATTATGTGAGTGACCAGCACTCTGTGTACTAGAAAACTGAAAATAATATAAAATTTGGCTGTGAAACAAAGACCTAAGTTTCAGGTGTTTTCACAATCGTTTGAATTTAAATTATGGCCCAGGATACTAAAAACGAATTGAATTTGTTTTTGCCAAACTTGAACTAATGAGATGATCCAATGTTTGGGGTATAAAAAAACCCTGCATTTTGAGTTAGCCAGAAAAAGGGACCAACTGCCATCACCAGAGTAGCTACCAGCAAATTACACTCTCTATCAAAGGTACCTTCCTTCATATCAAACGTCTTTGCAGCAAAAGACCGACGACCCAGAGAGATCTACAGCCAGAGGAAGGAGGACACCAGAGATGAGAGCTGCTGCCTGGTTTTGAAATTAAGTTGCAACTTTTTTTAATACAGTTGCTTTTTGGAACAGTATATTGTTCAGAGTTGGTGGTAGGGAACAAACCTTTATGAGAAAGGAGGCTTAGAGTTGTAAATAGTTGTTGTTTAATGTTTACTTTTGGAATTAAAGAATAAATTAGTATTTTTTTCTTTAAATAGTGGAATTTGGGAGTTCTGTCACTCATGCTTTAACAGATTACAAGGCGAGGTGAGCTTTCCTGGGTGTTTGGTTTAATTAGCAGAGGGGAGTTCAGTGCCACGTTGTAACAACGCAAAGGAATTTCTTCTCCTTGCAGGTAGTGAATGTCCCAAACTCTGTGGCAGAGTTATGCAGGTTAGATGTCTGCAAGTATTTAAATAAATGATAATGTCCCTACCCCAGGACTGGGAGCCCAGGTTCAAGTCCTGCCTACTCCAGATGTGTGATATCATTATTTTGATCAGGGTGACTAGAAAAGTAGGTTAGATAGACTTTCAAAATATTGAGAAGTCAAGGTCTGAGAGGAGCCAGCACAAGATTTGAGACCAGGAACAGATTAGCCTGAATTTATAGAACAGTGGAGTGAGCTTGAGGGGCTGAATGGCTGACTGTTACTCCTATTTCTTATGCTCTAAATTAGACATTACACAGGTCTTGAACTACTGTGAAAGAGCCACATGGTGACGGCTGATCATCTTTGTCTTATGCTCATTGGAACAAATGTAAGATTAACAAATGTCAAGTGACCAGAACAAGTTTTAAAATGCTCTGATTAGTTGGCAAGTTGATTGATTAGCTGAGATATTACCATAGAATAAAAAAGAACTATAGTTTTCCTACAGTTTTTAAAACAATTAAATTTTAAAAGAAAGGTAGACATTCTTTAGAACGAGCTGAACACCTTTACAACTTTGCTATGTACATGAAAACATGGAAAATTGCTCAAGGAAAACCCACCTTGTCAATCAACACTCAATTATCAAAGTGACAAGCTGCATTGTTACAAATGCTTTCAAATGCAATAAACAGCTCACTGATACTATTTTGGATTCAATCAGGGTCTGTCAGCCTGATCTTATTGCAACCTTGATTGAAACACAGGTGAAAAGAAAAGCTGCAGTTGGGACAGAATGACTACTCCTGACATCAAAAGTAGCATTTGATGATCAAGGCATTAAAAGGAGCTCAAGCAAACCTGAAGTTAATGGGAATCACCGAAAGCTCGCTACTGATTTAGCATTATTTACAGCGCACAAGATGGCTGTGGTTGTTAAAGGTCTTTTAATTCTTAGTTTGTGGGATGTCAGCATCACTTGCTGGCCAGCATTTATTGTCCCTTCCTAGCTGCCCTTGATTTGGTGGTGTGAGCTGTGTTCTTGAACTGCTACAGTCCACCTGCTGTGAGTTGACGCACAATGCCATTAGGGAGGGAATTCCAGGATTTTGACCCAGCGGCTGTGAAGGAACTGCAATATATTTCCAAAACAGGATGGTGAGTGATTTGGAGGAATCTTAAGAGACAAATTCTGGAACACAAGTCGTCAGTACTATTGCTGGAATAATGTTGGGGCCCATAGCCTTTGCAATGTCCAGTATTTCTATCTGTTTCTTGATTCCATGTGGAGTGAATCAAATTGGCTGAAGGCTGGGGACTACCAGAGGAGGGCCAAGGTTGCTGTAAAATGGTATTTTCTATTCAACCTGTTCAGACATATTACCCCCAGGAGCAGATGGGACTTGGACTTGAACTAGATTTCCTTGCCCCAAGACCAATTTCTTCAGCTGTTTCATCAATTTGCTACTCTCTGTCACCATAAAGACAAGAACAGAATGTGCATTGATATTTATACAATGCTCATGCTATTTGTGACTCCCTAGATACTGAAGCAATTTGTGTGCTTATGACAATGGATCTGAACTCCTAAGTACGATACATATGCTTAATTCTGATATAAATATATTTATATAAAAGAGGATTGTGAATATAAGTTCATTGCTGTCTGGCAAAGTTCTGCATGGGACCCATGGAAAGTTATAACTGTGCAGCATCATGAAAACGTCAAATAGAAAGACAGTGAAGGAATGGAGGGCTAACAGAACCAGAGTGTTGACTCCCTTCTCAGTCAGCAGTAAGCCACCTCTTGTTTTGTTTTTTGTCTTTCCACAAGTAAATAACAGGATTAAAAACTGACTTCAACCTCTAGTTTGTGTAAGCAAGTAGAACAGTATGCCACTAGGAGAAAACGTGCTCATGGGCGATGATATGTTAATGAACTGAGGTTTGTACACGCCAGCCTGGGTTCAAGCACGAGTGTGCTGCAAAATCAGTGATAAGCTACTCACGAGTAACCCCTGCACAGTTGAGAATTTCTTCTTCAGCTAAGTGCTGGGATCCAACTAGCCAGCAAGCTAATCAGAAGAGGAGGTGCACCTGTGTTTTAACTCTTATATCCATCAAAAGAACTGCGAGTTGGCTCTTAATAATAAACTATTATAGTATTGTGCCAAATAAATGAATATAACAAAATACACTATGATGATTTACACTACAAATCTATTTTGTGCTTAACTTTGATCATATACTACCACACTAGATCTTCACCTTGATCCACATGGTGATGGTCATGTGGTATTTTCCTGATGGTCTCAGGGGTGACTTTTCTACAGTAGTTGGTTTCTAGTTACTGCCCAAGGATGGTGTTTGCTGCAATTCTTATACTTGGTAGTTGTTCCAGCCCTTTTCTTTTGGGAGGGTCTTAGTATCCTCCAATAGATTGATCAGGGTTCAATCATCCTGATCGATTGAACCAAATCAGACATTGTCATGACAATGGCAGGGTGGTCCTGGAGGTGTTGGGTGCACGTAGCCCCCTCCAATTAAGAATGTGAGGTACCCACCGTGCCTAATACATATTATGTTTTTGATTGCGCTGAGATGGGGATTCTGGTTGACTCTGTTCAAACCCAAATTTGGGTGTGTATTGTTGTCTGCAGCCACTATGTTGATATATACTGTCTGTTGGTAGCTACAGCCTGTTTGGATGCTGCAACATGTTTATTATCACAGTCGCTTTGGTCAAGGCTTGCCTCAATCTCCCAGCATGCCTCAGTATTATCCATTCTTGTTAAATCTATCATAAATCCATCATTTTGAGCAAGTAGTCTGGCCACAGTAGGAACAGGAAATGAATGACTCCCTTGCTCAGAGTACCTTGTCAGCTAACAAATCAAAGTAAGCATAAAACGTTAACTCAAATGCATATTCATTTTTTTTTAAAATAGCATTGCTGTGAAAGGGATAGGTGAGTGAATAAATGACAGCCAGTTTCTCCCACCTCACCCAAGCACTTAACAACATAGAGTGGTCATCTGAAACCAAAGTAACTCTGAGAACCTCACCCTAGGTCTGACTGTAAGTGTCAATATGTAGCAAGGTCACTGCAACCTTCAAGTTTGGGCAAGTTACATTTCCACCATACAAGAGGCAGGCAATGACCATGTCCAACAAGAGAAATCTAACCATATCCTCTTGACGTTCAATGACATTACCATAGCTAAATTCTACATTATCAATATCCTGGTGGCTACTAATTAATCAATGTTTACTGGACTAACCATATACTGTGGCTACGAAACCAGTGTGTTGCTGGAAAAGCACAGCAGGTCAGGCAGCAACAGAGGAGCAAGAAAATTGATGTTTCAGGCTTTCTAGCAACATACTCTCAACTTTGATCTCCAGCATTTGCAGACCTCACTGGCTACAAAACCAGGTCAGAGGCAGGGAGTTCTGCAATCACTAATTCATTTTAACATCCCAAATTGTGTCCAATGTTAACAAGGTACAAATCAGGAAAGTGAAGGAATATTTGCCACTTGCCTGGACAAGTACCACCCCAAAAGCATAAAGGATGTTTAAATGCATCCATGACAAAGCAGCCTATTTAACTAGCATCCTATCCACCACCTTAAGCATTCACTGCTTCCACCACTGGCTGATAATTTCAACAAAACATGATAACTACAAGATGTATTGCAGTTGTTCACTAAGCCTCCTTCAGCAGCACCTTCCAAACCCACAACATCTACCACTGAGTAGGACATGGACAGCAGAAGAGTGAGATGACCAGTTGCTACAATTTCCCATCCAATCTGGCTGACATTCTGACTTGGAACTGTATTCGTATTCCTTCACAATCATTTAAACTGAACATTCCCTTCCGAATGTGGGTGTACCAGAACCACATGAACTTCAGGGGTTCATGCTGGTAATTCACCTCTTAATGGCAATTAGGGATGAGCAATAAATGTTAACCTCATTATTGATGCAATGATCTCATGAAAAGTATGTAAAATAGAACCACTACAAAAGGAACGTGTATATTCATTACCACTATTCCAGGTATAATTGTCTACATGGTAGGACTCAAACCTTGGAGCTTATTGAATCTGCATGGTTTAGGTACACATTAGCTTAACTGAATTTTGATAGAAACACTTTGTGAAGCTGCTTCATAAGATTAAAAAACACAAATGTCCCAAGATCCACAACAAGCTCTTATAGTTGTCATGTTTTCTTATCAGGAACAAATATTAACGAAAGTTGCTTACTGTATTCACGACCGAGCTTATATGGGACGTAAATATTTCCGTCTTTTGCACGTGGCCATAAACAGCTTCTTGGTGAATTGTTACATATCATAGCATTTCTGGAATTGTCAACGAGAATGTCGCCATGTTCAATTATTTTACTTCCTGTACTTTTTACTGCAAAGTGAAAAAAAGCAAGGTATTATTTAAAAGCGATACAAGTGCAAAAATATTTGTATGAACATTTAATACTTTTACCCAAGCTAACTAATAAAACTATTAGATTACTGTCAAAATAGTAAATTGCTCCAAACTTCAAATCAATGCCATCTCAGTGAAAGACATCAGGTCTGTTTATTTTATTAACTCCAAAATGGAAACAAAATATATTGCTAGATAAATTCATTTTCAGTTTAAATAATGACATTATAAGCACGAATTGTTTTTAATTTCGAAAAAAATCTGTTGACACACTCATTCATTATTCAATAGTTATCACTTCATGATTTAGTCCAGATTCTTTGGCTGGTAGTGGAGTAAGATGCACCTGCTGCAGACTGAGATTTGAACTGTTCATTTACATTTGACACTGGAGTCTTTACCCCTTCTGATAATGGCTCAATTTTAAATCCAGCGATGAACACAGGCATGAGGCAAGTGTTGAGGTAATTCCAGCAAAGCCACACTCTTTAAGGACTATGTTGAGATAAATGGTCTTCAACATCAGAAACTGCAGAGTCTCAACCCACCCAACCCCAACAACATTTATCCATCATTCATTCCCCACAACAATACTCCCCTTCCACAACCCCTGACAAGGATAACATATCTTCCTAGTTCACGCCACATTGGAAACTTCACCAGACAAGAAGGTTTACTTAACATCCACTCTGGAAAGTAATCCATCCACCATACGTTTCATTTCTTTTTAAAAAATGTATTCATTGAATGAGGGTGTTGCTAGCTAGGCCAGAATTTATTGCCCATAGGGCAATCGAGAATCAATCACGTTGTTGTGGTTGTGGAGTCACATGTAGGCCAGACCAGGCAAGGATGGCAGTTTCCTTCCCTAAATGATGTTAGTGAACCAGATGTGTTCTTCTGAGAACTGATAAAGGATTCATGGTCATCGTTAGACTCTTAATTCCAGTTTTCATTAAATTCAAATTCCATCATCCACCATAATGGAATTTGCACGCTGCTACCCAGAAATAACAGTCCAGCTATGATACCCAAGATGATGCCTCCCTGTCTTTATGTATAACAAAGTGCAAAGCCCCTATAACGTCTCTGGCTGTAGCCTGGAAGGAATCAAAAAGAAAGTAATTGCAAGCAATGGTGACTTTCATTATCACTGCTAATGCATGACTATGAGTCCCAGTGACCAGTATATCTTCTGAGGCTAGAGATGTCTGGAACCATTTGTGACAATATCTCAGTATCAGAAACACATCCCCTCCTTCCCCCCGCTGTTTCTTCCCCTCCCCCTCCCACCCCCAAGAGGTCAAGCAAGTTCTGCTTTTGTCTACAGATTCTGTAAATGGACAGTATTGCCTTGACTACAACTGCTCTGTTGGTCCCTAGTGCTACTTTACAGCGCCAGCGACCCAGGTTCAATTCCATCCTACGGTGCCTGCACATTCTTCCTGTGTCTGTGTCGGTTTCCTATGGGTGCTCTTGTTACCCCCCCACACATCAAAGATGTACAGGTTAGATTGGGTAATTCAGCGTTGCCAAAGTGTCCGGGGATGTGCAGGCTAGGTACATGAGTAATAGAAAATGCAGGGTTACAAGGAAGGATAGAATAAGGAAGGTGAATCAGGTTGGGATACACTTCAGAGGGTCAGTGTGGACTTAATTGACTGAGTGCTGAAAATGTGTTGCTGGTTAAAGTGCAGCAGGTCAGGCAGCATCCAAGGAACAGGAAATTCGACGTTTCGGGCTCAAGCCATTCATCAGGAATGAGGAAAGTGTGTCCAGCAGGCTAAGATAAAAGGTAGGGAGGAGGGACTTGGGGGAGGGGCGATGGAGATGTGATAGGTGGAAGGAGGTGAAGGTGAGGGTGAGAGGCCGGAGTGGGGTGGGGGCGGAGAGGTCAGGAGGGCGGTGCTGAGTTCGAGGGAATCGAACAAGGTGGGGGGAGGGGAAATGAGGAAACTGGAGAAATCTGAGTTCATCCCTTGTGGTTGGAGGGTTCCCAGGCGGAAGATGAGGCGCTCTTCCTCTAACCGTCGTGTTGTTATGTTCTGGCGATGGAGGAGTCCAAGGACCTGCATGTCCTTGGTGGAGTGGGAGGGAGAGTTAAAGTGTTGAGCCACGGGGTGATTGGGTTGGTTGGTCCGGGCGTCCCAGAGGTGTTCCCTGAAGCATTCCACAAGTAGGCGGCCCGTCTCCCCAATATAGAGGAGACCACATCGGGTGCAGCGGATGCAATAGATGATGTGTGTGGAGGTGCAGGTGAATTTGTGGCGGATATGGAAGGATCCCTTGGGGCCTTGGAGAGAAGTAAGGGAGGAGGTGTGGGCGCAAGTTTTGCATTTCCTGCGGTTGCAGGGGAAGGTGCCGGGAGTGGAGGTTGGGTGTGGACCTGACGAGGGAGTCATGAAGGGAGTGGTCTTTGCGGAACGCTGATAGGGGAGGGGAAGGAAATATATCCCAGGTGGTGGGGTCCGTTTGGAGATGGCAGAAATGACGGCGGATGATACGCTGTATATGGAGGTTGGTGGGGTGGTAGGTGAGAACCAGTGGGGTTCTGTCCTGGTGGCAGTTGGAGGGGTGGGGCTCAAGGGCAGAGGAGTGGGAAGTGGAGGAGATGCGGTGGAGGGCATCGTCGATCACGTCTGGGGGGAATCTGCGGTCCTTGAAGAAGGAGGCCATCTGGGCTGTACGGTATTGGAACTGGTCCTTCTGGGAGCAGATGCGGCGGAGACGAAGGAATTGGGAATATGGGATAGCGTTTTTACAGGGGGCAGGGTGGGAGGAGGTGTAGTCCAGGTAGCTGTGGGAGTCAGTCGGTTTATAGTAGATGTCTGTGTTGATTCGGTCGCCTGAGATAGAAATGGAAAGGTCTAGGAAGGGGAGGGAGGAGTCTGAGACAGTCCAGGTGAATTTCAGGTCGGGATGGAAGGTGTTAGTAAAGTTGATGAACTGTTCAACCTCCTCGTGGGAGCATGAGGCAGCGCCGATACAGTCATCGATGTAGCGGAGGAAAAGGTGGGGGGTGGTGCCAGTGTAGTTGCAGAAGATGGACTGTTCCACATATCCTACGAAGAGACAGGCATAGCTGGGGCCCATGCGGGTGCCCATGGCAACTCCTTTAGTTTGGAGGAAGTGGGAAGATTGGAAAGAGAAGTTGTTCAGGGTGAGGACCAGTTCAGTCAGTCGAAGGAGGGTATCAGTGGAAGGGTACTGGTTGGTGTGGCGGGAAAGGAAGAAGCGGAGGGCTTTGAGTCCTTTGCGATGGGGGATGGAGGTATACAGGGACTGGTTGTCCATCGTGAAGATAAGGCGTTGGGGACCGGGGAAGCGAAAATCATGGAGGAGGTGGAGGGCATGGGTGGTGTCCCGAACGTAGGTGGGGAGTTCTTGGACTAAAGGGGACAGAATCGTGTCGAGGTACGCGGAGATGAGTTCGGTGGGGCAGGAGCAGGCTGAGACAATGGGTCGGCCGGGGCAGTCAGGTTTGTGGACTTTGGGCAGGAGGTAGAAACATGCAGTGCGGGGTTGTGGGACTATGAGGTTGGAGGCGGTGGATGGGAGATCCCCTGAGGTGATGAGGTTATGGATGGTCTGGGAGATGATGGTTTAGTGGTGGGAGGTGGGGTCATGGTCAAGGGGGCAATAGGAGGAGGCAATTGGCTGAGTGGCCTACTTCCATGCTGTAGGAATTCTGATTTGAAAAAAAGGCAAGAAATAGAATTCTTCAAACTTACAGAATGTTTGTGGCACTAGTAGGCATAGCATGAGACCACGTTACAGAAGAGCAGTTCCTCTTCTCTCTGGAAAACCATGTAAACAGTCTCAAGCCAGATCAAGGTTTCCTGGCTCAGACTGGAGTGTTGATTTTTCTAACTCTATAGGAAGGTATCTTTCAACACCTATCTATACAAGTGTGTGATAAAAGCTAAGAAATTGTTCCAAGCATGGAATAACCTAAAAGATGCCCTCAAACTAAAGTGATGGATAAGGGGAAGATGACTCACCCTACCTGATTGGGCATCTGCACTGCAGTTGTAACCTGAACTATTCAAACAAAGTGATTGACATTGGATACTGAGCTGAAAATGTGTTGCTGGAAAAGCGCAGTAGGTCAGGCAGCATCCAAGGAACAGGAGATTCGACGTTTCGGGCATAAGCCCTTCTTCAGGACATTGACATTGGATAGACAACCAGTCCCTACAAGTAAAGTAAATTAATGGGTGGTCAGAGGTAGATCAGTGTCATCTTCAGATGCAGCAAGACCAGGAAAGAGGAAAGAAGGAAAAAAGTTTCATTTCAAAGTTGAAGTGAAAGGTACAAAAGCAATTTGGTTCTTATTTTGACTAGCTTCCTTTTAACAGAAAAAAATATATAGAAGGAATGCAATTGTATGAGAAATTTCTTCTCCATCTGCCTGAAAATAAGCTTTGTTTTGCTGATGTTTCCTTTTTAATTCACCATACACTTATATTTTAATGTAGATGTTAGGCATTATTAAAATTATAAATTCAGAATACGTTTGGACAATTTGACTCATTGGGCTAATGATTTAAATTTTAAATACTTGGTGTAACTATTCAAGTCATTTTTACGTACTAGGAAAAAAAATTGCTGCAGCTCAAGAAGGCAGCTCATCACCACCTTCTCATGACAAATAGAGATGGGCAATTAATGATGGCTTCACCAGAGATGTCCACATTCCAGGAGTGAATAATTTTTAAAAATAAGATTGTCCTGTGCTGGACATTATGAATGTATGGTATCCAAATACCAATTTACAATATAGAACCTTTTATTGAAAGAACACTCAGCAAAACAAAGGCATGGGCTTCAGCAGCAACAATGTTCCATCTGCAAGGATGGAGATGCCAAGTAATAGCCAACGTGCCTAAAAGTGCAATATATCGGAGAGAAACTTGGAAGAATCACTTAGAACAGCTGGAAAAGTCTCCAGACCACCATGTCTATGCTGACCAATAAACACCACTACACTATACTAATCCCATTACTTGCACTTTGTCCAGAGCTTACTATGCCCCAGCTTTTTAAGTTCTCATCCAGCTGCTTTTTAGAGTAGTTAGAGCAGTGGTGGAAGAGAAGCGGGTATGAACAGTGGCAGCAGAAACTCCAGATAAAAACATGAGGAGCAAGGTCCACATTGAGCTCAATTGAAAGAACAGTGGGAGAAGCACAGAGCAGGTGAATTCTTCCCTGAATGTGGAGTCTCAATTCGTGAAGTGACATCATGGTTAAAAACATGAGGTAAGGCAAGAGGATTACCAGCTTAGGAACCAACTTTAGATGCTGAGTGTGTAGTAATAGGATGGAGACAGAGTGTGAAGTCCTAATTTTTGTTGTTTGCAATTTAAGAATAGAGAGACACTTGAGTGAGAGACAAATCTGTTTTGGATAGTGGGTAAGTTTGTGTAATTGTCTTTAGTTGATGAGTTTCACAATGGCAGGAAAACTCACCCCCATGAAATGCTCCTCCTGCATCATATGAAACTTCTAGTATCCATGGTGACCATGTATGCAGGAAATGTGTTTAGCTGCACAGAGTTGCTGGAGCTGTGAATGGACTCACTATGAAGCTTCCATGATGCTGAGAACTTCATGGACAGCACATTAACAAGCTGTTCACACCACAAATAAGGATTACAAAGACAGGAAAGTTTCGAGTGACTACTGGGAAGACTGGTAAGCACTGGCAGGCAGTTCACAGTGGCCATTCCCTCTCAAATAGATATCATTTTGGATGTTGTTTTGGGAGGGTAGGGGAGAATGGCCTCTCAGGAAAAACAGCAACACCAAATTGGTGGCACCACAGTTGGCTCTGATGCACAGCAGAGGAGGAAAAAGACTATCAGGACTTCAGTGATAGAATACTCAATTGTGAGGGAAATTGACTAGTGGTTTTGCAGAGCAAACTGGACTCTCAAGTGGTCTGTTGCTATGGAAAATAAAGAACATGAAAGCTTGGGAAAGGTTAAAGCATGAAGACCACTGGCAATCTGCAGTCTGTGGAAGGCAAGATAGAATAAGAATAGTGGAATGCTCTTACACCAATTAGCACAGTAAGGTTAAGGCTGAAAGGTCACTATGGCGAGATGAGATAACACAAGTAACAAAGCAAGTTTCTCAGTTAAGTGTTATTATGACAGGATTGGGACCATAAATATTTGACACATGACATTAAAATATCTACTTAATAGTTAGTAGAGTGAGCTTGAGACAGGAGACTATTGTAACAGATGGAATAGCTAAATATCTATCATGACAGGTTAGTCTGGAATGGAAGATCGCCGTAGAAGAGTTAGCAATAAATATCTAACCATGACATTAGAATAACATTAAGTTGAATGTACAACTAAAGAGATAATGGGAACTAACACCATTGGTTTATTGTGTAGCTAGAGTGAGGTACTTTGATTAATATAGTTGAACATGCTGATAAGCTAACAGAAACATGATTTTAAAAAATCCAAAAATCCACGGACCTTGAGGTTCAGGGGCATTCGAGACTCTGCTTTCTCAGTGTCATGGTTTTTTGTTTGCAAATAAAAGACCTACTTCTTGAAGAACTTTCTGCGTCTCCTGGTGGTTCTCTATATTTTCTCCACAATATTGCTTCCCTGGTGCCAAGGTTGAGAACGTCTCAGAACAATTGCAGGACATTCTGAAGGAGGAAGGTGAACAGCCAGTAGTCATGGTAAATGTCGGTAGCATTGAAATGGGTAAAAAGAGAAATAAGTTCCTGCACCAGGAATTGCAAGAGTTAGATAGTAAAAACAGTGGAAGACTACTAAGGTTGTAATTTATAGATTACTTCTGGTGCCATGCACTAACTGAGCAGGAGTAGGAAGGGATGATATAGGCGGGAGGGCTTTAGATTTTTGGATCATTGGGTCAGCTTGTGGCATTGGTTGGACCTCTACAAACTGGACAGGTTGCACCTGAACCAGACTGCATCCAATATCCTTGCTGGGAGGTTTGCTCATGATGCTGGAATTGATTTAAACTGATTTGGCAGGGGAGTAGGGCACACAGTTAATGTAAAATTAGGAGCAAGGTCCAATCAGATATAGAAGGAATGCAAAGACAATCAGTAGGCAGAGAAGACATGGGCAGGATAAGGCATATGGGAGGTGCAGAAAGCTAAATGGCATCTATTTTAATTCAAGGAACTTGACTGGTAAGATGAATGAACTTACAATATTGATAGTATGTGGGAATATGATTGTTGTAATCAGAGACCTAGTTGAAGGACAGGACTGGACTGACAGTTTTAGATGTGATGGTATCAAGGTGTGATGGGGGGGGGGGGGGGAAGGTGTTAGAAAGTAAGAGAGATGGGGGCATTGCAATATTGACAAAAAAAACCATTACAGCTGTATTGAGGATGGATGTCCCAGAAGAGCCTTTAAATCAGGCCATTTGGGAAGAGCTTAGAAAGATAGGGTGATTAATTTGTTTGGGATTATACTACAGACCTCCCAACAGTCAGCAGTAGATAGAGGTGCAGCTATGTAGGCAAATCACAGAAAAATGAGAGAGAAAGAGTTATAATTGCAGAGGATTTCAAGTTTGTAACACTGACTGGGATTATCTGCATGTGAAAGGATTACGAGGAATAGAAATTTTAAAGTACACCCAGGATAGCTTTTTATGCCAGTATGTAGATAGTTCTATTAGAGATGGAGCAATGCTAGACCTCATCACAGGGAGTGAAGCCAGTCAAATGGTTGATATTTCAATGGACAAGCATTTTGGAGATTGTGACCACAACTGAGTTCCATAATTATTGAAAGGGATAAGGATAGTGCAGAAGTGAAATTTCTAAATTTTTCAGGGGGGGAGGCAGTGGAAAAAAAAGGTTGTTTGCAAAACATAGGATTTGGCAAACATAGACCAAGAGCAAGCAAGTCTGCATTTTTGAAAGTGGGAATCTCTTAAAAGTAATATAGTGAGAATACAAGGCCAGCATATTCCTCTAAGAGTGAAGAACAAGGGCAGTAAGTCCAGGGAACCTCAGATATCAAGAGATATCGAGAATTTGATAAATAAAAAGGAGGAAGCGCAATATAAAAACAAGTGGTTCTACAAAAGATACAGACTGTGCAGGGGTGAGCTTAAAAGGGAAAGGGAGGTGGCTTAAAAGTAGCACAGGAAGAATCTATTTTCGGATGTTGACAAGTTTAGACAAAAGCAAACAGCCAAAGACCACTTTCTGTTCCTGTACTTTTTGATTCCATGAAGCACTTAACTCAGGCACTCCACATTTTCCAATCAACCAGTTCAGATGTTATTACACTTCTCTGGTGGAACTTGAGTTAATGCTATTGGTAGGATTTAAACTACTTTGGGAAATTAGACAAAGTATAGGTACAATAGTTGGTAATGCACATGCAAATGTAGAAGAAACTTCAAGTTAGACTGGCAGTCAAAGTGTATAGTAAAATTAAGACACCAAGGAGTTAGCCAAGATTGGATAGTAATGATTTTAATGCAAGGAGGTTTGCATGTAATGCTGCTGAGTAAGAAGTATTGGATTAATACATGGCAATATGACTTCATTGTTATCACTGAGACACAGTTCAAAAGGGAGATGACCGGCAGCTCAATATTCCAGTTTATCCTTCAGGTGGGATAGGGAATGGTGTAACAGAAGTTGTGGTGTTGTAATACTGATCAAGGAGTCAATTATTGCAATAAGAACAGATGATATAATCGAAAGGCTCCTCAATTGAGGCCATATCAGTAGAACCTAAAAATAAAGCAGCAATCACACCCAAACAAACAATCAGGAAGTGACAGAAGGGCAAATTTCGATGTAAAAATAATAGGATAGTAATAGTAAAGGATTTTAACTCCCATTTTTTAAATGGGCATTTGGTGTGAAAGATTTGGAGGGCATATGAATTCTTAAAAATGTCAGATGCTGTAACAGACAAGATATTTCTGAAAAAATATACAGTGAAAACACATGGGAGTAAATTAGAAATAAGAAAGATCACCTTAATGGGATTGTACTATAGGCCCCCAAAAGTTAGAGAGAAATTGAGAAACAAATATGCAGAGAGATCTCAGATACATGTAAGCAAAATAAGGCTGCAATAATGGGAAATTTTAATTTTCTAAACACTGACTGGGACTTCTATAGTGTTTAAAGGTTTAGATGGTGAAGTATTTGTCAAATGCGTTCAAAAAAATTTATTTCTAGCAATATGTGAATGTTCTTACTAGACAAGGAGCAAAATTTGGCCTTCTTTTGGGCATTTAGGCAGGGCAGGTGACAGAAGTGAAAGTACGGGAACAATGGGGTCTAGCAATCATAATTAAATTAGTTTAAAATGGTTATGGCAAAGTTGATTGGAGTAGACTGTTCACAGGTAAAACTATGTTTGACATGTGGGAGACTTTCAAGAGGTGTTATGTTCCTGTTAAAGTGAGGAGTAAGATTGGTAAGATTAAGGAGCAATGGATGAATAAAGATGGAGGTTCTAGTCATGAATAAGAGAATCTTTATATTAGATATAGACAATTGGATTCAAATGAATCTCTTGAACAGTATAAACAGTGTCGGGTATTCTTAAGAAGAAAATCAGGGAAAGAAAAAGAGGGGATATGAAATAGCATTGGCAGATAAGGTGCAGGATAATCCAAAGTGATTCTGCAAGAATATTAGGAGCAAGAGGGTAACCAGAGAGAGAATAGATCCCCTTAAAGATCAAAGAGGTTGCCTTTGTGCTGAACCCCAGGAAGTGATAGAGCTTTTAAATTAACTCGGAAATAAATTTTGATGTTTTAAAAATAGTTCACATTACAGAAGAGGTGATTTTGGAGGATTTGGAGAATATAAAAGGTGGATAAATCTCCAGGACCTGATCTAATGTATCACGGATTGCTGTGGGAAGTAAGGGAGGTAATTGTGGGGCCCCTTGGAAAAATATTTGTATCATTATAACTACGGGTTATATGCCTGATGAATGGAGGTGCCAAATGTCGTGCTTTTGTTTAATAAGGGTTGTAAAGAGAAACTGGCGAAAATAAACCTGTAAGTCTAATTTTGGTTGTGCTAAGTTGTTGGAGGTAATTCTAAAAGATAGTATTTGTAAGCATTTAGAGAGGCAAAAATTGATTAGTGACAGACAGCTTGGTTTTGTGTGAGGAAAATCATGTCTCACAACTTTGAGATTTTGAGGAGGGTTCTCAAAAAGATTGAGGGCACAGCACTAGACATAGTTTACTTGGACTTTAGTAAAGCCTTTGACAAGGTTCCTCATGGAAGTCTAATTTATGTAATTAGATCATATGGGATTCAGTGCAAGTTTGCCGGTTGGATATAACATCAGGAGATAGAGTGGTGCTGGAGAGGTTGCTTTTCAGATTGGAAGCCTGTCACCAGCGGTGTTGCACAGCGATCAATTTTGGGTCCTTTTTTGTTTTGTCATTTACATAAATGATTTGGATGAGAACACAGGCATGGTTAGATAGTTTGCAGATGACACCAGATGACAACGAAGAAGGGTTTCTAAGATTACAAAGGGGTCTTGATCAAATTGATCAATGGGCTGAAAAATGGCAGATGGAGTTCAATTTGGATAAATGCAAGGCATGGAGTTTTGGTAAAATAAACAGGGGGCAAGAATTATACAGTTAATGGTATTGTTGTAGAACAGCGACCTAAGGGTTCAGGCTCATTAAATCTTTGAAGTTTGCATCACATTAGGTAGAAATGGTTAAAAAGACATTCAGCATGCTTAACTTCATTGCTCAGTATTTTGAGTTTGGAGCTGGGAAGTCATAGTGAGGTTGTACAGAACATTGAGGCCTCTTCTGGTCACTCTGTAGGAAGGGTATTATTAAGCTAGAGAGGGTTCAGAAGAGATTTGCCAGGATGTTGCCAGATATGGAAGGTATGAACAATAAAGAAAGGCAGGGATTTCTTTCACTGTTGAGAGGTGACCTTTATAGAAGTTTATAAAATCATGAAGAGTATAAATATGGTTAATAGTAGTTGTCTTTTCCCTAAGGTTGGTGACTTCAAGACGTGAAGGGCAAATTTCTTTTACACCGAGGGTGGTGGTTCGCATGTGCAATGAACTTCCTGAAGAAGTGGTGGATGCAAGTACATTTACTACATTTAAAAGAAACTTAAACAAGTACATGAGTAGGAAAGGTTTGGAGGGATATGGGCTAGGAGCAGGCAGTTGGGACTAGTTTAATTTGGAATTATGTTCAGAATGGACTCGTTGGACTGAAAGGTCTGTTCTCCATGCTGTTTGACTCTGAGAGTTTTTTTTTAAAGCAAGCACATATAAAGTCTTACAAAAGACAGGGAAATAAGTGTTGGACTAATTTTAGTGAACAAAGCTGAGGAAGTGGTGGACGTGAATGGGAGAGTATTTGGGTGATAGTGACCACAACTCCATAAGATTCAAAGTAGAACATAGAACAGTACAGCACAAAACAGGCCCTTCCGCCCAGGATGTTGTGTCAACCACTGATCCTCATGTATGCACCCTCAAATTTCTGTGACCATATGCATGTCCAGTAATCTCTTAAATGTCCCCAATGACCTTGCTTCCACAACTGCTGCTGGCAACGCATTCCATGCTCCCACAACTCTCTGTGTAAAGAACCCGCCTCTGACATCCTCTCTTTACTTTCCTCCAACCAGCTTAAAACTATGACCCCTTGTGTTAGTCATTTCTGCCCTGGGAAGTAGTCTCTGGCTATTGACTCTATCTATGCCTCTCATTATCTTGTATCAATTAGGTCCCCTCTCCTCCTTCTTTTCTCCAATGAAAAAAGTCCGAGCTCAGTCAACCTCTCTTCATAAGATAAGCACTCCAGTCCAGGCAGCATCCTGGTAAACCTCCTCTGAACCCTCTCCAAAGCATCCACATCTTTCCTATAATAGGGCAACCAGAACTGGACGCAGTATTCCAAATGCGGTCTAACCAAAGTTTTATAGAGCTGCAACAAGATCTCACGACTGTTAAACTCAATCCCCCTGTTAATGAAAGCCAAAACACCATATGCTTTCTTAACAACACTCTTCCACTCGGTGGTCATTTTAAGGGCTCTATGTACCTGCACACCAAGATCCCTCTGTTCATCCACGTTGCCAAGAATCCTATCCTTAACCCTGTACTCAGGTTTCAAATTCGACCTTCCAAAATGCATCACCGTGCATTTATCCAGGTTGAACTCCATCTGCCACCTCTCAGCCCATCTCTGCATCCTGTCAATGTCCCGCTGCAGCCTACAACAGCCCTCCATACTGTCAACGACACCTCCAACCTTTGTGTCGTCTGCAAACTTGCTGACCCATCCTTCAATCCCCTCATCAAGTCATTAATAAAAATTACAAACAGTAGAGGCCTAAGGACAGAGCCCTGTGGAACACCACTCACCACAGACTTCCAGGCAGAATATTTTCCTTCTACTACCACTCGCTGTCTTCTGTTGGCCAGCTAATTCTGTATCCAGACAACTAAGTTTCCCTGTATCCCATTCCTCCTGATCTTCTGAATGAGCCTACCATGGGGAACCTTATCAAATGCCTTGCTGAAGTCCATATACACCACATCCACAGCTCGACCCTCATCAAAGTCAGATCCTCAAAGAACTCAATAAGGTTTGTGAGGCATGACCTGCCCCTCACAAAGCCGTGTTGATTGCATTTAATCAAGCCATGCTCTTCCAGATGGTCATAAATCCAATCCCTCAGAATCCTTTCTAACACCTTGCAGACGACAGACGTGAGACTTACTGGTCTGTAATTGCCCGGGATTTCCCTATTTTCTTTCTTGAAAAGAGGAATTACATTTGCTTCTCTTCAGTCCTCAGGTACGACTCCAGTGGAGAGTGAGGATGCAAAGATCTTCGCAAGTGGCGAAGCAATTGCATTTCTCGTTTCCCAAAGCAGCTGAGGACAAATCTGGTCCGGGCCTGGCGACTTGTCAATCTTAATGTTTGACAAACTTTTCAGCACATTAGCTTCCTCTATCTCTATCCATTCCAGCATGCACACATGCTCTTCAAAGGTTTCATTCACTACAAAGTTTGTTTCTTTCGTAGACAGAAGCAAAAAACTCATTTAGGGCTTCCCCTAACTCCTCAGACTCCACACACAAATTCCCTATGCGATCCCTGATTGGCCCTACTCTTTCTTTGACCATTCTCTCATTGCTCACATAAGTGTAAAATGCCTTTGTGTTCTCCCTAATCCGTTCTGCCAAGCCTTTCTCGTGCCCCCTCCTGGCTCTCCTCAGAACATTTTTGAGGTCCTTCTTCGCCTGCCTGTAATCCTCTAGAGCTGAGCTTGACCCTAGCTTCATCCACCTTATGTAAGCTACCTGTTTCCTTTTGACGAGAAGCTCCACCGCTCTTGTCATCCAAGGTTCCTTTATCTTACCACTTCTTGCCTGTCTCAGAGGGACATATTTATTCATCACTTGCAACAGCTGTTCCTTAAACAGTCTCCACATGTCTATAGTGCCTTTACCATGGAACAATTGTTCCCAATCCATGCTTCCTAACTCATGTCTGATCGCAACATAGTTTCCTCTTCTCCAATTAAATATCCTCCCATTTTGCCTAATCCTCTCCTTCTCCATAGCTAAGTAGAATGTGAGGCAGTTGTGGTCACTATCACCAAAATGCTCTCCCACCACAAAATCTGATACCTGCCCTGGCTCGTTTCCGAGCACCAAGTCTAGAATGGCCTCTCCCCTCATCAGCCTGTCAACGTACTGAGTTAGGAAACCCTCCTGAACACAGCTTACAAAAACAGCGCCATTCAAATCTTCTACTCGAAGGAGGTCCCAATCAATATTGGGAAAGTTAAAGTCACCCATTACAACAACCCTACTACGTCCACACTTTTCCAAAATCTGCTGACCTATGCTTTCTTCCATCTCCCTGCTGCTATTGGGGGGCCTGTAGTAAACCCCTAACGAGGTGACTGCTCCCTTGCTGTTCCTAATTTCCACCCATACTAACTTGGTAGGCAGATCTTCCTTGACAATGGAAGCTTCTGTAGCTGTGATACCCTCTCTGATTAGTAGTGCTACACCCCCTCTTCTTTTCCCCCCTCCCTATTCTTTTTAAATGTTCTAAACCTTGGAACATCCAGCAACCATTCCTGTCCCTGAGAAACCCATGTCTCTGTTATGGCCACAACATCATAGCACCAGGTACTGATCCATGCTCTAAGTACTTATTGATAAGGACAAATAAAGGCTCTGAATTGGGAGAAAGGATGATCTTACTTTGATAAGCCAGGATCAAACCAAAGTGAATTGAGAGCAGTTACTTGTAGAAGAATATACATCAAAGCCCTGGGAATCTTTCAATAAGGAAACTGAGGAAATGCAGGACAAACATATTCATGTAAAAGTAAACAGTGGAATCATAAATTCCAGAGATCCCTGGATGTGCAGGAATATACGAGGCTTGGATATGTTATATATCCAGGACACTTAACACTAATAGCTCTTTAGAAAGTGCTGCACATTACTTTGTAACTAAGAAAAGTGAAGATGAGGGATGAATAGGCAGGTAAAATAAAGGAAAATCCAAAAGCATTTTGTAAGTATATGATGAGCAAGAGGATAACCATGGAGAGAAGCTCATTAGGGATGCAAGTGCAAATTGTAAGTGGAGCCAAAAGACAAATGAGTATTTTACATTTGTGTTCAAGATAGAGAACAATTGATGTAAGTATATGGAGAACTGAGGTTTTTCAACAAAATGCAACAGAGAAAGGAACTATAGGAGGGCGACTATGTGATGCAATAATTCAAGAATGGTTATTGGAATAAGGAGGAATCTAACAGTGGTAGTGAAACTATTTGGCACAATGTACAGAAGTGAGTGAGATTGACATTTGATCAAGTTTGTCGAGGATACGAATGGTTTAGTGGACAACGGTAACATGGGGGAAGTACTGTATGTGAACTTCAGTGAAGCTTTTGATAAGGTCTCCCATCAGAAACTGGTCAAGAACGTAAGACTCCAGGACAATTTGCCAAACTGAATCCAAAATTGGCTAAATGGCAGGAGGCAGAGGGTTATGACCGCAGGTGGTTTTAGGAACTGAAAACCTGTGCCTCATAGCATAGTGTAGGTTTTCGTGCTGATTTCTTCCCTGTTATACCTAACATTAGTGATCATGATGTAAATGGGTAGGTTTGTTCAGTTAATTCGCAGTCACACAAAAATTGATGGCATGGTAAAAAATGAGGCATGCCTTAGACTGCTGGAAGAAACAAACAAGCTGGTCAGATGGGAGAACAATGGAAAATGGAATTTAATCCTTGTAAGTATGAAGTGATACATTTTGGGAGGCCTAACAAGGCAAAGTATACATAGTGAACAGTAGGATCCCAGAAAATAGAGGATCAGATGTTCTTTATTTGCATGTCCACAGATTCTAGAACACAGCAGGATAGGTGGACCGGACATATGGGATACTTAAGTTTATTAATTGTAGCATGGAATATGACAGCAGGGAGGTTATGACAGAGCTGTATTAGATATTGGTTGGGTTACAGCTGGAGTACTGTGCGCATTTCTGATTACCACACTATAGGAAGATGTGTTCGTACTAGGAAGGGTGCAGACGATATTCACTAGGATGTTGCCTAAGCTGGAGCGTTTCAGATATGAAGATAGTCTGGATAGGCTAGGGTTGATTACCAGAAAGTAGAGGTGGGTTCCTGTTTGAGGTCTGCAAAATTATCAAGAGTATTTTTCCCTTAGGAGAGTGATCAATAACTGAGGCCACAGATTTAAAAGACAAGAAGTTTGGAGGGAACGTAAGCTAGAATTATTTTACTCACAATGGTTGGTATCTGGAACACACTGCCTGAAAAGGATGGTAGAAGTTGGAACCATCACAAAATATAAGTAGTATCTAAATGATTACTCAAACCTACTTAACAGGTTAGACTACAGGCCAACTGATGGAAAAATGGACTTGAATAAATAGGTGTTTAATGACTAGCATGCACATGATTAGCTGAAGGGCCTCTTTCCATGCTGTAAAACAGTGACACTCTGTAAGAATGTCGACATTTTAATTTATACTTACTCAACAAATACATGCATGCAGAATCGAATGTGGCTCTAGAAAAGCACAGTAGGTCAGGCAGCATCTGAGGAGCAGGAGAATCGATGTTTTGAGCAAGACTCCTTCTTCAGGAATGATTCCTGATGAAGGGCTCTTGCCCGAAACATTGATTCTCCTGCTCCTCAGATGCTGCCTGACCTGCTATGCTTTTCAGCACCACACTCTCTACTCTGATCTCCAGCATCTGCAGTCCTCACTTTCTCCTAATACAAGCATGCAGCCCAGAGAGAAAATCTGCTACAACTAAAAAAACTAAACTTTTTCACTATTCTATTGAACATCTTGAATTTATATTCTACATTACTAATCTCACAGCAGTTACCTTTCCTTAATTATCTAATTAAACCTTTTCATCACTTTAATTTTTTTTAGATCTCAACTTTCTTTGTTCTAATGGAAGTAATGCAGTTTCTCCCATTAATTAAAATCTCCATTCCATTTAACTGTTTTCATGAATCACTTCCCACTGAATATCACTTCAACTTAAAGCAATAAAAAAAAGCTGCCTTATAAATCCACAGTATCCTTCTAACCATTTTATCAACACAATATTATTTAAGTATTAAAATACACATTGTTTTACTAGAAAGCAAATATTTTTCTTACGCAGCTCTTCATTGGCTTTCAAAATTATACTGAACACATCTGTTTCATTTGTGTCCCTTTGTTTCCTTTTCAAGACACCTGTAAATATAGAGAAGGTTAAAATATTGTTTAGTTTAATGAATGAATCTCAAACTTCACAACCTTACATTCTGTACACTGTAATCTCTCCACTCAACTCAAAAATCTAGTAATACTAGTTCTCAAGGATATTTTTCAGCAGGCTTTGGAGACTTAGGATGCTAGAGTGCTAACTTGATGGCAGCAAAGACAGAATCATGTGTTCTGAAAGCAGAGGAAACAAAGTCTCACAGCATGGGAAGGAGTGTGGTGGCTTCAAACTTTGCTATGTTCCTGTTCCTTTTATATACTTTCCTTATCCGGACAAGTAAATGCTAATGCATTCCCAATTAGACCAAAATGGCAGGATGGGGTTGATTAGAGAGACAAGGGAGATTGTGCAGGGATGGAGAGGAGAACACAACTGTATATTTGAAGGAGAAGAGCAGCTGATTGCAGAGAGTGTGTGAGAAGGGAAAAAATACTGATTATAGTGTGCAATGAAAGAAGTGAGGATGATATCAATTTTGGGTCTAGGGAGGGGCTGATCATTACATGTTTGGGGAACTAGAGGGGCTGATGGTTGTTGTATGAGGGTCGATGAGTGTGATCAATGATTAATGCGTATGTGTACCAATGTGGAACAAGTGAGCTGATTACTATGTGAAGTATTACAAATATGAATTCAATATAATTTTCAATACATTGTTGATTTTTATCTCTGCATCTTAACTGCCATTGCGATCAAAACTTTGTATGCTGCCTAATTAAGTCACCTATATGCCACATTTTCCTATAAAGATCTTCCCTTTGATTCTATCCCTAATTTCTTTATTACTCTAAGCTTCAACAAATGTGATCCTCCCAAAATGTTTGGTATGTTGCACATTCACATTCCTTGGGGCAAGCACACTCCCGATAATTAAATTATAATACCAATATTTAAATAAGAGATAGCGAATTTCTCATAAGCCAGCTACTTTGAGCAAGTGAGTTAAATATAAAGCTTTGGCTGACCTTACAAGATTAGTGATGCAGATAGGACAGGGAGTTTCCACTTCTCTCTCCTCCAAGTGATCTAACATAACACTGAAACCTTGGATACAAAGTGAAGCGAGGTATACGATTCACCAGAATGTGTGTGGGCTCAACTGACGGGAGAGAAAGGGGCAGGTTCCTGAAATAAAGTTACCATGAGGAATGATAGGTAGGAAAACAAGCTGTGAGACCTTTTGTCCACAAAAGGATATGGATTGTTTAAGTGAATATGCAAAAACACTGACACATAGAGTACAATGTGGGAAAATATGATTGTTTTGGTGGGAAGCATAGAAGAATGTATGTTACTTAAGTGGAAAGAGACTGCATTCTGCTCCAGTACCAAAGGATCTGGGTGTCCTTGTTAGACTTTTTGCATCTCAAAAAGTGAATACGTAGTTATAACGAACAATTAGGAAGGCAAATGGAACGTTCATCTATATTGCGGGAAAAGCGACTACAAAAAATACAAAATTTCTGAGATTTTAGATTATGGGGTCCTTAGCCAATGTTCGTAATTTTTTCAGCATCCATTCGGAACAATGATCTAAAGTCCCTCCTTATCAGTCCATTTTTCCAATGTGGAAACCGATATCCTACAGTTTTTTTTGTCAGATTGGTAGAGTTAATTATCACAGCTCCTGCTGCAATAATTTAACGTGAGGGACTGCAATTCAACTTGAGGCAAAAAACCTCTTTGTTCTGAGTTAGTCAATGCTCTATCTCCCCAATAACATCACAACCTTGCCTCAAAAGAAACAAATGCAATTTTATGTTTCAGGCACTCTTCCTTCTCCCTGCTATTCTATGATGTTCCTCTGGCAACAACAATATAAGGAGAGGACATGAATTTGAGTGTTTTTCCCATAAAAAGACTAATATTTTGTTGTGGACAATTACTAAAAGGACCCTAAAACATAAAATTACAATGACTTGTTGCAAGAGTTTTTGAGAGCAAGGGCTTAAAAATACATACTAAGAATTATAAAGCTATTGCACCACAGTGCATGATAAACTTTTATCCCAGTTAAGAAGTGGAGAGGAAATTTCCTTACAATTAAATTGAATGGAAGAGATGGTAGATTTCTTAACTGTCTCCATTAGATAATTTGGATTACTTTTAATCATTGGTCTTTCGGCCTGAGTAAAAACAACACTCAGAAATTCCTCACTGTTCACATGACTCCTTTTACCGTTTGCCTTTTGTGAGAATCCAATAACATTTTGTCTCAATCTGTCCCAACAATCCCTCAATGCTAGAATCACCCTTAAATGAATTTGTTGTTTTCCCTCACAGCTTCACCTCACTTTAGTTGGCAGGTGTACTCCTGGGCTGACCATAGGTATTCTAATGAAGTGAACTCAAGATCAGTTACAGAAAAATACACCATGTTAGAAGCAAATATTCAGCAGGGTCCAAAAAGATATTAGGTCCAGATCTATACAGTTACTGATAAAGGTGGAACAAGACCAAGGTTGTGATTCAGAACTAGGCTTGATACTTATCAATTGTGGAAATTTCTTGAAAATACTGCCTGAAAATGTTTAACTCCCTCCATATACTCAAATAATAGTAATATTTTTTCTGTAATAGGAATTTAAATATTTGTGACTGATCCACTCAGTGTCTGGACAATGGGAACCCCAGAATTGTTGCACATCATGCCACTGACCAAAGGGCAATAGTTACATCTTCTTCTTGTTTGAGATAGGCATTGCTAAGGTTATGAAGGTGTAGAAGTGTACTGTACCTTTAAGAGTGAAGGACTTAGGAAGCACACAGTGCTGGAGAATTTACAAAGTAGTATTTGGTTTAGAACAGATAGCACTGGCTGAGTTGCTATCAAACAAAAACAAATTTGAATTTGGGCAATCAGTTTAAATTATACCCCAAAAATACCAAATTTTATTCTAGTTTGAATTTAGTATATTGATAATCTTAAAAACCAAAGACACAATCCAATGCTTTGCAGGTATAAGGCCAGGAAAATTGAACAGTTGAGATTAGAACTGCCAAGCTACCAGCATGTGAAGACTGCCTGAAAAATACCTATCTTAAAAGGTACTTTTATCAATCAGTAACTTGTGAAACCAAATCCCCAAGAAGAAGAAAAAATAAATACAGAGAAGAATTGAAAGCTGCCTGGTTTTGAGATAAGAAGGTTTGTTTTATAAACCTTAATGGGAGTTTTACTGGACTAGTATTGTATAAGCGGAAGGTTACAAAAAAAGGTTAGAGGAAGGAGTTGTAAATAGCTGTTAGTTAATTATTTTGTTATACTTTAAGAAATAAAGTTGTTAATTTTACTTTAAATAGTTCTTGGCGCCTTGAATTTTCACAGATTATTGTACAGGATAAATCTTTTCTGAGTTGCTGGTTTAAAATAAGCAGGTGAGTTTACCCAGTGTCGTAACACTATGCACTTCTGTGCTGTGAATATTGCTTGCCATGTATTATCCCAAACCTGGACATTACCCAGGTCTTACTGCACATGGACACAGACTGGGTCAGGAACTGAAGGGTAGTGAATGGTGCTCTGAATGTTGCATAATTACAAAATATTTCCACTTATTATCTCACTTTAGATGAAAGGTAATTGTTAAAGTAACTGAAGAAGGTTGGACCTAGGACACTGCCTTGAAATACTTTTGTTGCGACCTCCGAAAGTTGCAACAAGACAATTATCTTCCTATATATTTCAATCAGTGGAAAATTTTCACCCTGATTTTCAATGACTAGTTTTTCTAAGTTCCTTGTTGGTGTACTCCACTAAATGCTTCCTTGATGTCTAGGGTAGTCACTCACCTTGTCTTGAGTGTTCAGTTCAAACTTGGATCAAGGCTATAATAAGGGCAGGAACTGAGTGACTCCTGGCAGATATTAATATTAAGACACTGCCATTTTATTGTACTTAGCCTGTAGAGCAGGCATTTCAGCTCATGTATTAGCCTGTGAGGCTTATACATTTTCATAACTTATGAAAATTCCAACATCAAAACAACATTTTCCACTTTCTACACAGACAACCATCCTAAGTCTCTCAATAAGAGCATCATCAGGCTGTTTGGCCCCTGAAGTCTGTTCCACCATTCAATAGGTTCATAGCTTAGCTGATATTTCTCATGTCCACTTTCCTGTGTTTCCCCATAACCCTTGATTTCCCATCAATCAATAATCTATCTCAGCCTTAAACATACACTAGAACTGTGTTCCCTCAGCTATCTGTGGCAAGGAGTTCCAAAGATACACATTCCTCAAACTAAATTTCTCCCTTTCTGTCTTACATTGGCACCCCTTTATTCTGAGTCTAGGCCCTCTGGTCTTAAACTCTCCCATGACAGGAAATACCCGAACAGCATTTACGGTCAAGTACCTCAAGAATTCATTGACACCATCTCTCATTCATTTAAGGTGTGTCTGGACAGATGCATAAGTAGGTGGGGAGCACAGGGATACAGATGCTTAGGAATTGGGTGGTAGGTTTAGACAGTGGATTTGGATTGGCTGAGGCTTGGAGGGCCTTAGGGCCTGTTCCTGGGCGGTAAATTTTTCTTTGTTCTAAATTCGAGTGAGTAAAATCCCAATCTATTATTCTTTGCTCATAACACAATCTCTCCACATCAGCAATCATTCTAGTGATCATTCACGTTCTCTGAACTGCCCCCAATGAAATTATATCTTTCTTTAAATAAGGAGATCAAAACTGCTCACATGCTCCAGATGTAGTCTCACTAGCACCTGGTACAGATGCAGTAAGGCTTCCCTATTCTTATACTCCAACCCCCTTGAAATAAGTGCCAGCATTCCATTCATCTTTCTGATTACCTGCTGGAATCATGTGCCAGCTTTCAGTGTTTCATACACAAGTATCCCCCAAATCCCCTTTGTGTTGCATCTTTTTACAGGTTTTCTCCCTTTCAATAATCTGTTCTTTTGTTCACCCTTCAAAAATGACTACGTTGTGGTTCTGCTCGCCGAGCTGGAAGTTTTTGCTGCAAACGTTTCGTTCCCTGGCTAGGGAACATCATCAGTGCTGTTGGAGCCTCGTGTGAAGCGCTGCTTTGATGTTTCTTCCGGTATTTATATTGGTTTGTTCTTGCCGCTTCCGGGTGTCAGTTTCAGCTGCAGTGATTTGTATGTGGGGTCCAGGTCGATGTGTCTGTTGATGGATGTTCTTGCCGTTTCCGGGTGTCAGTTTCAGCTGTAGTGGTTTGTATATGGTGTCCAGGTCAATGTGTCTGTTGATGGAGTTTGGGGATGAATGCCATGCTTCTCGGAATTCTCTGGCTGTTCTCTGTCTGGCTTGTCCTATGATAGTGGTGTTTTCCCAGTCAAATTCATGTTGCTGGTTGTCTGAGTGTATGGCTACTAGAGATAGCTGGTCGTGTCGTTTTGTGGCTAGCTGATGTTCATGGATGCGGATTGTTAGCTGTCTTCCTGTTTGTCCTATATAGTGTTTTGTGCAGTCCTTGCATGGTATTTTGTAAACTACGTTAGTTTGGCTCATGCTGGGTATTGGGTCCTTTGTTCTAGTGAGTTGTTGTCTGAGCGTGGATGTTGGCTTGTGTGCTGTTATGAGTCCTAAGGGTCGCAGTAGTCTGGCTGTCAGTTCTGAGACGCTCCTGACGTATGGTAGAGTGGCTAGTCCTTTTGGTTGTGGCATGTCCTCGTTCCTCGGTCTATCTCTTAGGCATCAAAGTTGCGTGGGTATCCGTTTTTGGCGAATACCTTGTATAGATGTTCCTCTTCCTCTTTTCGCAGTTCTGGTGTACTGCAGTGTGTTGTGGCCCTTTTGAATAGTGTCCTGATGCAGCTTCGTTTGTGTGTGTTGGGGTGGTTACTTTCATAGTTTAAGACTTGGTCTGTGTGTGTTGGTTTCCTGTGTACCCTTGTGGTGAATTCTCCGTTGGGTGTTCTCTCTACTAACACGTCTAGGAATGGGAGTTGGCTATCCTTTTCCTCTTCTCGTGTGAATCGGATTCCTGCGAGTGTGGCGTTGATGATTCGGTGTGTTTTTTCTATATCTGTGTTTTTGATGATTACAAAGGTGTCATCAACATATCTGATCCAGAGTTTGGGTTGGATTTGTGGTATGGCTGTATGTTCTAACCTTTGCATAACTGCCTCTGCTATGAGTCCCGAGATTGGTGATCCCATGGGTGTTCCGTTGATTTGTTCGTATATCTGATTGTTGAATGTAAAGTGTGTGGTGAGGCACAGGTCCAGTAGACCCTTAGGACTCATAACAGCACATAAGCCAACATCCACGCTCAGACAACAACTCACTAGAACAAAGGACCCAATGCCCAGCATGAGCCAAACTAACGTAGTTTACAAAATACCATGCAAGGACTGCACAAAACACTATATAGGACAAACAGGAAGACAGCTAACAATCCGCATCCATGAACATCAGCTAGCCACAAAACGACACGACCAGCTATCTCTAGCCATACACTCAGACAACCAGCAACATGAATTTGACTGGGAAAACACCACTATCATAGGACAAGCCAGACAGAGAACAGCCAGAGAATTCCTAGAAGCATGGCATTCATCCCCAAACTCCATCAACAGACACATTGACCTGGACACCATATACAAACCACTACAGCTGAAACTGACACCCGGAAACGGCAAGAACATCCATCAACAGACACATCGACCTGGACCCCACATACAAATCACTGCAGCTGAAACTGACACCTGGAAGCGGCAAGAACAAACCAATATAAATACCGGAAGAAACATCAAAGCAGCGCTTCACACGAGGCTCCAACAGCACTGATGATGTTCCCTAGCCAGGGAACGAAACGTTTGCAGCAAAAACTTCCAGCTCGGCGAGCAGAACCACAACAACGGATACCCGAGCTACAAATCTTCAATCAGATTTTAAAAATGACTACGTCACATTTTCCCACGTTAGACTCCACTTGCCAATTTTTTGCCAATTTCTTAACCTATATATATCTCTCTATAAACTGTCTACATACATCTTGCAAAATGCCTTTTTCCACCTATTCTGTATCATTTGCAAGTACCCAACTTATTAATAGATATTGTAAACAGTTGAGGTTCAGGGACAGTTCCCAGTGGAACCCCACTGATTAAAAGTTATTCTCAGTCACTGTGACCATTAGCCAATACAATACCTCAAATCACATGGGCTCTTATGTTATAAGTTAACCTTTTGTGAGGTACCTTGTTGAGTGCCTTCAGGGAATCGAATTATCATACATCTACTGGTTCCCTTTTAGCTAGTTTGGTTGAGATTTACTTGAAAAACTGTCAGACATAATTTTCCTTTCATGAAGCAATTTAGACTCTGCTTGATCAGATTATGACTTTCCAAATGTGCTGCTATTATTTTCATAATAATTGATTTCAACATTTTAGGTTAATTAGCCTATAGTTAGCTGCCTTTTGCCACTCTCCCTTTTTGATTAGGCATATTACATTAACAGTTTACTAATCCCCCGTGTCTCCAGAATCCAATACCTTTTGGAAAATTACAACCAATTCAGTAGTCCGGATACAATCCCAAGAACCAGACAATTCGAGTGTCTTCAAGAATTAGGCCAGGAAAGTTTCATATCAAGGTGGTTGATGGTTTGAAATCCAGGTCAAATGAGTCAAGAAGTAATTTTTACTCAAGTGTACCATACCACATGATTTGTCTTCACTTTTTAATTCACATATACAGTCAGTTATTTTGTTTTCAAATCTGACAACAAATATGATTTCCTGCAAAAAAAAAACAAACCTTGATTGGTTGAATTCATACTGCCCACCTGCAGGAAAAGAAGGAAGTGTTATAAGAGTAAAACAAGATATAAGCAAATAATATTTTGTCTTGGTAGTCACTTACCAACTGTAAATGGATTATTGTTAAGATGAAGACCAACACCACTACAACGTTTAAGTTCATCTTTTGTTCTCAGTGCTGCATGAGCATCTAGTTCTATCTGAATAGAATAAAACAGAGCTTACTAAAGTGCTGTGGTCATGCAAAGACCTTGACAACATTCAGATGTAGGTCTAAAGAAGGCAAGTATTTTTGTAAAATTTATTTTCAGGATGACTGAATCACTGGCTTGGCCAACATTCAATGCTCATACCTAACTGCCCTGGACAAGGTGCTGTAGTTCTTGAGATGTATGGATATCCATAATGCTATTAAAAAGTGAATTAAACAATTTTGAACCAGCAACAGCGAACGAATAATAATATAGTATCAAGTCGGGATGGCTTGCAAGGGACTTTGCAAGGTGAGGTTTCTTCTTATGCCTCTGCTGCTGTTGTTCCTCTGAGGTGCAGGGGTGACAGGTTTGGAAGTTGCTGTCAAAGAAACCTAGGGAGTTATTGCAGTGTATCCTGGAGGTGGTATACGTTGCTGCCGCTGTGTGTTGGTGATTAAAAGAGTCAGCATATGTGCAGGGGGTGTCAATCAAGTAGAATGCTTTATCCATGATAGTGTCAAGTTTGAGTATGTTGGGAGTTGCACTCATCCAGACGTATAGAGCGAGTTTTTCATTACTCTCCTGACACACTTGTGCTTTCTGGATGGTGGACAGGTATAAGGAAACATGAGAAGAGAGTTAGATACCACAGAATTCCTAGCCTCTTACGTGTAACTACAATTTTGCATTGCTCGTCCAGTTCAGTGTCTGGCCAATTGTAACACCCAGGATGTGGACAATGAGGTTTACAGCAATAGTCATGCCACTGAACATCAATTGACAGTTGTTATAATCTCTCTTGTTTGAGACATTCTTTGTCACATATATGGTGTGAATATTACATGCTACTTATCACCCTAATTTAGAAGTTGTCTAGAGCTTGCCACTTATGGATATAGATTAGATTACTTAGTGTGGAAACAGGCTCTTCAGCGCAACAAGTCCACACCGACCCTCCGCAGAGCAACCCACCCAGACCCATTCCCTTTCACCTAACACTATGGGCAATTTAGCATGGCCAACTCACCTAACGTGGGAGGAAACCAGAGCACTCAGAGGAAACCTCACACAGACACTCGCCCAAGGTGGGAATCGAACCCAGGTCTCTGGTGCTGTGAGGCAGCAGTGCTAACCACTGTGCCACCGTGCCGCCCTGGGCTGCTTTGATACCTGGCTCGCAAATGGTTCTGAACATTGTGCAATCATCTGCAAATTCTGACCTCACAATGGAGTAAGGTTCTTGATGAAGCAGCACAATGGATTCCCCTGAGGTGTTCCTGCAGTAGTGCCCTTGAACTGGGATAATTGACCTCTAACAACCACAAACATATTCCCACGTTAATGAGTTTTGAGAAGGTTTATAGCTCAGGTTGAGGTTTTGGATGTAGGTTTGCTCACTGAGCTTGAAGGTTCATTTCCAGACTTTTCGTCACCCTACTAGGTAACATCTTCAGTGGGCCTCAGGCAAAGCACTGCTGAAAATTCCTGCTTTCTATTTATATGTTTGGGTTTCTTTGAATTGGTGATGTCATTTCCTGTGGTGATGTTATTACCTGTGGTGAAGTCACTTCCTGTTCCTTTTCTCAAGGGGTGGTAGATGGGCTTAACTCAATGTGTTTGCTGCTAGAGTTCCGTAGCCCTTGGTAGTCCACAAACCCACCAACACCAACACATTAAAACAGCAACTAATGAACCTGAAAAACCCTATACAGACAACAAGCATAACAACATCATTGCAAAATACCATGCAAGAACTGTAACAAACACTACATTGGACAAACAGGCAGAAAACTAGCCACCAGGCTACATGAACACCAACTAGCCACAAAACTACATGACCATCTCTCACTAGCGTCCTTACATACCGATGAGGAAGGACACCACTTCAACTGGGACAACACATCCATCCGAGGACAAGTCAAACAAAGACACATACGAGAATTCCTAGTTGCATGCATTCCAACTGGAACTCTATCAACAAACACATTGAGTTAGACCCCATCTATCACCCCCTGAGAAAAGTAACAGGAAGTGACTTCCCCACAGGAAATAACATCACCAACCCAAAGAAACCCAAACATATAAATAGAAAGCAGGAATTTTCAGCAATGCTTCGCCTGAGCCCCACCGAAGATGTTACCTAGTAGGGTGATGAGACGTCTGGAAATGAACCTTCAAGCTCAACGAGGAAACCTACATCCACATTCCCATGTGCTATGCATGACTTCAAACACCAGAAAGATTTCCATTGGCTCCAAATTACTCAGGCTCCTCAACGTTGCCCAAGTCCAGCAAACAGCTGGCAGGCTACAATACTTTACTTGGGCAGTCTTTCCTGTACCCTTCTACCCTTCTAATTTGGGCAGGAAGTGGCATCTATTGGGCCACTGAGTGACTCAAATTGCCACCCAAACCACTTAATTTCCCATCGCTGGCAAAATGCTGTGGTGAACACTCCCAGTATCTTTCCACATCGTTATGGGCTTGAATGGACTTTCAAAACTCAAACAATTATTCCTATCAAAAGACAAAAATTTATCTTGCCAGTATCATACCAAATAGCTTCACTAATCCTTGTAAAATGGCCATGACACTAAAAAAGAGGAAATGTGAACTTTAAACAAAAAAATGCTGGAGTTCACAGTGGGTCATGCTGCAGCCATGGTGAGAAAGCAAGCTGACGTTTTGAGTTTAGATGACTCTTCTTCAGAACATTCACCATGCAAGATGACGGTGGTGGGGTATGGAGCATTTGGGTTTTAGCATGGATCTCATCCATACTATCTGCTTTCCTTTTCTCTTTTTCTTCTTTTCTAAAGTTTTTCTTTAAATGTTTGAGTGTTTCTTACTTACCTTTTGGAGAACACTGAGACATCACTAGCGATTGAGGGTGGCAGCACCTGTGGCCCACGTTAAGCTTGGATGGTGGCAGGGGCGAGACGGTAAAGGATGGCGGCACTGGCAGTGGCAGATAGCAGCAATGGGGCAGTCAGAGGCAAAGCCTTGTGAGCAGTAGCGAATCCTGGCATGCTGGGCTAATTGTAGCCCAGGACAGGTGAAAGAATGCTGAATGTGGGGGAGAGTGTGCCCTCTTAGGGTAGCCCAATTGGTGCACCTGCAGGCCCATGACTCAAGAAAGGACTGTAATGTTAGACAATTTAACTTCATTTCTACTTTTATAGTTCAGACTGTAGTGCTGAACTAACTTTTATTTCCTTATTTATTTCTGTCACAGATTTTGTATCTTTGTACTTCATTTGTAAAGTGGCACCATGTATAGTGACAGTGTATACTTCTCACGATATTGTTGGACCCTGTACTTTAGTACACGTTACAATAAATCCTAAATCTGAAGTCTTTGCCCTGTGTATAACTGCATGATATTGTACTTGAATGATAGCAATAAAAAGAGGTGGGTAAAATTTCAGCTTTGTGATGCCCTGTGACAAATTAAATTGAATCTATCATTGATGTTCAAGCAATTTTGGTGGGGTCTTGAAAGAAGAGTGATTCCTACTCATCTGGGGTAATAGAATCCAGTTAGCTTGACTTCTAGGTATCAGTGTTATGTTCTAACAGTAATGATGCTATTAATGAAGGGGATAGTTAAAATTAAGCTAAGTTGACTGTAAGCATTTTTTTATTCCAGACTTCCAAAAAGTATGATCTCCAGGACAAAGTGAGAGAGGCTTACAGGTCTGAGTCCACAAGGTTTTTCCTGGGCTGACTCATATCTGTACTTTAACACAGGGAAAATAACCCAAGCCTATTCAGCCTCTCCCTATAGCTCAAACCCTCCAACCCTGGCAGCATCCTTTTAAATCTTTTCTGAACCTTTTCAAGTTCAACATCTTTCCTGTAGAAAGGGGACCAGAATTGAATGCAGTATTTCAAAAGTGGCCTAATCAACGTCCTGTACAGCTGCAACATGACCTCCCAATTCCTATACTCAAAGGACACCAATAAAGGAAAGCATATCAAATGTCACCTTCAAGGAAAGCATACCAAACGCCGCCTTCATTAACCTAACTACCTGCGACTCTACTTTCAAGGAATTATGAACTTGTACTCTCTTTGTTCAGCAACACTTTCCAGGACCTTACCATTAAGTGTGTAAGTCCTACCCTTATTTGCCTTTCCAAAATGCAGCACCTCCCATTTATCTAAATTAAACTCCATCTGCCACTCTTCCGCCCACTGGCTCATCTGATCAAGATCCTGTTTGCACTTTTGAGGAAACTTTCTTCACTCTCCATTAACCTCTAATTTCGGTGTCATCTGCAAATGTACAAACTATATCTCTTATGTTCACATCCAAATCATTTGGCATATTTTGGTCTATATAAGTTGATTCCACCTTTTTCCGATAACATCTCCGGGACACCTGCACCAATCAACCCCAGCGTTGCGTGGTCGAACATTTCAACTCCACCACCCCCCCCCCCCCCCCCCCCCCGCCCCCCCACCTCCCCCCCACCCCCCACCACTCTGCCGAGGACATACAGGATCTGGGCTTCCTCCACCGCCACTCCCTCACCATCCGACACCTGGAGGAAGAAAGCATCATCTTCCGCCTCGGAACACTTCAACCCCACAGTATCAATGTGGACTTCACCAGTTTCCTCATTTCCCCTCCCCCTACCTTATCCCAGTCCCAACCTTCCAGCTCAGCACCATCCTCATGACCTGTCATACCTGCCAATCTTCCTTCCCACCTATCTGCTTCACCCTCCTCTCCGGTCTATCACCTTCATCCCCACCTCCATCTACCTATTGCACTCTTACTACCTTTTCCCCAGCCCATCTCCCATTTATCTCTCCACGCCGGAGGCTCCCTGCCTCATTCCTGAAGAAGGGCTTTTGCCCAAAATATTGATTTTCCTGCTCCTCGGATGCTGCCTGACCTGCTGTGCTTTTCCAGCACCACGCTAATCTTGACTCTGATCTCTAGCATCTGCTGTCCTCATTTTTGCCTAGTTGATTTTAACCTTACTGCGAATCCTCTTGCAAGGTTGTCTTGCTTGAAGAAGTTCTCCTCCTTTCTCTATAAAGACCTTAGTGAGTCTCTCTCTCACACACTGCAACCCCCAGGTCATCTCCTCTGCCCTGAAGCTCTTTAACCATGTCCTGAAACAGACTCGCTATCACAGCCACATCTGCTTCCTCAGTGCTTGCCTCCGCAACCCAATGATCCCACATGGACTCCACACGACATTCAAGCCAGCACAATTTGGATCCAAACAGAACAACCAGTACAGACTACAAATTTAAAACCACAAGCACTGGTTCTCCTTCAGGATTCTCCGCTCCACACTCGCAGCCATGCGCCGCCACCTAACCTCTCTACAGTCAGCTATGCCTCAAGTGAGGGCCACACTCTCTCAGAACTGCAAAGGATCCCTTCTGTGCTGTATCCAAAGAAGAATTAATACTCTCAACAAACAGTATTTCCATACCATCTCAAACATCAAAAACTGTAAATACAACAAACTTTTATATAACCACCTCCAGAACCAGCACTCCTCAAACATTCCAGGAGTGTTCCCCGGCCTCCGGAACAACTTAACCGCCATTAGCCATGAGGCCGGTACAGCCACCATCCCCACAGTGATCGATGACATCACTTCCATCTCAATGTAGGCACTTCCGCAGCCACTTCCACCCCTAACGATTTCACATGCACCACACATGAGATCACTTCTGCCCCTCATGTCACCGCAGACATCACACGTTCCACAACTTCCACCAGCCCTACTGGTATCATCACCAACACTTTCGCCCTCACCAACACTACTCGCCTGCATACTGCCGACCCCCCCCCCCCGCCACCAACGGATTCCACTGTCACCATCACCTTCCCCACCCCCAAGAACCCGAAGGAGAACATCAACCCTGGCTAATGGCTCCACCCCCATTCCCCCTACCACCACTCCCAATCCAGTTACAGGCACCGCCCTCACTCCCAGCTCCACACCACTCCTAGCTCCCAGCCCCGCCGAGTTTTCACCATCCCCTCCAGACCTCCCCCTCACTGGGGACAAATGATTAGTTTTCAGCAAAGGCCTTACCTTCATCCCCCTCCGGCCACACATCAAGAAATTCAATACGTTTCATGACATTGAACACTTCTTCCACCTATTCCAAGCTTACTTTTTCAATCAGGACTCCCGTCCACTTTCCAAGGACTCTTTTACCCGCATCCAACATACTTCATCCATCTGGATACCCTATACTGGCCTATTACCCGCCCTCAATCTCTTCATTTCCAACTGCTGCCGAGACATTAACCGCCTCAACCTGTTGACCCTCCCCACACCCCCCGGCACTCCAACCTCTCACCCTCACAATGCGCAGCCCTCCACTCCCCCTGCTCCAATCTCAACCTCATCATCAAACCAGTGGAAAAAGGGGCTGCAGTGGTAGTTTGGCATGCTGACCTCTACACCACTGAAGCCAGGCGCCAACTCTAAGACATCCTCCTACAGCCCCCTCGACCATGACCTCACCTCCCATCACCAAACCATCATCTTCCAGACCATAAACAACCTCATCACCTCAGGAGATCTCCCACCCACAGCTTCCAACCTCATCGTTCGGAATCTCCACACCATCCAATTCTACCTCCTTCCAAGATCCACAAGCCTGACCACCCCTGCTGAACCACTGTCCTGTCCTATTCCCCCCCTCGTTCTAACTCCCCACATGCGTTCTGGACATCACCCATGCCCTCCATCTCCTCCAAGACTTCAGTTTCCCCAGTCCCCAATGCCTCATCTTCACCATGGACATCCAATCCCACTACACCTCCATCCGCGATGACCAGGGCCTCCAAGCCCTCCATTTCTTCCTCTTCCCAACATCCCCAACAGTACCTTTCCACTGAGACTTTCATTCGTTTGGCTTAACTGGTCCTCACCCTTAACAATTTCTCCTTTGAATCCTCCCACTTCTTCCACATGAAAGAGGTAGCCATGGATCTCAGCTATGCCTGTCTCTTTGGCTACATAGAACAGTCCATCTTCCGTAGGTACACGGCACCACTCCCCACCTCTTCCTCCACTACATTGATGACTGCATCAGTGCCACCTCATGTTCCCGTGAGGAGACTGAGCAGTTCATCAACTTCACCAACACATTCAACCCAACCTTAGATTCACCTGGACCATCTCTGACACCTCCCTCCCCTTCCTTGGCCTCTCCATCTCCATGAATGAAAACCAACTCAACATTGACTTTTTTTTTCACAAACCCACCAACTCCCACAGCTACCTGGATTACACCTCTTCCCACCTACCTCCTGCAAAAATGGTATCCCATATTCCTAACTCCTCTGCCTCCACCGTATTTCCTCCCCAGGAGGATGAGTTCCACCACAGAACACACTAGATGGCCTCTTTCTTTCAAGACCTTTCCCTTTGCCTGAAGATGCCCTCCAACGCATCTCATCCACGTCCGGCACATTCGCCCTCAGACCCCTCCAACCGCAACAAGGACTGAAACAACAACCAACATTACCCCCCCCATCCTCACCTTTCACCCCACCAACCTCCGCATGAACCACATCATCCTCTGTCATTTCTGCCACCTACAAACAGACCCACCCCTATCCACTTTCTGCCAAGACCATTCCCTCCGTGACTACCTGGTCAGCTCCACACCCCCAACAACCCACCCTCCCTTCCTAGCACATTCCCTTACCACCACCCGAATTGCAAAGCCTGCGCCCATACCTCCCCCCTTACCTCCATCCAAGGCCCCAAAGGAGCCTTCCACATCCATCAAAATTTGCACATCCACAAATGTCATTTATTGTATCCGTTGCTTCCGATGTGGGTTCCTTTACATTGGGGAGCGCTTCAGGGAACATCTCCGGGACACCTGCGCCAATCAACCCCACTGCCCCGTGGCCGAACATTTGAAGTCCCACTCTACTGAGGACATGCACCTTCATCACCAACCTATTACCTTCATCCCCACCTCCATCAACCTATTGCACTCTTAGTTACCCTCTCCCCAGCTCCTCTCCCATTTATCTCTTCACCCCGGAGGCTCCCTGCCTCATTACTGATCAAGGGCTTTTGCCTGAAACATTGATTTTCCTGCTCCTCAAATGCTGCCTGACCTGTTGTGCTTCTCCAGCACCACTCTAAACTTGACTCTGATCTCCAGCATCTGCAGTCCTCATGTTCACTGTATTCAAATTGCAGTCTGCCCAATTTTTCACCCTAGAATTGTACATTTTTCATACCTTTTACAGCATGTTAAAGGTATTTTTTATTAGTCTTCAACTACAAGTATGATACATAATGAAAAACTTGGTTGAAAAATTATACACAACAGTGGTAATTGGGACTTGGAAAGCCAGATTTTGCAGAAGTACGTGGTAACTATGCTGACTAACACAACAGCATATGTTAGGTGGGAATCTGTCAAATCGTGAAGATTACTCTGAAGAAGAGGATAAAGCAGTGGGAAATGAGTTTAAAAATTACTTCAGGAGTCACTAACAAACAGTGGAATACAGTCCTTTGGAAAGGTGAAAGGTAAACACAGTATTTCACTACACTTGTGAATCTGGCAAAGAATCGCTTGTGCATTCCAAGATCGCTTTTGACTAGAGAACGTAAATGCTGGTTGTCCTGTTAATTGTCTACACACAAAGTGACACTGCAGCATGTAAAAATACTGATTCTTCTGATTTAAAAAAAATTAAAGTGAATTGCAGCTTAATTCACATGTAAATTTTCCTTTTTGATAAGCTGTGTTTTTGGATAGCTCTGGGATATTATGTAAAGGTTAGGAAAAATACCACGAAAATATTTTTTGAAAAGATATTAGTAATATTTGAGGTTATTGCATAAGGCATAGTTGCTCTTGTAGATTTACCCATTTCTCTTTTTCATATTGGGTGATACAATTTAAACTATAAAGCTGAAGGAAATGGGTCTGTGTTTTATGTTTAGTATATTTGTTAACTTCTGAACAATTAATCAAAATAATTTTACTCATTTTAATAGGTACTGTTGAAATTATATTTGCATTCCAACAGGAATCTGGATGTAAAGTGTTCAGTTCTGGTCGCCTCATTATCGGAAAGATGTGGGAGCTTTGGAGAGGGTGCAGAGGAGATTTACCAGGATGCTGCCTGGACTAGAGGGCATTTCTGATGAAGAAAGGTTGAGAGAATTAGGGTTTTTCTCATTGAAGCGAAGAAGGATGAGAGGTGACTTGATAGAGGTGTAGAAGATGTTAAGAGGCATAAATAGAATGGATAGCCAGAGACTTTTTCCCATGGCGGTTTAAGGTAATTGGAGGTTAGGGGAGATGTCAGAGGTAGGTTCTTTACTCAGAGTGGTAGTAGAGTCAGATATTGTACATTAGGGACATTTAAGTGACTTAGATCGGCACATGGATGTTAGTACAATGAAGCAATTGCAGATTAGTCTGATCTTATGAGTAGGATAAAAGTCCGGCACAATATAGAGGGCCAAAGGGCCTGTACTGTGCTGTATAGTTAGTTCTTTGCTTTACATAAACCTTTTACAAGAGCATCTCAGCTAGCTTCAACAGTTGATTTTCATGATGTGAAAACTGCCTCAGGTCTGCATCCATACTGCTTTTTAAATGCCATGATTATGAATCTCTGAACTATGCAGTCAATTTCTCCGTGCAGAGACAGGTGTTTTAATGGTCTAACTTGCACTCTAATCTGAAGAAATTGCCTGATATGTCCCATGCCTCTTCTACAACCAATCTTATTTGTAAAAATCAGAATTCTCCTCACATGAGGTCAACAAGAAAGGAGGGAGTAGGAAAATCAAGTATATACTGTTCAACGATTGTTGTTATCCTACAGTGTCCAAAACCAGCAGCTGAAAGGCTATCCAATTAATGATTAATGTTGTGCTGGCAGTCTCTAAAGGAGCCAATCGGTGGAGGTAATGGGTGGGATCAGCACAAAAAGAGCTAACTCTGCGTTCAATAATGCATATGAAAACTCTAACACAAAATGCGAACAGAAGGTATTGGAGGTTGGAGGTCAGAAAAAAAGTTTAAAAGGCAAATTTCCATTTTGAAATAGAAATTTCTGAAATTTTTAATCTCTCATTGACATTTGCACTCAAAGCAGGCCACGCATAGCATGGTAATGGATAACAATTACTTCCACAGCAAAACGAATGAAGCATGAAGCTGCTTTGAAGTTACAGTCAGCAAATTCAATGCTAGTGAAAATCTGGTTTAAGAATTAAGAGAAGAAATCTGCCCCAAATATGATGCAAAAGACCATTAAAACATGGAATAACCATTGGCATACCTGCAGAAACGTGTTTAAGACCTGAACTAGGAAGAGCAGAAATAAACATTCAGATCATCGAGTTTGCTGTGCCATTCAATCAGATCACGGTTGGTCTGATAACCATAAACTCCACTTTTTCACCTTATTCCCGTAACTTTTGATTCCCCTTAGTGGTTAAAAAGTCTTTCAATCTTTCACTGGAGAGTAGGAGGCTGAGAGACCTTATAAAAGTTTATAAAATAGCAAGGAGTGTAGAAGGAGTTAAAGGAAGTTGTCTTTTCTCTAGTATGGAGGATTTCAAGACTAGGTGGCACATTTTTAAGGTGCGAGGAGAGAGATCTTAAAAAGACACAAGAAGCAATTTTGTTTTTAAACATAGAGGATGGGTTGCATGTAGAATAAACTTCCTGCTGAAGTAATGGATGTGGGTACAATTACAATGTTTAAAAGACATTTGGATAAACACATGAATAGAAAAGGTTTGGAGGGATATGGGCCAGGAGCAACAGGTGGTAATAGTTTAGTTGGGCTATGTTCAGCATGGACTGGTTGGACTGAAGGGTCTGTTTCTGTGCTGTATGACTCTCTGACAATGACGCAACCTTGAAAATACTTATTGACCCAGCCGCTGCAGCCCTCTCTGGTAACAAATTCCACAGATTCACTACCCTCAGAGAAGAAATCCCTTCTCACCTCTGTTTTAAAATGTGCAACCCCTTATTCTGAAATCCAGTCCTACACTCTTTCCCCCAAGTGAAACAATCTTTCTTATCTACCCTGCTAAGTCCCTTTTGAATCTTGTATGCTTCAGAGATTTGGGGAGTATTTATTGGGGGGGTAAGGAACCTACGTGAAAGAAAGGAAAAATTAATCCAAAACGATCCGTAATGCTTTGTCAAGGAAGATTGTCTTACAGATTTGACTGAGTTTTTCCAGGAGGTGACTAGATATGAGAGTGAGGAATTGCAGTGGATGAAGTCTACTTCAGGGACTTTGGTAAGGCTTTTCACAAGGTGTCTTGCATAGAAAACTGGTCAAGAAAGTAAGATGTTGTGATCCAAGGCAACACAGATTTAGCACCTACTCAGTGTATGTTAATGATGTCGATATGAATATTGCAAGTTTGATCAGTAAGTTTTCAGGTGACATGAAAATTGGTGGTACGATAAGTAGTGAGGATTAAACCCTTGGACTGTGGGCTAATATTAACAGGCTGGTCTAATGGTGATGACAAGTAGAATTTCTACACGTTGGTAGGATGAACAAGGCAAGGGAATATGTGTTGACTGATAGGACCCCAGGAAGTCAAAGGAACCTTGGTGTGCATGTTTATTGATACTTGAAGTTAACAGGACCATGGACAAGGTGGTTAAGAAAGTACACAGGATTAATGCCTTTAATTAGTCAAAACACTGAATACAAGGGCAATGAGGTTATGGTGGGGCTGTACAGGATATTGGATAGGCCAAAACTGGAGTGGTATGCACAGTTCTGATGTAGACAAGTGGAAGGCTGGAAGAACACAGCAAGCCAGGCAGTATCAGGAGGTGGAGAAGTCAATGGTTTGGGTGTAAGGTAGCATGCAGAGAATATTCACCAGGATGTTGGCTGGGCCTGACCGATTCAATTTTGAAGAGAAACTAGATAGGCTGGGATTGTTTTCATCAGAAGGCTGAGAGAAACCTGAATTAGATGTACAAAACTATTAGGGCACAGAGAGGGGAAAAAAATAACTTTTCCCCTCAGAAGAATGATCAATACCGAGGAGCCAGAGAGATAAGGTAAATGGCAAGAGGTTTAGGGGGGTTTCGAGGAAAGCTTTTCTCACCGTCGTGATGGTAGGCATTTGGAACTCACTGCCGTGAAAGATAATGGCGGCTGGAAACATAACATTTAAGTATTTACATTCCAAACCACACAGACTACATGGAGAAAGTGAAGACTGCAGATGCTGGAGATCAAAGTTGAAAAATTCCTGAAGAAGGGCTTATGCCCGAAACATCAATTCTCCTGCTCCTTGGATGCTGCCTGACCTGCTGCGCTTTTCTAGCAACACATTTTTCAACTCATAAAGACTACATGCCGAGTTCTGGAAATTGGAACTACAGTAGGTAGGCACCGAAATAGTTGGCAAAGGGCTTCTTTCAGTGCTGTAAAACTATGATTAACTTATGAACAGATTTTGGGCAAACGGCTGTACATCCAACATGATTCCACTGAAAGGCAGAATGATGTTTCAGTCCGTTATGCTGTTCCAATTAATCAGCATTGGTGCAGACTCTGGGATTTTGATTTGTAGATGCTGGCATGTTAGTATGTCTTTCAATTGTTAGTAAAGTCTAGAAGACAAAACAGCAGAGATATTACAGAGACAGCAACACAAATCGCAGCTGTAGGTTAACGGTGGGACAAAATAAAGCATTACATTAAGCAGCTTGGAGTGCCGCTCAATTTATGCTGTTGTGAGATATAGGGGGGATCTCCAGACAGAGTCTTAGGACCACTTGGAGCTGGGGCTGCGGAGTAATTCGGTTACATTTTGGTGATAGCTCTCCTGTCTGAATATTCATCTTTAGGGGTCGAAAAAGAGAGTCCGGAGGAGACAGCAGATTTTTAGCCGAGGGCGGCCCAAATTGCTATTTCTAAACAAGAAATTGAGACAGTGAGATAAGTTTTTTAAAAAAAAATAACTCCTGTTTTGTTTTCGCAGAGGCTACTCAATAGTGGAAAAGAGAAGGACGGATGGAGGAGAAGCTGAGACACTTTAACCGAAGATGTGACCCCTTCGGGTGTTTCTGTTGACACGAGAAAAAGCTACAAAACAATCCAAAACCAAGACTTTAAAACCACACAGCGCTAACAAAAACAAACTGGAGTTGCCGCTGGCCGTACAGAGCTGAGAAAAGTCCCCATCCCACCCGAGGTTTCTCTCTCACTCACTGGGACTGGACTCCCTTTCCTCGTCCTCTTCCACCTCCTCCTTTTCTCAGACACGCGCTTCCCGCTGTTTCCCGCCGTCTCGCTCACGGCCGTTTACCGCTTTTTGTTTCAAAAAGAAACCGCCACCGGCGCGTGGGCCCAGCAGCTGCCAACCTCCATCGGGCCGGAACTGGCGGCCGGCGCCAGCAGCTCCCTCCTGCCCGGGGAAGGAAGGGGCAGAAAAATGACTTCGGCTCGGGTGGTTGGTGGAATCAGTGCATCTTCATCGCTTCCAGGGTAATTGCGGGACGAGTAACAAATGGCCAAGGAAGCGACCTCTATATCCCGGCCAATGGGTATTAAATGAACCGCAAGGCCACAAATAAGGTATGAATTTTAAATCATTTACACAATAACTAGGCTGTGCATGAACAATATATGGTCTCCACACTACTATGTTGAGCCAAGTTACATTTGGTCATGGGGCTTCAACAAGCAGAACTGTAAATGTCTGGAATTGTCTGTGTTTGACCATATTTAGGCCAGCATTTTGTTTTGGTTCCTTATTGTCATTGAAAAGATGACGTAGTGTTTCTAACCAGGTCAGCCAGGTGGACTTCATAGAACATGGGGCTGTTTTCCCTGGAGCTTCAGAGACTGAGGGGTGGACCTTATACAGATTTATGAAATCATGAGGGGTATGGATAGGATAAGTAGACAAAGTATTTTACCTGGGTTGGGGGAGTCCTGAAGTAGAGGGCATAGGTCTAGGGTGAGAGGGGAAAGATATAAAAGGGCCTAAGGGTCAACTTTTTCTCTCAGAAGGTGATGCATGTATGGAATAAGCTGCCAGAGGAAGTGGTGGAGGCAAGTATAATTACACAATTTGAAAGGCTGGATGGATATATGAATAGGAAGGGTTTAAAGGGATGGGGGCTGGGTGCTAGCAAATGGAACTAGATTGGGTTGGGATATCTGGTCAGCATAGACTAGTTGGACCGAATGGTCTGTTTCCATGCTGTACATCTCTATGACTGATTAATATGAGTTCCCTAATTGGGCTCTTAATCTACTCCAATCATGGAGCCTTGTTTGACAGAAAAAAACAGGAGGGTAAGGTCACTGCTTGTCATTGGCCACTTGGTGTTTTCTTTCTTCCTGGTGGTGGAAACTGAATAAAGATTTGTGCACCTTGTGTCTTCCACTATCTCACACCTGCACACACACAACATGGGTGCTGGGGAAAACATAAGTACTACCGCAGTAGGTGATAGCGTGGGTGTAATTTTAAAAAACAGGAATGCCAGACATCCTGTTCACTCTGAGAACTGCCTCTGAGGGATCTGGATCAGTAAAAGAAAAAAAACAGGAGGATAAGGTCACGGTTTGTCACTGGCCACTTGGGAGTTTTCTTTCTTCCTGGTGGTGGAAAATGAATAAAGAATTGTAAACCTTGTGTCTTTCACTGTGTCCCACACTTGCACACACAACATGGGTGCTGGGGAAAATATAAGCACTACAAAAGAAAAAAGAAAGAAACCGTAAACAGGAGTGTCAGAGGATCTGTTCACTCTGAGAGCTGGCTCTGAGGGAGCTGGATCAGGGTCAAGAAAAAAAAAGGAGCACAAGGGAACTACTTGTCACTGGCCACTTGGGCATTTCCCTTCTTCCTGGTGGTAGAATGCTAGATCAGTGGTAAAGGACTTTAAATAAAAATGAGTGTCAGATATTCTGACACAGAGCTGACTGAGGGAGCTGGATCAGTGTGAGTGAAGGACTCTGCTTTTCCTCCCCCCCCCCCCCCCCACCTTGTATTAAAGAGGAGAGGAGACTGATTCTGTTGATGTCTTCCCAAAAACAAACAGGAAGGTAAGGGCACTATTTGTCACTGGCCACATGTGTGTTTTGTCACGGGATCCATTACTTCTTCATGAAAAGACTCGATTCCTCTGTGGAATTTTACCTGATTATATTATATTGTATAAGATTAAGCTTAACAACAATGATGCTATTAACTCGTTAAGTGTCATGGGATCCGTCTACTTCTTCATGAAAAGACTCGATTCCTCTGTGGAATTTTACCTGATTATATTATATTGTATAAGATTAAGCTTAACAGCAATGATGCTATTAACTCGTTAAGTGTCATGGGATCTGTCTACTTCTTCATGAAAAGACTCAATTCTTCTGTGGAATTTTACCTGATTATATTAGATTGTAGCAACAATGATACTATTAACTCTTTATTGTATTTTAGCCTAGCAACAATTAAGTATAACTATGACTATGTGGCAACTGCTCTCTACCAGCTACTTATCAGCTACTTATTGTTTTCTCAGCTAATTAAGTGTTTAACGCGACCTTTAAACAATGCTGACCGAGGCACAGTTTGAGATTCCAGTTCTTTAAACAAATGATGTAATTGCTTAACTTAGACTGTAAGGGATATAAAAGCAGAGCTAAAACAGACAGAACTCACTCTTGTCTTGAAACACAGACAATGAGTCACCCAACCATCCTCTGAACCACCAGGCTTGCAGAAAAGACACATTTGTGCAAAATACGGACCGATCGGATGAAACATACGGACGGCTAAGAGCTTGCTGAAATACGCCTGCCTAAAAGATTCTCGGTTGAGGCACTGCATTCTAGCCTGAAGAAGATACAATCTGAACCAACTAGCTGATACACGCTAGTCTATGAAGATCCCATTTGGGACACTCAGGTATTAAGCTCTGCTTTTATCCTAGGTATCTTTTAAGAACATTCAAAAAGGCTGTAACGATTGTGATTAACTGAAAACATCTGATTGTGAGTATTCAACTTATTATATTGATAAATTTCTATTATATTTTACACCACACACTTCGTATTCGCCGAACCTTTATTTGATAAGATATGTTTACCTTTGTGTTGGTATGTTAAGTCTAGAACTTAGCTGAGAAGGCATTAGGATTGACTTAAAGTGAATCCCTCTCACTCCTAGGTGAAAGGATAAACTGAAGGGACCTAGAGACCTGCGATAAACCCAGCCGAGTTTGTAGCTATCAGGACCATACAGTCAATAGGGACCACTGGTAAACTTGACAGGTAACGGCCTCAGGTATATGCCCGAGGTACTGTAGTTTAATCTGGTAGTAACCCATACCTATTGAGGATATCCACCTGAATAACATAACAATTGGCGCCCAACGTGGGGCTCGAGAGATTGCACTATCTTGAACCTCACGGCGTAAATATTATCTTTGTCACCAAATAAACTCCTTCTGTAGGGATATAGCGAATAGTACAAAAAATAAAAGCCCCTCAAAAGAAAAAGAAAATGGCCAATATACCTGCCTGTTATTTTAGAAATGATTGGGCAGAAATAGTCGCAGCAGGAAACGACAATATAGTCTCCCCACCTAACCTAAGAGGTCAGGAGGTAAGACTGAGGGCAGATGAGTCAGTCCTAGAAGGACTAAACAGACTCAATGGAGAACCTATAGCAGCAAGACTCCGATACAGGTTCAGAATAGAATATGTAGATGGAACTCACCATCACTATGATGGATGCATACCAGCAGATGGAACTGGAAACCCCCTAGAACCAGCCCACCAGCATACCGCTGGCGTTCTACCAGCTCAACATACGGTAACAGTAATTAGAAGAGAAACAGACCTAAGGGGAAGAGAAGTACCGCTAGTACCAGGCATGTCAGAACATGCCTGGGCAGAAGATATAGCTCAGCAAATTATAGTGGCAGCAGACAGAGTGCTCCAAATACCCCAACTAAATAGAGTAGCAGCACAAGTCCTAGTGGCGCAACATGCTGTAGAAAAAGCCCGATGGCTAATCAATAATCCCAGGCCCGGACAAGCCGGACAAGCACCACAACCGGTAGCAGCCCGCCGTGTGTACGGTGATCCCTCACTGAAGAATTTTAAAATCTGCTTCCTAGACTTTCCCTCAGATGACAGAGCAGCAATAAAATATATAATTCAACATTTCGAAAAACTAAAAGCCTTCTTGGAAGGACTAACCCCCCAAGAAAATTCAGATTTATTTAAAGCCCTGGATTGTCCTGCTTTAGATCAGGAACCGCACACCACCATAAATCTAGTTACCATACTCCATGAAGCCCACAACCGGGTATATGGAACCCAAAGAGCAGAAGCAACCAACAAGATATTCAAAACACTCCTGGAATCAGGGAGAACAATGCTCCAGGTAGCACAATCCGCTGAAGATCTAGAAATAAACTGTCCAAGTCAGGTCGCAATTATTCAGACAATTCCAGAACGAAGGCCATGCAAACAGGCTCAGGGAAGCCACAAACAGAGCACTAGGACAGGGACAAAACCCATGGCAAGTATTCAGACAAGAATTAATCAACTTAGGAGAAGTCCTCAATCTATCCCTAGATAGAATAGGAAAACAAAATCCCCACCGACCTCAACCAGAAGCCAAGGAAAGGAAATCAGAAAAACCTAAATCAGAAACCCAGAAATCCAAGGCGCAAGGACGCCAACAAAACCAAAGAAAACCATGGACATACCGACCCCAATATGAACCATTGGTTCAGGTAGTGGAAAAAGTCCAACCCAGAAACCAGGGACCTCCCCGACAGCAGCTACCTCCTAGACCAATTCCAGGAGTAAGCCCAAACTATTTAGGGAGAAACCCCATTCCGAATTATCAAGACCCAAGAGCTAGAGGGGGATACCAACCTCCACTACAGCCAGCCCAGCAACCACAACAACCTCGGGAATATAGGCCACCCCAACAAAATTTTAGACCTAGGCCTCCAAATGGACAAGTTCAACAAGAACGATACAACCTGAGACCCAGAAACAGTCAGGGACAAGCAATAACCTCTGGATCAGCCAGAGTGCAAACACAAGGGGACGAAAGGAATACAGAAGGGCAAAGAATCCACCAGACAGGGATGGTGAGAAAACCCAGACAGACAGCAGCAGAACCATGCTACCCTCAAGAACAAGGAAAAATAGAGGGGTATAAACCCCACAGACAGCAATGGCTCACAATAATGCTAGACACAGGGGCAGAAATGTCATTAATGGACAAAAGTTTGGCAGAAAAACTAAACATACCAAAAGTAGGAACAGAACCTTATCAGGGCATAGGAGCACCTGTAAAATGGGCAGATGTAGGAAAAATCAAATTAATCCTAAAAAATGGAAAACAAATAGAGACTAAAGCTCTAATTATAGAAGGTCTAAAAGACCAGGGAGAACCAGTAATATTAGGATGGGAAGACATTAAAGGACACAAACTACTAGAACAAACAGAAGACAAAAGAACAGAAGACTTAAAAGAAATTTTAGATAAAGAAAGCAACCCCAAAATCAGAGCAAAAATAAAACACCTAGTGCAAACTCACTGGGAAATCTGGCAAAAAGACTCATACCATTGCGGTAATCTAAACATTGATCCCACTCCCACAGGAATGGGACACTTCAAAATCAAAAAGAAGTATGGCATCAACAAACCAGAGATAGCTAGGGAAATCCAAAAAGTCATAGAAAGACTTGAGGAACAGGGAGTCCTAATAGAAAAAGGATCCCCATACAATACACCCATAATTGGAATACCAAAGCCTGATAAGCCAGGAAAGTACAGACTTGTCTGTGACTACCGAGACTTGAATTCAGGATCAGTGCCCTTCTCGTCATACTTTAAAGGAGCTCAGACTACATTGAATACCTTAAGAAGGGAGAAATATAAAACTACCCTAGACTTATCAAATGGATTTTGGAGTCATCCAATCCCAAAAGAAGAGTGGCCATATACAGCCATAACAGACACCCTAGGGAGACAATTAGTTTGGACCAGACTCCCTCAGGGATACCTAAACAGCCCAGTAATATTTTCTGCAGAAGTCAGAAAAACAGTACAAAACTTAGCTCCGCCAGGACAAATAGAATGCTATGTAGATGATATTTATATCACTCATGGTGACCTAGAAGAACATTTTGCCTGCCTACATAGAATAATGGAACACCTGTACCATAAGGGATATATAATTGGACTAGCAAAATCCCAGATCGCCAGAGAAAATGTAAAATACTTAGGAGTGGAACTAACCAATGAAGGAAAAGGACTAACTGAAGAATACAGTGAAAAAATAGCTGATATTCAACCTCCTACCAAAATTAAAGAATTACAAGCAATATTAGGCCTATGTAACTATGCCAGAGACTTTGTCCCAGGATATGCAGAAATATCTAAACCCCTGTACAAAAAACTAACCGAGAAAGTATTCTCATGGACTGAAGAAGATCAAAATAACCTAAATGAACTAATCAACCAATTAAATAAAGCAGAAAACATGGGAAAGCATGAACCAGGGAAAGACATTACACTAGAAGTAATTATAGGGCAAGAAAGTGCCACCGTAAGAGTAACCAGTCAAGGACAGAACAAACCCTTCCAATATATCTCTTTAAACTTTACAGAAACAGAGAGGAAATACCCAAAAATAGAAAAAACATGGGTAGCCATAACTAGAGCAGTGGAACCCATCAGAAAAATCCAAGGGGAAGGAAAGATAATTATCCTCACGGAATTGGCAGAATTACAATCCAAACAACAAAAAATAGAAAGGAGCCAAAGGGTCCACTCGGCCAGGTATGAAAAATGGGATATCCTACTAGCTGACCCCACTATAGAAATACAGCCCCTTACAGGAAAAACAGATACTTGGTGGACACCGAAATATAAACTAGCTGCTACTGAAGAAAAAACTGAATTCAATCCAGATATGTACATCTATACAGATGGTAGTGCCCAAAGAGGCCTGGATAAACAAGGTAAAGAAGAAAAATTAACAGGAATAGGAATAGTAATTGGTACAAAACTAAACAATGAGTTCCAAGAAGAAAAGGTCTTAGAAATAAAAGGACCACTGGGAGGTTCAGCCCAGAAAACAGAAGTAAAGGCGTTAGAATTAGCCTTAAAAGAAGCAAGCCAATTTCCTACAGAACTCCAAATTCTCGTTTGTACAGATAGCTTTTATGCCAGTAGAGGCTATAACGAGGAACTAGATAAATGGAGTGAAAAAGGATTCCATGATTGTAGGAATCACCCCATACAATATAGACAAATATGGGAAGAAATAGCTAGATTAAAAGAAAACCTCCCAAATGTAAAAGTAATACATGTCAGAGGACACCAGAAAGAAGGTGAACACAAAAAAGGAAATGATCTAGCTGACCGAGCAGCCAAAGCCGCAAGTTTGGGAAAAGAATATAAAATAAGAGTAATAACTAGGCAAATGAAAAAAGAGAATCAGGACAAAGAATTGGAAGACTTACTTCAGGGCAAGGAAGTAAAAGGATACCCTAAAAATCAGGACTACTGGGAAGAATCTGATGGGGTAGTCAAAACCAAATTTAAAGATCAAACCACAGAACAGGCTAAGATAATACCCCCTAGAAAAGGGAGAAGAGAACTTATCAAGACGGCCCACGAAGGCTTAGGGGCCGTACATCCAGGAATAAAAACCACTCAGTCACACCTAAAGCAGAAATACTGGTGGCCTGGGATGAATGCAGAAGTTAAAAGATATTGTAATGAATGCAAAACTTGCCTAAAATATAATATCAAGGGAGGAACTAAAAAAGAACCGAAAATTATTCAGTCACAAAATATGGAGCCCGGGGATAAATGGATAATGGATTTTATCGGCCCATTGCCGACCTCTCACGGGAAAAAGCCATTTAAAAGACCGAATAAATATTGCCTAGTATGTATTGATGAATGTACCGGATTCACCACCCTGATCCCAACAAAGAGTTGTAGGACACAAGATGCTATAGAAGCTAGTGAGTTGATTCTGGTCGCCAACGGGCCTCCCAGAGTAATTCATACAGACCAAGGACCTGGCTTTAAAAACCAGGACTTTAACATGTGGTGTACCGCTCATGGGATACAGCTTGAGTTTAGCACACCTTACCATCCTGAATCGGCAGGAAAGGTAGAACGGAGAAACCAAGATGTCAAACTAGCCTTGGCAAAATTATTGTGCACTCGCGGTGGTAGTTGGAGTCAATGGTTGAAGGAGGTGCAGCTGGCCATCAATAACACACCCATAGATCTCTTAGGAGCAGAGAACCATATAACTCCGCACTATTTGAGATATGGAGTACAAATGAATACAGAAAATAAGCCTGAAATAGAAACCCAAACTAAACTTAAAAAAGAATGGATAGATCTCCTAAAAACTAAAAAAGAAGAATTAAGACAACAAAGGGAACAGAAAATTCAAGAAGACAGAAAATTTTGGCAACCTAAAGTAGGAGATTGGGTACAAGAGAAAAAACAAAATAAATCAGGAAGAGCCTTTAAAGCCCGCTATCATTTGCCTCAACAGATAATCCAAGTAGGAAATAGGACAGTGACAGTCGGGAAGGAAGGCAAGGAAAGGACTTTATCTGTAGATAATATAAGACCAGTTAACAAAGACTAAGAACATGGCAGATTGGATGGCTGTATATTTAGGAGAAGAAGAGAAACACAGGGAACAAATGGAGGGATTTTTAACCTCCAAGAGAGATGTAAACAGCAGAAATGAAAAAAAATTGGAAACAAATATTTAAAGAAAAAAAAACAAAAACAGAACAATATGGAGTTAGGACAATTAGGGAAAGGCAAAAGGATACCAAAAGTAAAAAACCCTCCTAAACTTAAATTTAAAAAAACCAAGAAAGAAGAGACTAAGACGATTAAACAAAAGAAACTCACGGCAGAACGCTGCTCTAAGTGTAATATAGTTCAACACACCCTACTATTTATAGTATTAGCCTTTCTAACTATAGGATGGATACTTCAGGCAGTAATAAAGCGCAGCCTGGAATGTAACACAGGTAATAACCCCGACAGCAACAGTAACTCGACAAATTCAGCAGGAATGCCTCTAATAATAGGAGGATTAACCCTATCCAACATGGCCCTAGTAATGTTAGGACTAATTACGATAAATGTTGCGCAAGCTCAAAAATATGAAACTTGGACAGATCCAAGACCCTCAGCAGAAATAATAGGAGAAGAAATTATAGGACACACATACACCTTAGACATAATAGTCTTAAAACAGGAGCTTGTGAATGAAAACCAAGAACAAGATCAAAGAATAGATAATCTTATACAAAATTGGATAGACGAATTACTATCTTATAGTATACAAAATGTTACAACAAATGAAGAAACCTCAGAGAGAGATAGATGGCTCTACTGTTTATACAAAACGTATAACCGTTCAGACTATCAGATCCAGGATCAAAAAACCACTATAACTGCTCCTATCCTATTATTATAAAAATAACACCCATATAATTGGATGCACCGATAAAGCCACACAATGTTATAGCCCATCAGGATACAATACCGCTCTCCTCCAAAACTGCCCAAATGATAATAGAGCAAAAAGAAATGAAACCCATGGACCATGGTCCTGCAAAATTCCCAACTCAGGAAAAGTAGTATATATAGAACACGGTAGATTTAAATGTGGATACACTTATGAAGTTCCTTAGGATAATTACTATGAAAATAATACCAAAAAGTATAACACTGAGGCAGAAAACCCAGATGGAAATCAAACATCTAAATGGAAATCAGTATATCAAGACTGGAAAAAATTAAAATACTTCTTAAAAGACCCACAAAGACAGGGAACTGAAATAAAAGTAGAAAATACAACTCTGTACTGCTACCATTGGGGCAGGATGTACTGCTACAAAACAAAGCAGAATGCCACCTTTTGGGAACAATCTTCTCCTGATAGATGGCTGGTGATAACCACAAATCAAAAAAAGCAGTAACAGCAACGATAATGATAATAATAATAATAATAATAGACAACAACAGGCAGAAGCATATATTAAGGATTTATTCAAAAATCAGAAAATACAATGGGAAAACTCAAAAAAACCTAATAATAGAAGTGATAACAATCAAAAAAGACCAAGCCTGGCAAATTGCCTTTAATGACCTTAGAAATCAATTAAATGTAATAACTAGACGATGGTTGCATAACACCGTAAGAACAGAAAACAGGACAATAGCTGATTTAACCTCAAGGGTATACAGATCCCACGTGGAAAACAAAGATCAACAACTAAAGATCTCACTAGTAGAGATCAAATCCATCCTCACAAACGAAAATTACGAAACTAAAATAAAACAACCAATTTGGCAAAGCCTAAAAAATGGGTGGCTGAAAAAGGAAAAATGTATTCAAATTAACAATCAGCCTCAACTGATCGAATTCTCTAATTTAATCCTATTAAAACCCTGTGATAATAACACGGTTCAATATGTTAAAAAAAAAAGATTGCCAGATAGAGTACTTCCCATCTGGAAATACCTGGCTAACAAACCAGTCAGGAGAATTTAATGTTACGACAGGACATGTCGGATGTAATGGCAAAATTATGAGACAAAACAGAGAAACTTATAAGAACCCGGCAGAAAAAATTAATCTAAAAATAGAAAAACCCAAACCTGACCTAGAACATTTTGAAAGAATGCTAACCATCTATTCAGAAAAGCAATGGATGGAGATAACCTTCTCGGGCCCAACGGATGACGAGAAGCTAAAGACCCTCCAGAACCTAATATCAAAAGAAAGGAAGGCTGACCAAAAAACTCTACAGGAAGAGATAAAAATATGTGTAGAAGAATCAAGAAAAAATTGGTATGATAACTTGCATATTAATGCAGGGACTATGTCAGTATTACAAACTACTGCAAACATTTGGGTGCAAATCTATGATTGGATTTATTGGATTCTATCATGGCTTGGCCTAGAACAACATACACCGCTCTTAGTGAGACTTATCCTACTCTGGGTGTTTGTGGTCGTAATTTGGCCATTTCTCAAGCCATTAATCAAAGGATTGATTCCAGAACGAAAATAAACCACATTCTGCTTCCTCGACCGGCAAGCATGGATGAAACCACAACCAAATACCAAGAAGTCCTAGACTTCCTGGGAAAACAAAACCAAGACTTACTTGGGATTCTGAACTATTGTGAAGAAACGGGAATTCTTCGAACCAATGTGGTATTTTCTCCCACATGAAAGAACAATTTAGCCCTGTAGTCATGCCCGTAAGTCTATGGGACGCCTACTGCCACCACCTACCCATTTTAGGAGGAAACATTCTGAAAGGACTCCAGCTCCTTTGGGGCTTGGTAGAATATAAATGGGTCCATTTGACCCTAGGTATAGGACTAATTCTCACAATTATGATTGGCTTTGAATTTAAACGAAGAAAATTTGAAATTACTAAGGGAGAATGGGGATCGTTTTTAACACTGATCTCCTCAACCATAATCATATCTTTTAATTATGAACCAGAATGGGCCATTTCTTGTGCTACCATTTACTTGATTCTAAAGACATTAATTATCTGTCATTCGGTCTTAACACAGACCTCAAACCAGGATAAACCTTCGTTTGTCCAAACCAAAAACCAAACCAAACCTTTGAAACACAGACGCGACCCGTCTTTGGGTGACGCTAAATCAGAAAAACAAAATAAGTCCAAGCAGCTACCACCTTGGAAGAAACCAAAACCACAGAAAACCTGCGTACCAAAATGGAACCAAAAACTTACATTACTGGAACTCAACAAACCCTCTGCATCTATGCGAAAAAAAAACAACCTCAATATTCCTTTATCAATATCCAAAAATTAAAGAATGGGTAACTAGAAAGAAGGAAACCAACACCACACGGAATACGGATGGTGGACTGAGCCAAGAACAGTTCTAAAAGAACACAACATTGGACAATGTTTAAATTGTAATGGACGTAAAAAGGCACAGAGACTAATATGCACATTTTGCTCAATGCTATTCGAAGAATTGAAATGAACATATTACTTTCTGTATGCAAACCAACAAAGATGTTGCCAGACCCAGATTTGATCAAAGGGGAACGCATTCGACAAACACCCCTTTCAAAAGAATATATGGTACAGTATGACCGTAGAAGAGGCCATAACCTGGCTGAACACTTAATGATACTCTCCAAAGGAAAATATACCTTTGTGGACTGTCTGAACTATGTTGCAAAACTACAAAAGCGGAATGAAGAAAACCTAACTGACCTAAACATGCTCCGATCCAACATAAAACAAGACGAGTTTAATTACGTAACCAGAGAAGCCAACAGACCGTTACCTCATCCACAAATCGATATGATAACCGAATGGTCAAAATGGACATGGTCACCTAAAGCCATAGAAACGGTGGTAACTTATACATCACCGACCCATGATTGGAAATGGACGGAAAGAGAATATAAGAACCCACCTGGATACAATGACTGCCTCCTGAGGGAACTCCGGAGAAAACACAAAATATCCCCCTACATGGCATGCGAAAGAGACCGCAAACAGGATCTCAAAGACTACCATGAGTACAAAATGAGGATTCTGAATGAAAGACCAAAACGGATGGTCCAACAAACTTCATGGTACAGTTGGAAACACGATGGCTGTCAAGGCCCCGAACCAAAACCAACATGGAAACCAGAGGTCCGGCTCTTTGACCACCAACATGATTGGAAACGAAATCCACTGATGAAATTCATCGGAACCCCAACAACTGAATCTGATCATGAAACCCGCCATGGGAAGTCTGACTCAGAATGATTTCGCATAATTAAATGAAATGTATGCGTTGATTTAATGTTGCCTTTTCCGCTTTACTCACAATAGCTCTCATAATAAGAGCGTCAACTGCAACAAACTACACCGCTGATGAATAAAGTGAAGATAATAATAATGGAGCGCAGAAAAACGAAAAACTCCTGATACATGCTGCTATTGGTACAACAATCATTGTAGAACTCTGTTCAGCTATCATTTGAACTTTTTAAAGACACATGGGGAAATCTCGCTTTTCAAGAGGGGGATGTCACGGGATCCATTACTTCTTCATGAAAAGACTCGATTCCTCTGTGGAATTTTACCTGATTATATTATATTGTATAAGATTAAGCTTAACAACAATGATGCTATTAACTCGTTAAGTGTCATGGGATCCGTCTACTTCTTCATGAAAAGACTCGATTCCTCTGTGGAATTTTACCTGATTATATTATATTGTATAAGATTAAGCTTAACAGCAATGATGCTATTAACTCGTTAAGTGTCATGGGATCTGTCTACTTCTTCATGAAAAGACTCAATTCTTCTGTGGAATTTTACCTGATTATATTAGATTGTAGCAACAATGATACTATTAACTCTTTATTGTATTTTAGCCTAGCAACAATTAAGTATAACTATGACTATGTGGCAACTGCTCTCTACCAGCTACTTATCAGCTACTTATTGTTTTCTCAGCTAATTAAGTGTTTAACGCGACCTTTAAACAATGCTGACCGAGGCACAGTTTGAGATTCCAGTTCTTTAAACAAATGATGTAATTGCTTAACTTAGACTGTAAGGGATATAAAAGCAGAGCTAAAACAGACAGAACTCACTCTTGTCTTGAAACACAGACAATGAGTCACCCAACCATCCTCTGAACCACCAGGCTTGCAGAAAAGACACATTTGTGCAAAATACGGACCGATCGGATGAAACATACGGACGGCTAAGAGCTTGCTGAAATACGCCTGCCTAAAAGATTCTCGGTTGAGGCACTGCATTCTAGCCTGAAGAAGATACAATCTGAACCAACTAGCTGATACACGCTAGTCTATGAAGATCCCATTTGGGACACTCAGGTATTAAGCTCTGCTTTTATCCTAGGTATCTTTTAAGAACATTCAAAAAGGCTGTAACGATTGTGATTAACTGAAAACATCTGATTGTGAGTATTCAACTTATTATATTGATAAATTTCTATTATATTTTACACCACACACTTCGTATTCGCCGAACCTTTATTTGATAAGATATGTTTACCTTTGTGTTGGTATGTTAAGTCTAGAACTTAGCTGAGAAGGCATTAGGATTGACTTAAAGTGAATCCCTCTCACTCCTAGGTGAAAGGATAAACTGAAGGGACCTAGAGACCTGCGATAAACCCAGCCGAGTTTGTAGCTATCAGGACCATACAGTCAATAGGGACCACTGGTAAACTTGACAGGTAACGGCCTCAGGTATATGCCCGAGGTACTGTAGTTTAATCCGGTAGTAACCCATACCTATTGAGGATATCCACCTGAATAACATAACAGTTTCCTTTCCTTCTGATGGTGGAAATTGAATAAAGATTTGTACACCTTGTGTTGTTCACTGTGTCTTGCACCTGCACACATACAACATGGGTGCTGGGGAAAATATAAGCACTACTGCAGTAAGATGAGAGAAAGAAGAAAAAAAGGGTAAGGGCACTATTTGTCACTGGTCACATGGGTGTTTCCTTTCTTTCTGGTGGTGGAAATTAAATAAAGATTTGTACACCTTGTGTCTTTCACTGTGTCCCAGACCTGCACGTACACAACATGGATGCTGGGGAAAATACAAGTACTACAACAGTTAGGCGGTAGTGTGAGGGTTAAAAAAAGGATGGTATGGGTGCTGGGGCAAAATAAGCATTACTGCTGTCAGGCAGTAGTGTGGGGAGAAAAACAATAGGTAGGAGTGTCACAGGTTAAAAAAAAAGCAGGAGTGTCAGGGATTCTGTTTACTCTGAGCTGGCTCTGATCAAACTTACAGAAACTTACAAGATAATGCATGGCTTAGAAAGGGTGGAGTTGGGAAGTTGTTTCTGTTGGGCGGGGACACTAGGATCCATGGGATCAGCCTTAAAATTAGAGGGGGTCAATTTATAATGGAAATGAGATATTTCTTCAGCCAGAGAGTGATGGGCCTGTGGAATTCATTGCCACAGAACGCAGTAGAGGCTGGGACATTGGGTGTCTTCAAGACAGAGATTGATAAATTCTTGATCCCGCAAGAAATTAACGGCTAAGGAGAGAGTGCGGTAAGTGGAATTGAAACACCCATCAGCTGTGATTAAATGGTGGAGTTGACTCAATGGGCTGAATGGCCTTGCTTCCACTCCTATGTCTTACGGTCTTATGAGGGAGTTGGATTAGTGTCAAAGACTCTAAAAGAAACAAATAAATGTGAGTGCCAGAGGTTCTGTTCACTCTGAGGGACCAGGACCAGTGAGAGTGAAAGACTCTTCACTTTTCTGAAGAGGAGAGGAACTTCTGAACAGCTTGGAACCACCCAGTCAGTGTATCTTATTTACTGCTGTTGGTGTCTTCCTACTGAAATTTTGAATTAAAAGAAAACAGAAGGGTCAGACATTCTGATACTTTAAAGAACTGGCCCAGTGTCAAGGGTTTTCTGTGCCTAAATAAAGAGTAGCTTGGTGACGGGATACTGGCTCAGTGAAGTTAGTTTAGTGGTGATGAGAGTAAACCATAGTCCTGAAAAAAAAGCTGACAACAGTCATCCTTGAGAATGTGGAGAAAATGTGTTTTCTGAGCAGATGAAAAGCAATGAGTGATTCTCCTGACAGCTTATGGACCTGTAGCTCTTTAGGTTATTAGGAGCCTACCTTTCCTTGAGGCAGCAGAATCTAGAATCTTTCAAGAATTGATGGATTTAGTTAAGGAGTATTAAGACCCCAAACCTCTTTTTAATTTTTACTCAGCAATTCAAGAACTGGGGAATCTGCATCAGCATTCTTGACGAGTTTAAGATGACTGGCAAAGGCATGTGACTTTGGTTTAACCTTTTATGAGATGCTGAGAGACCATTGGTGGTATATGGGATTAATTATGTAACCACACAAAAGCACCTACTAGCTTAGGCCCTATTGGACTTCAAAAGGACACTAGAACTGGCTTAATCATTGGAAAAGGTGGCACGTAGAATATATGAGTTGCAGGGTATTCTGATGGAAATGGACACCCTCACCAGACTGAATGATCTTGGGGAACCATACTTGAGCTGAAAATGTGTTGCTGGAAAAGCGCAGCAGGTCAGGCATCATCTAAGGAAGAGGAGATTCGATGTTTCGGGCATAAGACCTTTTCTAGCAACACATTTTCAGCTCTGATCTGCAGACCTCACTTTCTCCTCGAACCATACTTGAGTGAAGCTTATTTCATTACTTCACTCAGGACATACTCTGAATAGACAGCCCATAGCAAAACCCCAAAACAAAACCAAGTCTCAGCCAAAGAGTTAACATTTTCTCCAGAATCTGGGCTGGTAAGCCATTATATTTGCTGCCCATATGTGGACTCAACCCAGCAAAGGTTTCCTACTGGACCCAAATTGAGTAGGAAAACTCATCAGTCAATATCTAGAAGAGTGCCCACCCTGGAAAGTCCATCTACATCTGGCTTGCAACAGTTAAATTGCCCAGCAACATCAATATCAGAATCAATGAAAATAAACATCTGGTTCTGAAGGAGGTGGTCAACAGCACAGCCGTTTCAGTGATTGCAGAACCTGTCTTTAACTAAATTTGCTCTGGGCTGCAACCTTTAAGTTTGGGCAAGACCTCGGCTGTACTGGGAACCTGCAATGAAGAACCTTTACAGATTAAGAGTGCAACTTTGGTTCTGTTCTCTTGTGAGAAAGCAGCTGGTTCAGTTACCACTGATTGAAGTAAAAGGCTCGCGTCCTGGCTTGATGAGGTGAAATTGCTTGAGAGAGATTCAGCTAGATTGGTTCAACATTTTTCAATTAAAAAATGGCTGCCTCAGTGAAGCCCTACTAAATATCCAGAAGTATTTCAGGAAGGTCTGGACACTACCAGGGGCGGGATGGTGGCTCAATAGTCAGCACTGCTGCCTCACAGCACTAGGCACTGAGGTTCGATTCCAGCCTCAGGCAACTGTCTGAGTGGAGTTTGTACATTCTCCCCTTGTCTGCATGGATGCTCCAGTTTCACCCCTCAATCCAAAGATGTGCAGGTTAGGTGAATTGGCCATACTAAATTGCCTATAGTGTGCAGGGATGTATAGGTTAGCTGCATTAGTCAGGGGTAAAAATAGGGTAGGGTAATGGGTCTGGTTGGGTTACCCTTTGGAGGGTTGGTGTGGGCTTGTTGGGTCGAAGGGCCTGTATCCATATTATAGGGATTCTATGATTCTACCAAAAAAGCCAAGGCCACCTTGCATGTTGACCAGGATGCAATTCTCCAAGGCCTGCCCATTTGCCTTACAGGCAAAAATCAAGGCAGAAATCAGAAGACTGGATAGTAAAAGAATCACCAATCCAATGTGGAATGGGCAGTACCAGTTGTATAGATTGTGAAGCCTGATGGGTCAGTTTGCCTTCATGGGGATTTTAAACAAATGGAAAACTGTTTTTTGTAGCTGGGAAAATAGAGGATAAATCTTCTTGGATAGAGAATTTATGTGCAAAACTGACAAGGGGCTCTCCTTCATGAAACTAGACATGAGCCACACGTACTTGAAATTATGGTTAGATGAGGATTCTCAGAAGTATGCTACAATTAATACTTGTAAGGGTTTGTACCAACATATGAGACTGCCATTTGGAGTATCATCTTCATGTGCAATTTTTCAAAGGACAATAGAGAACCTTTTGCAAGATCTACCCCAGGTTGCAAGCTATTGAGATTTTATCAGATGGCATGCTAATAACAGGGAAGACACTAAGAAACACTTAGAGAACTTGGACATAGCCCTTAAACATTTCTCTCAGTTAGGCAAGTGCCTTAGAAGAGAAAAATGTGTTCCAGGCTTATCCAAGTGACCTACTTGGGCTACAGAATCCACATGACCAGGTTACGCCCTTTGGAAGATAAAGTGAAAGCAATCAAAAGTACTCAGTTCCATGTTGACTAACTATGCAGGTTCTGTCTCAGGCTCAATGTTCTTAGTCATTGTTGACACCCACTCAAAGTGGTTGATGTGCATATAGTTCATTTATCAAACACAGGACTGACAATAGAAAAACAATGCACATCATTTGTAATACACAGACTCCTGGAAGTGTTGGTCACAGATAATGGGCCATTGTTTTACAGCAGAAAATTTTATTATTTCCTAATGTCAGATGGGATCTGATGTATCAGGTCAGGCCCATGCCAGCCATCATCCAATGGATTGGCAGAAAGAACAGTCCAAACTTTGAAGACAGGCTTAAAGAAACAGCGAAGCAAAAGTGAAGACTGCAGATACTGGAGATTAGAATCGAGAGTATGGTTTTGGAAAATCACAGCAGGTCAGGCAGCATCTGAGGAGCAAGAAAATCTATGTTTCGGGCAAAAGGCCTTAATCAGGAATGAAGCTGGGAGCCTTGGGGGTGGAGGGATAAATGGGAGGGGACTGGGGCTAGGGGGAAGGTAACTGAGAATGCAATAGGTGGTTGGAGGTGGGGGTGAAGGTGATAGGTTGGAGGGGACGGTGGACTGGATAGATGGAAAAGAAGGTAAACAAGTGGGGCAGGTCATGAGGGCAATGTTGAGCTGGAAGGTTCGCACTGGGATAAAGTGTGGGAGGGGAAATGAGGAAACTGGTGAAATCTACATTGATGCCATGGGGTTGGAGAGTCCCAAGGTGGAAAATGAGATATTCTTCCTGCAGGCAAGGGAGTAATGGTGGAGGAGATCTAAGACTTGCATGTCCTCGGTGGAGTGGGAGGAGGAATTGAAGTGTTTGGCCATTGGGTGATAGGGTTGGTTGGTGCTGGTGTCCTGGAGATATTTTCTGTAGAGGAGACCGCATCAGGAGCAACGGATACAATAAATGATGTGTGGAAGTGCAGGTAAAACTTTGATAAATGTGGAAGGCTCCTTTGGGGTCTTTGACAGAGGTGAGGGGTCGGTGTGGGTGCAATTCCTGTGGTAGCAGGGGAAGGTGCCTGACCTGATGAGGTAGTCGCGGAATAAACAGTTTTTATGGAAGGTGGATAGGGGTGGGGAGGGAAATATATCCCTGGAGGTGGGGTCTGTAAATGGTGGAAATGGCAGAGGATGATGTGATGTATACAGAGGTTGGTGGGATGGAAGGTGAGGACCGGGAGGGAGGTTCTGTCCTTGCAGTAGTAGGGATGGGGTTCAAGGACAGAGGTGCGGGAAGTGGATGAGATGCGCTAGAGGGCATCATCAACTATGTAGGAGGTGAAATTGTGGCCTTGAAGAAGGAGGCCATCTGGTGTGTTCTGTGGTGGATCTGGTCCTCCTGGGAGCAAATGTGGTGGAGGCAGAGGAATTGGGAATAAGGGCTAACATTTTTGCAAGAAGCAGAATGGGAGGTGGTGTAATCCAGGTAGTTGTGCGAGTTGGTGGCTTTGTAGAGGATGTCAGTGTTGAGTTGGTTCCCATTGATGAAGATGGAGAGGTCCAGGAAGGTTCGGGAGGTTTCAGTGATGGTCCAAGTGAATTTAAGGTCAGGGTGGAATGTGTTGGTAAAGTTGATATACTTCAACCTCCTCGTGGGAGCATTAGGTGGCACCAATGCAATAATCAATATTGCAGAGGAAAAGGTGGGGAGTAGTGCCGGTGTAACTGAGGAAGATAGACTGTTCCATGTGGCCGACAAAGTGACAGGCATAGCTGGGACCCACACAGGTGCCCATGGCTGAAGAACCAGATTAGAAAGGACCTCTCAGTTCAGTGACTTGTCAAAAGAATCGCTAGGAGTGCTGACTGTTTAAAGCAAGGTTATCAGTTTCATGAAATAAGGCAGCTTGGCGTATATTTGTCCAGCAACACAGAGGTTAAAACTTCTGTGTTCCGTGTTGAAATTGCGCAATTACAATTAAACAATAAGCAATTTTTATATTTTTCTTAAGAGACTGTACAGCCTTATTACAAGGAAAGACCAATCAAATGTAATAAGGTGACATGATTGACAGCAGATTAATCCAATGATATATCCTGGGAAATGGTTTTGTCTTACCTAAATCATGATCTCACACTTGCAGTTCAAGGTTAGTTTGAGTGGTCAGTTAATGTCTTATGATTCATTTTATGAAGATTCCATTGTCTGCTTTATCTTCTAGTTCAGCTGACTCAGCAAATCAGAAATGCAGGTGCACAGTGTCAAATCATAACTTGAAGCCATTTTGTTGTGTTATTTTAAATTGAAAAGCCACTTTGTTGTTAATAAAAACCTACATATACTTGTTGCTCCTGACAACAGCCTAAATTCAAATCTTAAATCCTCATGGTTACCCCTTTCGTCTGGAGGAAGTGGAAGGATTTGAAGGAAAATTTGTTGAGGGTGAGGACCAGTTCAGCCAAATGAATTAGAGTGTCAGTGGAAGGGTACTGGTGGGGACGTCGGAAGAGAAAAAATGGAGGGCTTGAAGACCCTGGTCATGGCAAATGGTGGTATAGAGGGATTGTGTGTCCGTGGTGAAGATGAGGCATTGGGGGCCAGGGAAACGGAAGTCTTGGAGGAAGTAGAGGGTGTGGGTGGTGTTCTGTATGTATGTGGAGAGTTCCTGGACTGGGGGGGAATAGGACAGTATCGAGGTAGGTGGAGATGAATTCAATGGGACAGGAGCAGGCTGAGCACCCCCACTCCGGCCTATCACCCTCACCTTAACCTCCTTCCACCTATTGCATTTCCAATGCTCCTCCCCCAAGTCCCTTCTCCCTACCTTTTATCTTAGCCTGCTGGACACACTTTCCTCATTCCTGAAGAAGGGCTCATGCCCGAAATGTCGATTCTCCTGCTCCTTGGATGCTGCCTGACCTGCTGCGCTATTCCAGCAACACATTTTCAGCTTTTCCTTCTGTGTCAAGTATTGAAGAGACCTCTGAATCTGAGATGGACACAGTGATATTTGCCACATTGTCACCTTTGCTGCCGGAAGAAGAGAGTGAGTATTGACCAAGATGCTCTGGGCACAAGAGGTAGGCTCCTGTGTGTTACATGCTGCCCAAAACTGACACAGATTCGGATGAACCTGATCTGGTGTTACAGGTCCAAGGAGGCACTCGAGGAAGAAGGACTGTCCTATGTCCTTGGTCTGAAATGGTGGTGATATGGGTAGGGAGGGAAATGGGAGAAATGTAGTGATTGTAATGATGTCAGCCAGTGGACATCATAGAATATGGGTTCATGCTTGGGGCTGTTACATAAAAACAGGAGTGTCAAGACATTCTGAGACTCCAAAGATATGGCTGTGAGGGAGCTGGGCCAGTTTCAAGAACTTTGTACTGATAATTAAAGGATGACTGGATACCGACCTCTGTGAAGTTATTTCAGGTGGTAATGGGCCGCTTTCTTGAACTGATACAATCTGTTATTTAAAAAGTTGAAGGTGTGTACTGTACCTTTAAGAGAAAGTGAATGCTGTTCTGCACTGAGAGCTTACAAGAGCAGTCTCAGAGTGTACTGTAAAATTGATATGTAACATTTGGCTGTGAAGTAGATACTTGAGTTGATTGGTTAAATTTGATTTGTTGTCAAAATAGCACAGTTTAAATTATGTCTCAGGATACTAAAACCCAATCCTGTTTGAATTTATTATTTTGCCAACATCAGACCACTGAGATGATCTGATGTTGGGGATATAAAAAAGGCAGACATTTTGAAACTCACAGTGTAACTGCCATCGAGAGAGATCCAAGACATTGAAACAATCTCTATCAAAGGTACCTTTTCATGAGAAACATATTAGCAGTAAAAGAAAGAAGATAACCCAGGGAGATCTTCAGCCAGAAGAAGAAAGAAACTGAAGACAATAGTCATTTTATGATTTTGAAATTAAATTGATGTAATTTTAAGAAGTGTTTTATTGGAAGAATATGTTATACAGTTGAGGCAGGTAATAAGCAGTTAAGAGAAAGAGTTGTGAATAGTTGTTGTTTAATGGTCACTTTGAAAGTTAAAGAATAAATTGACATCATTTTCTTTAAATAGTGAAATTTGGCAGTTCTCTGTCACTCATATTTTAACAGATTACAAGGTGAGGTGAGCTTTTCTGGATATTTAGTTTCGTTAAGAGAGGGGTTCACTGCCATGTCATAACAGTTTGGGGCCTTGGGTCCATAAGGTGGACTAGTTTAGAAAGATCCACTCTGAGAGTTGAACAGATTTAGGGTACAAAAGATCCCAGCAGATTTAAGCACTTGCCAATTAGTGTCCTAGATCTTTAAATAAAACATAGGAGAGACAGTTTGTTTAATGTCAGTTACTTGTGGTTGATTAAATTAAAAATGAGAGAAATGGCTCTTAAGATTGCTAAAGAGGGTTTGAAGATGCTTCCCAAATTTGCCAAAAAAGTTTATTAAGACAGAGGAAGGACCTACTTTTAGAATTAGCAAATAAATTAAAATTGTGTTTAATCAGGGACAAAAGGAGAGCTGAAATTGTAATGGAGTTGTTCAGGCACTTAGGTGTATCAGAGAAACAAACAAGTGCAGTAGAGTTAGAAAACTCACAATTGCGATTGAGGCAAATGGAGTTAGAAGATAAAGAAAGGAAAAGAAGAGCAATGAGAAAAGAAAGAGAGAGGGGAGAAAGAAAGGGAGAGAAAGAAGAAAAAGAAAGAGAGAGAAGGTTCTTAGCTGAGCAAAGAGACCGAGAAAGAAGTCAGAGAAAGGGAGAAAGAATTTAAACTTCAGAAGTTGCGAATTAGTCAGGAAAGTCAAGTTAACAGGATGGAAACGAAGAGAGAAGATCGTGATCTATTCAAATGTGTTAAGATATTGCCACATTTTGATGAGAAAAATGTCGAAGCCTTTATTTCATTTAAAAAACTGTCTAGGCAGATGGAGTGATCAGAGAGCTAATGGGTAATGCTAATTCAGACTAAGCTGGTAGACAGAGCTAGTGAGGTGTTTGTACCACTGTTAGATGAGGAGTCAAGAGATTATGCAGATGTCAGACTGGCTATTTTGAGTACTTATGAATTGGTACCAGAAACATATAGACAGTAGTTCAGAAACATAAAGAAGGAGCCAAGTCAGACTTATGTTTAAAAGAATTAAACACAGTAATTTTGATAGCTGGGTGCAAGCCTTATAAGTAGACAAAACCTATGAGGCTTTAAGAGAGATGATTCTGCTGGAGGAGTTTAAAAACTCACTTCCAGAGATGATAAGAGTTCATGTGGATGAACAGAAAGTTCAAGACATGAGAAGAGCAGCAGAGATGGCAGATGAATATGCCTTGGTACAAAAGGCAAAATTTAGATTCCAGCAAGAATTCCTGTGAGGGATAGAATTTGGGAAAAGGGAAGATCCTACACTACAAAACAAAGAGTAGAGCATACTGGTAAGAATTTACCACAGGTTAAAAAAGAAGCCCACGAGGGTGGAAAGAAGGTGCAAGGCTTCAGGTGTTTGCATAGTAATGGAGTGGGACACAGAAAATTGCCAATGGTTTAAGAAAGGCACTAGGAAAAAGTGTTTTCACCGCCTGAAGGTGGGAAATATAAAGTCACTGTGCTGTTTGTTGAAGATAGGCATTGTAGGAAAAGGTGTGATAAAAGAGGCTAAGCCAGTGGCATCAGTGAAAGTGGTAATGGAAACCCCAAGAAAAGTTGAGGAGCTGCAAGAGAGTGCACAACTAGGCAGGGGTTGAATATTGAGTTAGTTCCTGACCTCTATAAAGACGTCGCCTCTGTGGGTAAAGTTTACTCAGGAAGAACAAGGGGAGAAGGGAAAGATACAGGATCTAATCAGTCTCAAATAGTAAGATTAACATATTTGCGCTCGTTCTGACATGTAACCTGACAGATTAGTGATTTGTGAGTAGATGAACAGAAATGTAGTGTTTCCCTGTGCAAGATTGGGTTGGAGTGCCAAATCAAGACTGGGGAAGTAACAGTGGGAATGATTGACAGAGTGTCAGTTCCAGGAATTCAGTTTGCTTTTGGGAATGATTTAGCAGAATCCATGGCAGGAGTGACACTCCTTGCTGTGGAGAAGCCAAAGGAAGACCAGGGAACAGAAGGAAGTTAAAGGAAAAATACCCTGGAATTTTCCAGACTGTGTAGTAACAAGATCCCACTATCAAAAGTCACAGCACGAAACAAAAACTAAAGAGAAAGACAAAGAAGTTGAGGTTAAGCTACTGGACACTCTGTTTGATGTAATGGGGCAGGAAAATCCTGAACAGGAAGAAGGTCAGGCAGAAATGTTTAGTCCTGAAAGGCTAATGGATGAACAACAGATATATATATATATATGAATCAGAATGTATTCCTGAGGGTTGTTATCTTAAAGATAGAATCTTAAGACGAAAATGGAGACCACGACAGGTGAGTGCAGAAGAGAAATGGCAGAAGTGCTCCAGATTGTGTTGACAGTAGGATCAATTATTCCTGTTTCATTACATAGGACCAGATCTAGGATAGCTTGCTCCATCCTCTGTTCAATTACATACTGTTCAAGGAAACTATTGCAGGTGCATTCAATGAACTCTTCCTCAAGGCGACTCTGACCAACCTGGTTCGATCAATTGACATGTAAATTAAAATCCTCCATGATAATTGCTGTACCATTTTGACAAACATTAGGTATTTCTTTGTTTATCGCCTGCCCCAATATAGTATTATAATTTAGTGGTCTGCTGAATACACCTATCAGTGACTTTTTCTTCTTAGAATTTCTAATTTCCACCCAAATGGATTCAACCTTATTCTCCATAGAACTAATATCATCTTTCACCACCATCCTGATGTTGTCCTTAAATAACAGAGCTACACCACCTCCCTTATCTCCCTGTCTCTCCTTCTGTATAGTCTGATATCCTTAGATATTTAACTCCAAGTCATGACCATGTCTCCACAATAGCTACTAAATCATATTCATTCCTGATGATTTGTGCTATTAACTCATCTACCTTGTTCTGAATGCTATGAGTGTTCAGGTAAATGCCCTTATTCTAGTTTTTGTACCCTCCAGCATCTCCAATAATAATATCTCCTGAATTATCCTTCTTTTTACTTCTTTCATAGTCTGTCATGTAGTTAAACCCTCCTGAACACATTAGCCTTCTGATTTCCTTTTTATCTACCACCATACTTCCTGTAATTTTCCCTTTTCCTTTCCTCCCCGTCTCACAAGTTTAAAGTCCTAGTGACCACCCTATTTATCCTTTTCACTAGAACACTGGTTCAAGATCGGTTCAGGTGGAGACCATCCCATTGGTACAGATCCCTCCTGTTCCAAAACTGATGCCAATGTCCCATGAAATAGAATGACTCTTTCCCACGCCATTTCCTTAGTCATAGAGACAGAGAGACAAACAGATCCTTCGGTTCCAACCTGTCCATGCTTACCCGATATCCCAACCCAAATGTGTCCCACCTGCTAGCACCTGGCCCATATCCCTCAAAACCCCTCCTATTCATATACCCATCCAAATGCCTTTTAAATGTTGCAATTGTACCAGCTTCTACTACTTCCTCTGGCAGCTCATTCCATACACGTACCACCCTCTGCGTGAAAAGGTCATCCCTTAGGTCTCTTTTATATCTTTCCACTCTCACCCTAAACCTATGCCCTCTAGTTCTGGACTCCCTGACCCCAGGGAAAAGACCCTGTCTATTTACCCTATCCATGTCCCTCATAATTTTGTAAACCTCTATAAGGTCACCCATCAGCCTCAAATGCTCCAGGGAAAACAGCCCCAGACTGTTCAGCCTCTCCCTATAGCTCAAATCCTCCGACCCTGGCAACACCCTTGTAAATCTTTTCTGAACCCTTTCAAGTTTCACAACATTCTTCCGATAGGAAGGAGACCAGAATTACATGCAATATTCCAACACTGACCTAACCAATGTCCTGAACAGCCGCAACATGACCTCCCAATTCCTGTACTCAATACTTTGACCAATAAAAGAAAGCATAGCAAACGCCTTCTTCACTATCCTATCCAGCTGCGACTCCACTTTCAAGGAGCTATGAACCTGCGCTCCAAGGTCTCTTTGTTCAGCAACACTTCCTTGGACCTTACCAATAAGTGTATACATCCTGCTAAAATTTGCTTACCCAAAATGCAGTACCTCGCATTTATCTGAATTAAATTCTATCAGCCACTTCTCTGCTCATTGGCCCGTCTGGTCAAGAAGCTGTTGTAATCTGAGGTAACCCTCTTCGCTGTCCACTACACCTCCAATTTTGGTGTCATCTGCAAACTTACTAACTGTATCTCTTATGCTCGCATCCAAGTCATTTATGTAAATGACAAAAAGTAGAGGGCCCAGCACTGATCCTTGTGGCACTCCACTGATTACAGGCCTCCAGTCTGAAAAACAACTCTCCACCACCACCCTCTGTCTTCTACCTTGAAGCCAGTTCTGTATCCAAATGCCTAGTTCTCCCTGTATTCCATGAGATCCAACCTTACTAATCAGTCTCCCATGGGAAACCTTGTCGAACGCTTTACTGAAATCCGTATAGATTACATCTACCGCTCTGCCCTCATCAATCCTGTTTTTTACTTCCTCAAAAAACTCAATCAAGTTTGTGGAGACATGATTTCCCACGCCGAAAGCCAGGTTGACTATCTCTCATCAGCCCTTGCCTTTCCAAATATATGGACATCCTGTCCCTCAGGATTCCCTCCAACAACTTGTGGGCGGCACGGTGGCACAGTGGTTAGCACTGCTGCCTCACAGCGCCAGAGACCCGGGTTCATTTCCCGCCTCAGGCGACTGACTGTGTGGAGTTTGCACGTTCTCCCCGTGTCTGCGTGGGTTTCCTCTGGGTGCTCCGGTTTCCTCCCACAATCCAAAGACCTGCAGGTCAGGTGAATTGGCCATGCTAAATTGCCCCTAGTGTTAGGTAAGGGACAAATGTAGGGGTATGGGTGGGGTTCGCGTCGGTGTGGACTTGTTGGGCCGAAGGGCCTGTTTCCACACTGTAAGTAATCTAAAAGAAACTTGTCCACCACTGACATCAGGCTCACTGGTATATAGTTCCCTGGCTTGTCCTTACCACCCCTCTTAAACAGTGGCACCATGTTTGCCAACCTCCAGTCTTCCAGCACCTCACCTGTGACTATCGATGATACAAATATCTCAGTAAGAGGCCCAGCAATCACTTCTCTAGCTTCCCACAGAATTCTAGGGTACACCTGATCAATTCCTGGAATTTATCCACCTTTATGCAAATCCAACACTTCCTCCTGTGTAATATGGACATTTTGCAAGGTGTCACCATCTATTTTCCTACAGTCTATATCTTCCATATCCTTCTCCACAGTAAAAACTGATGCAAAATACACGCTTAGTATCTCTCCCACTTTCTGCGGCTCTACACAAAGACTGGCCTTGCTGATCTTTGAGGGGCCCTATTTTCTCCCAAGTTACCCTTTTGTCCTTAAGGTATTTGTAAAAACCCTTTGGATTCTCCTTAATTCTATTTGCCAAAGCTATCTCATGTCCCCTTTATGCCCTCCTGATTTCCCTCTTAAGTATACTCCGACATGTTTACTTCCCTAATTTTCTTATCCCTAAAGCAATTTGCATGTGGCTTGGGTAATAATCCGGAGATTATAACCCTTGAGGACCTGTTCCTTAATTTTGTTCCTAGTGCTTGATAATCCCCAAACAGGTCTTCCTTCCTAACCTTCCCTATGTTGGTTGTCCCAGTGTGGATCACAACAACTGGATCCTTCCCCTCCCCCTCCAATATCCTTTCAAGCTGATCAGAGATATCCAACACCCTGTCACCAAACAAGCAACACACCATGCAGGACTCACGGTCCGGCTTAAAAAGGATATTATTTATCCCCCTAATTATAGAATCCCCTACAACTACCACTTTTGTTTCCCCATCTTGAATGGCCTCCTGCACCATGGTCTGTGGTTAGCTGGATTATCCTCCCTTTTCCTCATCCACACTGGGAGCAAGTACCTCATACTTGTTGAACAAGGTCAAGAGCTGAGGCTCCTCTGTTCCTGAACTCAGGATCTCCCTGCCTCACTTGCAGTCACACCCTGCTGTCCCTGATCACTTCTGGAATTTCAAGTACTTTATCTACCAGGTGTGACCGCCTCCTGAAACAAAGCGTCCAGGTACTTCTCTTCCCGGATGTGCCGTAGTGTTTGATTTCACATCATCAATTTTGAGCTGGAGTTCCTCCAGCAACCAGCACTTGCTGCAGATGTGGTCACTGCAGCTCGCAATGGGATCGGCCAGCTCCCACATCATACAGCAACAGCACATCACCTTCCCAGCCATCTCTATTTAGTTACTTTATTAATGTATATAAAATTATGAGATAATTAATTTCTTATTACTTCTCTGCTCTGTTCTTTTTCAAAGTTCGTGCAGATTTCATACCAGCCAATCAAGTCACAGCTTCCCTGTGACATCACTCCAGTATTTTAGCAGCTTCAATGTGCCCTGGGTTTTATACTCTTCCCCCGCAGACTAGGCCACGCTCCCCAAGCTCAGTGAGTTTTATACTCACTCTGTGCAGCTGCTACTTCTCCCACCACTCCACACAGACTAGGCCATAATTCCTGAGCTCAGTGAGTTTTATACTCACCTTGTGCTACTGCTACTTCCCCGATTGCTCCCCGCAAGCAAGTCCGGATGAACATTAGAGCAGTATTATTTCAGACCATAAAACTTCAGCTGAATGGGGCATTTGCATATGGAAATAGTACCACACTGTGGTACAACCATTCACAAAATTGGCAAATTAAGGAAAATATATTTACAAAGTATCCTCAAGATGGATACAGGTAGAGAGAGCCAGAGAAATGTTATGTCCATGTATGAAATTTTACGGTTACTGGATGAAGTAATCTGTGAATAGAAAACTGGAGGATTAAAAAAAAGCACAAATTCAGGAATTTGGATCTCAACAATACTGAACTTTTGAGCAAATCATGCAAGTAGATTAACTAAAGAAAATGTAGATGATATTCAAGTCGCTTTAGTCTGGTGGCTTTACTGGAAATGGGGAAAATTAAAAGTAATATCAGACAGATGCAGATATTCTCCAATCGGTTGCCAATGGCAACAGTAGTGAACAGATATAATACAATTTACTGCCGAAGAATTTCAGAAGCTAAAAAGAGACAAGTGACTAGTAGCATCCCTTAGACAAATGCAAAACAAAACCCAGACAAATATTGATATCCTGTTAGGCAGCTAGCAGTGAAGTATGTTAGTCAATTGCACAGCCTCTATATCTATTGCAGATCTGGATTTACCTTCAACAAATAAAACTGAAAGTACAGAGTGTGAGTGTTGGGAGTCAACTGGCCACTCTCAGCCAACTGATTGAAATAAGAATTTCTGATTGTGTAATTAATGCCCAATATTTATCTGTATAAAAATACTGAAGGTTGTGTACTGGGGATAGACTTATTATAACAATTTGGAACCCTAATTGATGTGTGAGAAGCCAAAATTAAATGGACTTGCCAGTTTAGATCTAGAAAGTCAAAGATTGCATCTTCTTAAGGGTATTTCTGCTGCCACAATAGAATGGGAATAGGATCCCCAGAACCCCGATCACATGTTGGCAATAATGTGCCCTAAATTGTGTTACCAGGTTATAGTCCAACAGGTTTACTTGGAAGTACAAAATTTCGGAATGCTGCTCCTTTGTCAGTTAGCTTCCTGATGAAGGAGCAGTGCTCCAAAAGCTTGTACTTCCAAATAAACCTATTGGACTATAACCTGGTATTGTGGGATTTTTTAACTTTGTCCACCCCAGTCCAACTCCGGCGCCTCCACATCATGGACCTAAATTGGACCAAAACTGAATGGATATAAAACTGATTGAGACACCTGGGGATGTATGATCCACCTAAAAAAACAATACCCCATTAGAATGGAAGCCGTGGAGGCCGTTGGGGAGATTGTGTGAAAGATTGTGTGAAAGAGACAGGGAATAATAAAAGAAATCTGTTTCAATATCAACTCTCAAATTTGGCCTGTAGAAAAAACCCGATGGATCATATAGGTTGACAATTGACTATACCAGCCTAAGCAAATATGCAGATAGGACGATGCTTATACTGGCAGACCCCAACACTATAATGAACAATACAGGGTCAGAAACCAAGATCATTATGGCCCTGGACATAGCAAATGGATTTTGAGCTGTCCCTATAGATCCTCAATGCCAATATAAATTGACTTTTATAGTAGGTGACAGACAGTACATGTGGAACGAGATGACTACAAGGGTTCCGCAATAGTCCTGCTATGTTCCATCAGGCAATGACAGAAGTGATAGCAAAAGTCCCCAAAACAGAGTGTGTAATATTATAATATGTAGATGACATCCTGAGTGCATCTATTACTGGGGAAAACACTACAAGACCGTACTGAAAATGTTAAAAACAATTAAAGCTGCAGGACTAAAAATAACCATGAAGAAGGCACTGTTAGGCCAACCAGAAATGTCGTACCTAGGACAGAGAGTGATACAAGACAGCCATAGCATTCCTCTGGAAAGGAAAACTGCAGTATTGGAAATTAAGAAAATTAGTTACCGTTAGAGGAGTGTGTCGAGTTTTAGGACTATTTAATACTCTAGGAACTTTGTTGAAAATTGCAGTGAACTAGCTGGACCCTTACAAAACCTTACAAAAGAGTTGGGGTGAGGTGAGCTGGCTCAGAGGAAATTGAATAGGAATGCAAGTAGGAGATGGCCTTTGTCAAAATCAAACAGTCATTGACCTCCTCACCAACACTAGGGGTCCCTGACCTGGAAAAGCCTTTCCCTTTTTTTTGCAGTGAAAGCAATGGCAATCAATCTACAGTAATACTACAGTGTTGCGGAGACAAGTTCCAATCTGTGAGATACTATTCAGGAAAATGGACCTGGCCATGATAGGACAACAGTCATGTGTTTGAACCATCTAATTTACTACCTGGGCACTAACAGCATTCTTCCCCCTGACACAACGGGGAAAGGTGATACTATACTCCCTGCATAGTGTCGTCCAGCTATCAGAAGCTGGTAGACAGAGGTGTTACAGACAGTTGATGAGCTAACTGGGAAGCTGTACTGTTGCCAGGAGATAAGCGCGTTGAAGTGGTTAAAGATAATAGAGAAAACCCAACAAACTTTCTCAATCAGGAATGAGAGATACACAATTGTATCATCTTCATGGAACAGGAGGAAGAGAGAAGGGTTGAGTTAAGGAGGAGTTATTAGAAGGGCCAGATGTAAAATGCATATTTGTGGATGGAGCATGGGATTGTTATGATGGTGAGGCCCGATTGGGGTGGGCTATGGTTAATTTAAAAGGGGAACTTTTGGCAGGAGAAATGATAGATGGATGTCACTCTGCATAGGCAGCTGAACTAAAAGCACTTACTCCAGCTAGGAAAAAGGCAAAGGCTTAATATCTACACAAACAGTAGATATACCTTTGGGTGGTCTACATGATGGCAGGGGCAACATCAAGTTATATTACCTGGAGTCATAGTACAATTCAACATAAGACCCTCGTCAAGGACCTCGTAGAGGCAGCTTTGGAACCAAAAGAGGCAGCTGTAATTCAAATTTAAAGTGCACAGAAAAATCCAAATGCCAGAACAGAGAGGAAATAAATACGCAGACAGTGCAGCAAAAACAATGTTAGAACAGGAAGTGATAACAGTAACAACTGTGAAAAAGCAAGAAGCCAAAGATGATGAATGGAACATTGCACATTTACAAGCAACAGCTTGTTTTAAAAAACAACATAGATTAAAGATGGGGCAGTGTTAGGAGCATATGATGTTTGGAGGAAGGAAGGTAAGGTGAAAGCTCCCACATTCAGTCAACAATGCAATGTTTACCATGGACTAGCACATGTAGGGAGGAATAAGATGATACAATTGATATCCAATTGCTAGTGGAGGAAAGGAATGGGAAGAGATATCATTAAATTTTGTTAGGGATGCACCATATGTGCACAGACAGAACCAGAACAAGGAATTAAAATCAAAATGAGCCACCAGCCCCTTCCATGTGGACCATGGGAACATACCGAAATGGACTTTATCAGACCATTCCCACAAAGTTTCTGCCTGGCCATGGTTGACCAGTTCACAAGATGGGTTGAAGCTTTCCCCATGAGGGATAGTAAAGCAACTAGAATGGCAAGAATACTTGCCACAGAAATAGCTAGTTGGAGAATTCCCGTACAATTGGACTTGAACCAAGGGACCCAATTTACAGGCAGACACCTGAAAAAAGCATGCAAACTCTTCGGAATAACACAGAATATCCTATCCCCTAACACTCACAAAGCTCAGGTATAGTAGAGAGAAAGAATAGAACTCTGAAAAATACCCTGATTGACGCAATGATAGGAGAAGGAGTTAAATGGACCTTATCCTTTCCAGCCTTTATAATGGCTCAGAGATCAACACCCTCTAGGGCCACTGGACTAACACCCTTTGAGCTCATGACAGGACAGGCAAAGACACACCCCCCAGACCTGATCACTGGGGGAGCAGAACTCACTAAGAGCAAGGGACATGTGTGGGATTGCATGAAATCCCTCTGTATGCATTCATACATTATGGATGAGCACGAGATCAGCAGCTTGTTGAGGACTGGAAGTCTGAGGGATACCCAGGAGAAACAGGAATGCCAGCCCCAGGATCAAAGCTCCTGGTGAAAATAATCTCAAACAAGGCAGCCTTATCCTCTCAATGGGATGGACCACATGAGGTAATATTAACAGATAATAGGAATGTGTTCATTAGTGAAAATAGAATTGGTATATGGAGACATCCTGTACAATTAAAAGTATGTAGAAACTAACTGCCCACCAGCCAGTCTGGTCTTCACTTGGTGTCTCACTGTTTCTGTCAGATCACAGACGACTCCTAGCAACATCATCTTAGAACATCACCAACAATCAACACAACTGCAAGGATCTTCAAAAACAGATTGTGACCTGGTTGTGCCATGGTAATTTGTGATTAAGAATGACACTGATAGTAGCATAAACATGAAAATGCTACTCCTCTGTGGGCTTCTCTTTATTTTGATCTCACTGAGAACAGATTGGCACATGATAAAATGGGAACTTAATGTTAACACATTTATATTTGTGCCAAATGTATTAATATTCCCAGTTGTTGGATTTATTCCCAGCACATTCCCATACATTCAATAAGTGTATCCCTCTGAGACCTATTCCTTTCCATGTATCTGAACTGGCAGAAGGGATTACTGACCAGAATGAATCCCTAATGGCTGTTCTCATTGCTGTCAAATCTTCTGCAGAGACTGCATTATATTGGCGGACATTAATGGTACCCAAGATAAGTGGGAATCTGCATGGTACAACCTTTCTGCTTTTGAATGCTGCTTCCAACTCCAATTTAATACCTCCCATATACCACCATTTGTTACCATTACCAATACATAAAGGGCAGGAAGACTGATTGCTTCTATTGGCTTATTAGATCTGAGCCAGGGAAGTAGGTCTGCATGTCAGAGATGATGCATTCAATATTTTGATGTCACTTTGCCTACATCTAAATTTAATTTTACTAACAGTAAATGGGCGGCAAAGTGGCTCAATGAGTGGCACGGTGGCTCAGTGGTTAGCACTGCTGCCTCACAACACCAGGGGCCCAGGTTCAATTCCGGCCTCGGGCAACTGTCTCCCTGTGTCTGTGTAGGTTTCCTCCGGGTGCTCCGGTTTCCTCCCACTGTCATAAAGATGTGCAGATCAGGTGAATTGGCTATTCTATATTGCCCATAGTGTTAGGTGCATTAGTCAGAGGGAAATGGGTCACTCTTTGGAGGGTCGGTGTGGACTTGTTTGGCCGAAGGGCCTTTTCCCACACTGTAGGGAATCTAATCTAATCTAACCTCATATCTGGTTTTCTGAATATGTATCTCATTTTAACCTGTACAATGGTACCTACTTTGTGAGTGAACACAAAGTATGCGCACAGCTACTACCATCTTGAACAGGGTCATGTTACCTAGGTTACATGGTGCCATTTGTATGCCATACGTCATCCCACCTGAAGGGATCACTGCGATGGCACAAACATGCTGTCAGAAACAAAAAGGTTCCTCACCATCTTGTTAGCTTGATACGGTGTAGCCAAGCTAATCAGGGAATCTAGGTAAAAGTGAGTACTGCAGATGCTGAAGATCAGAGTCAAGATTAGAGTGGTGCTGGAAAAGCACAGCAGGTCAGGCAGCATCCGAGGAGCAGGAAAATCGACATTTTGAGCAAAAACCCTTCATTGGGTATTTCCTGATGACAGAAATTCACCATACCTGGTGAAGGGCTTTTGCCAGAAACATTGGTTTTCCTGCTCCTCGGATGCTGCCTGACCTGCTGTGGTTTTCCAGCACCACTCTAATCAGGGAATCTATCAATATGGCAACTATCCTAGAACAGGTTCAAATGACACCTCTCAGGCCTTTGATAAGATTAATGCTAAAATGATCGTCATATGAACCACTGCATTACAGAACAGAATGGCAATTGACTGGCTACTGGCTGAAAAAGGAGGTACATGTGCACTCATTGGCAAAGAGTGTATCTCATACACCTCAGAGGACATTACTGATTTGGCTGATCACATTCACAATGGAGTAATCAAGCTTAAATAACCCCCAATCTCGAACCTCTGGAGTTAGAATGGCTGGGATTCCTAGGAAAATCTTTGGTCTTCCCAGTTCAATGCAATGGTCCAAGGAATCTTGATTGTTTTCATTGTCATCATTACTTTTTATACAGCAGCTGGAGGAGCAACTTAACAACTGTATCTAAATTCACAGATGAACTGAGGGATGAGTGACTAGAACTCCCTGACCCCATTACAGAAGAAGACTGAATAAAGCCTACCAAAGTAGCACAAGAAATCATCATGCTACTGGATATTAACCATAAGTATTTTTTTAAAAAGAAAATGACTTTTTAAAAACAATTCTAATTGTGAATGAATTATTATTTTGTGCTGACATTCCTGCAGCCTGAAGGGATTGATGAGAAATAAAATGGAAGATATTGACCATCAGAGAATTGGGAAAGATACAAACATATGAATATTGTCATAATTTAACTGGTGTCCCTATGACCATTATCTAGCCCTGGGCTAACAGAGGGGACTGTTAAGGCTGCCCATGGCAGAACAGCATAAAATGACCAACAAAAGCCCCAACAAGCTTTGCAGTAATGGAAATTGTGTGGGAAACACTTACTTAATGTGGTGACAGTATGTGAAACAATGACTGTCTATTTTCTCCATGAGATTGATACGCAACACTCTGTGCTATCTTAAAGATAAGAACATTTCATACCAATTAGTTGTTTATCTTATATTTTGTCTGATCAATCAATTATAATACTTCAGTAAATTTTAATTATGATTTAAGATAATCATAGATATAGATTCCGAAGTGTTATAGGAAGATATTTTATACATATATATGTATATTTACATATAATTAAAAAGAAAGGTTTATCTTGTAGCAAGGACAGGAGCTAGAAGAATAACGGAACATCAGATGTCATTGTTGAGAGATAATGGTCACTAAGTAACCATTGCAGAGTTCAATTTTTCACATACTAAAGTGTCCCAACCAGATCAACAAGCAATGACTCATACGGAGTGGTGCACTAAATATCCAATCAAAGTTGGACAACCCAGCATGAATTAACCAATAGTATACAAGGGGAGGGAGTGAGGAAAGTGAGGACTGTAGGTGCTGAAGATCAGAGTCAAAACGTGTGGCCCTGAAAACATACAGCAGGTCAGACAACATCTGAGGAGCAGGAGAGTTGACGTTTCGGGCATAAGCCCTTCATAGAGTATGTGCTGCAATGTTAAAGATACAAGAAAATGTATAAAAGACAATTTGCTTGTATTTAAAATCAAGGTGCCCTTGACTTGTAATTTGATCTAAAGATTAGGGGTAATTTAACCCTCATGTTGAGGCCAGATTCAAGGTGGTCTTTGGCCTCTCCCTGCATTGTACTGATGAATGCTTGAATAAATTATGTCTGAATTCTACTTCTCTCTTGAAATATATTGCCTCTCAAAGGTCACTGTGACAATCCCCAAGATCTGACTGTCTCTTCTATTTTCCTCTGAGAAACTATCCTTTCCAACAGTACCCAAAACTGAGTATCTGTTTGAGAGAGGAATTACCACATGTGCCTTCTGAACTGTCTTCCTATCTTTCCTGACATTCATCATGTGTCTGACTGATGCTGCTGAGTAATCACTTCTCTAAATCTATTTTAGTCATTGCTTGACATATTTGTAATGCAAATGTACCCTGACATTTATTTTCACATGATGTGATATGGAGTGTCACTGGCAAGGCCAGCATTTATTGCTCATTTCTACTTGTTCTTGAATAGCTGGTGGTGACCCACCTTCTTGAACTGCTGCAGCCTGTGTGGTGTTGGTACACAAAATGCTTGGGAGAGAATTCAAGTATGTTGACTCAGTGACAATAAAGGAATTGCAATATTACTTAATTAGGATTGTTTGGGGGTTGGTGTGGAAATTGCACGTGTTCCTCAAGCACTGACTGTACTTGCTTTCCAGGTGGTACAGTGCTATCAAGAAAGCCTTGATAAGTTGTAGCATTGCATTTTGTCGATGGTGCACACAGCTACCATTGTGCAGTTTATGGAAGAATGAATGTTTAAGGTAGTGGATAGATGATATTCAGCAGGCTTTTTAAAAATTTCAGAATAATGTTGAACTTATTGAGTGTTATTGGAGCTGCGTTAGGCAAGTGAAAATATTCCAGGTCGAGTCTTTGCTGAGGGAATAGCCTTCCAGAATGTTTGTTGGTCCTAAGCCAATTGATCTTCCAGGTCAATGTCATGGCATCCAATTGGATCATCAACATCAGTTATAAAAGATGCTAGGGCTATTCTTGGTGTCATTCTCCACATGCCACGATTCCGGAAGCGACCAAAACTATTAACAATGGACCATCAACAAATGTCTAGGGTAGAGCATTCCATGTATTCACAACCCTTTGCAGGAATTAATCTTCATCTCATCCCTAAATTGTTAGGGCCTTATTCTAAGACTGCCACTGTGTTTTAGTTTTCTCAAGCAGTCTCTCAATGTCTGTTTTATCAAACCACTTCAGAATCTTGCATTTCTGAATCAAACTATTTCTCATTCTACTAAGCTGCAGAGAAGACAGTTCCAATTAACTTAGCCTTACATCATGGAACAGCTTCCTCATTGCAGAGACATCTCAGGAAGTAACAAGAAAAATTGATGAGGAGAGTGAAGTGCAGGTAGTCAACATTTGGAATTTAGTAAAACATTGGACAAGGTCTAACATGGCAGTCCAGAAAGGCTTCCTTTATTCAGGAGTTAAAATTTCAGATATAATCAGTCAGTTACACCATAAGATGCAGCATTAGTAGCAGACATTCAGCACATCAAGTCTGCCAAATAATGAGATTATAACAGACCTAATAACCTACAACTTCACTTTCCCACATTTTCCCCATAACTCTTGATTTCTTTTACTGATTAAAAATCTGTTTATCTCAGTCGTGAATATCCATATTGACTCAACCTCTGCAGCCCTTTATATTAAACAATTCCACAGATTCACTACTCTCTAAAAGAAGAAATCTTCCCTTATCTCTGTCTTAACTGGGTGACCTCTTCCTCTGAGATTGTGTTTTTGGTCTTGGATGCTCTCACAAGAGGAAACAACCTCTTTGCAACTACCCTGTCCATTCCCTGAAGAATCTTAAATGTTTCAATCTCGTTTATTACTAGAATCCAAAGCCAAACTTTTGTGGACATGGGAGAGGTGAAATTTGACTTTGATCAAAATTCATAACTAAACGCCAGTGTAATTGTAACCATGTTACCGCTGTTGATTGTCAGAGAGGGTGATGCTGGACAAGCACAGCAGATCGGGCAGTATCCGAGGGACAGGAGAATCAACATTTCAGGCATAAGCCCTTGATTAGGAATGCCTCATTCTTGACGAAGGGCTTTTGCTCTTCTTGCTCCTCGGATGCTGCCTGACCTGCTGTGCTTATCCAGCATCACACTCTTAACTCTGAGATAGAAAATACACTGTGTCTACTCTAACTCTTGGAAGTCAATTAAACTGCAGGCCATCAATTTCCAAGAGTCACCGAGAAATCAAACAGGGAATGAAGACACAAGCTCTTTATGAAGAATGTGAAAATCACTGCAACTGATAGCTAGAGGTAAACGACTTGTTGCTTTGCAGAAGAGGTAGGATACTCAATAAATGGAGAAGGAATACAGGCGAATAACTTGATCAGTTAAATGCAAGATGGGAGGAGATGCAAATCAACCAGCATAGAGGTGGCTGCATCAAATTATATACTCCATGCCTCTGATACATGATCACATATCTCTCATCTTTTTTATGGTCTCTAGCATTGCTAACCACACATACCACACATCAATCCCAACACCTGCCTAATTTAAACAATGTCATGTTGTCTACTGTTGACAGATCCTCTTCAATTGTTTCTGCTTTCATTGCCAGATGATTTATGCTGTTGCAGTTAAAAACTGGAGATAGCAAAAGGAGCTCGAGGTCAAATGAACTGGTTAAGCCAGATAGCTTATTTCTGTGCTGCATACCCTAATCATAAAATCCCTACGGTGCTGAAAGAGGCCATTTGGCCCATTGAGTCTGCACTGACCATCCAAAGAACATCCCATCCAAACCCAGACCCCTCCTTCCTATCTCTGTAACCCTGCATTTACCATAGCTGGTTCAACTGGTCTGCACATCCCTGGACAATGTGGACAGTTTACCATATGCCAATCAACCTAACCTCTTTGAATTGTGGAAGGAAACCCGTGCATGCAGTCTCGAAGACAATGCGTAAGCTCCACACAGACAGTCACCCAAGGTTGGAATTGTCTTCAGGTCTCTGGTGCAGCCTAATCCACCCCCACCCCCACCCCCAACAATCCCTCCCCCACTGCCCACCAATTTAATTCAAAATTCAGTCATATTCTCTTTCGAATTCTTTAGCCATTTGAAGTAGAACGGTCACAACTGCTTTCAAATGAGGCAGCACAGTGGTTCAGCGGTTAGTACTGCTGCCTCACAGCACCAGGGACCTGGGTTCGATTCCAGGCTCAGAGGGACTGTCTGTGTGAGTTTCCTCTGGGTGCTCTGGCTTCCTCCCACAATTGAATTGTGCAGGCCAGGTGAATTGGCCATGCTAAATTGCCCATAGTGTTTGGTGCATTAGTCAGGGGTAAATACAAGGTAGGAGAATGGGTCTGAGTGGGTTGCTGTTTGGAATGTTGGTTTGGGCTGAAGGGCCTGTTTCCATACTGTAGGGAATCTAATCTGATCTGCAGTCCTCACTTTCTCCTGATTGTCAGAGAACCCCATGGGGTTCACTAATGTACTTTAGGGAATGAAATCAACTATCTTTACCTGGTCAGTCATAGATTCATAGAGTCATAGAGATGTACAACACAGAAACAGAGCCTTGGTCCAACTTGTCCATGCTGACCAGATATCCCAACCTAATTTAGTCCCACTTGTCAGCACCTGACCCATATCCCTCCAAACCCTTCCTATTCATACACCCATCCAGATGCCTTTTAAATATTGTAATTGTACCAGCCTCTGGCAGCTACTTCCTCTGGCAGCTCATTCTATACACGTACCACCCTCTGCATGAAAATGTTGCCCCTTAGGTCTCTTTTATATCTTTCCCCTCTCACCCTAAACCTATGCCCTCTAATTCTAGACTCCCCCATCCCAGGGAAAAGACTTTGTCTATCTATCCTATCCATGCCCTTCATGATTTTATAAACCTCTATCAAGGTCAACCACCAGCCTTCGACCCTCCAGGGAAAACAGCCCCAGCCTATTCAGCCTCTCCCTATAGCTCAAATCCTCCAATCCTGGCAACATCCTTGTAAGTCTTTTTTTGAACCCTTTCAAGTTTCACAACATCCTTCCAATAGACAGGAGACCAGAATTGCATGCAATATTCCAAAAGCAGCCTAACCAGCATCCTGTACAGCCGCAACCTGTCCTTCCACCTCCTATACTCAATATGCTGATCAGTAAAGGAAAAGCATACCAACCACCTTCTTCACTATCCTATCTACCTGTGACCCTACCCTGGTGATCTGATTTGTAATCTGAAATCTCTTCTTTAAATGCTGCCCATTGTTCCATTACAGCTTTGTCTGCTGATCTTTGATTCCAATGTACTTAGCCCAGAATAACTTAAAACAAAGAACTGTACACACTGGAAATCTGAAACAAACAAAAACAGAAAGTACTGGAGAAACTCAACAGGTCGGGCATCATCCGTGAAGAGAAAAATAGTCGATATCTTGAGTTCAGTGACCTTTCATCAGAACTCCCATGTTATTTAGTTCAGGTCTGTTTTAACCCTCTGAAATTGGCCTACTCTATTTTTAGTCAAGATTTCTCATTGTGTTTTTCTACAATTAGGCTAAATGTTATGATTGTTATTGCCTCGATATTTCCTGCTGACAATTAATCCACCTCATTCCTCAGAATCACATCTAGCACTGCCACCTTTCTCACAAACTGGAAACATACTCTGGAATGTAATTCAGAACCTCTTTCTCCTATCCCAGTTTACACTCTAATCACTGAACTCCACCATCACTGTAGTATAGCTTTTGTACCTGTCTGCGAACTTTTTCACCAAGTGGCAGACTGACAAATAAGCCCAGAATTGTTTCTTAGATTTAACTAAATAAACACTGTCCCTGACCTTTATGGATATCCTCTGTGTAAAGCGCTACGAAGCTCTCCTTAATAAATGCGGCCACACACATCCTTTGTAATTGATATTCATTGACAATGGGCCTTCATGTTTCCAAATGCTGCCCATTCACTCGAGCTACAGGCCATTCTTTGTCTCCCCAGCTACAATTTCTGTTCCACATTCAGAATAAACCTGCAGTGCAAGTTAATGGAATAAAATCCTGCATGCGTTGTTGGTGGTGGATTTGATCCAAGCAGACCGCAATCTGATCTGAAATGAGCTGAGCTGGAAACCACACCCAGAAAAGGAGGGCGCTATTTCTGACTGATCCAGGAACTGTGGTGTAGCTGGCAATTTACGCTCCCTACTGTGACAAGACTGTGGGGATTATTTAACAATTAGTTCCTCATTAACTGCAACTGAGGCACATTTGCAATTCAAAACTCGGCCTCAGAAAATTATACAGGAATCAAATCGTTGAGTCAAGGTCAGCAGGACATGACTTGACAATGGGACATCTATGCAGCTATCAGAGGAGCTGCCTTACATGGCTAACTGAGCTTTATTTGTAAAAAGTGAGGTTCTCTCGAAAAGGGGAGTTCATTCCAAATTTATCAATATCCTTATGTTTGGCTGTTTTAAAAAGCGTAGGTAAAAACAATGACTGCAGATACTGGAAACCAGATTCTGGATTAATGGTGCTGGAAGAGCACAGCAGTTCAGGCAGCATCCAACGAGCAGCGAAATCGACGTTTCGGGCAAAAGCCCTACATCAGGAATAAAGGCAGAGAGCCTGAAGCATGGAGAGATAAGCTGGAGGAGGGTGGGGGTGAGGAGAGAGTAGTATAGAGTACAATAGGTGAGTGGGGGAGGGGATGAAGGTGATAGGTCAGGGAAGAGGGTGGAGTGGATAGGTGGAAAAGAAGATAGGCAGGTAGGACAAGTCATGGGGACAGTGCTGAGCTGGAAGTTTGGAACTCGGGTGAGGTGGGGGAAGGAGAAATGAGGAAACTGTTGTAGTCCACATTGATGCCCTGGGGTTGAAGTGTTCCGAGGCGGAAGATGAGGCGTTCTTCCTCCAGGCGTCTGGTGGTGAGGGAGCGGCGGTGAAGGAGGCCCAGGACCTCCATGTCCTCGGCAGAGCGGGAGGGGAGTTGAAATGTTGGGCCACAGGGCGGTGTGGTTGATTGGTGCGGGTGTCCCAGGGATGTTCCCTAAAGCACTCTGCTAGGAGGGGCCCAGTCTTCCCAATGTAGAAGAGACCACATCGGGAGCAATGGATACAATAAATGATATTGGTGGATGTGCAGGTAAAACTTTGATGGATGTGGAAGGCTCCTTTAGGGCTTTGGATAGAGGTGAGGGAGGAGGTGTAGGCGCAGGTTTTACAATTCCTTTTAAAACATGTGTTAGCCAAGAAAGATAAAAACAAAAAGAGCTGAAGAACATCGGTACGTAGAATCCCTACAGTGTGGAATCAGGCCCTTTGGCCCAACAGGTTCATACCAACCCTCCAAAGAGGATCCCAATAAGACCCATTCCCCTCCCCTATTACCCTACAATTACCCCTGACAATTGCACATAGCCTACACACCCCTGAACACTATGGGCAATTTAGCATGGTCAATTCACCTAACCTGCACATCTTTGGATCGTGGGAGGAAACCGGAGCACCCGAAGGAAACCCATGCAGACGGTCATAGAGGTCTACAATATGAAAACAGGCCCTATGGCTGAACTTTTCCAAACGCCCAGTTTTCATAATTTAAATTAGTTACATTTGCTTGCGTTTGGTCCATGGCCCTCCATACCATGTACCTGCCTAAATGTTTCTTAAATTACAAAATTTCCACCCCTACCTCAGGTAGTTCCAGACACTCACCACCCACTGCATGAAAAAATTGCCTCTCTGAACCCTTTTGTATCTCTCCCCTCTCCTTAAACCTATGCCCTCTAGTTTTAGATTCTCTTACCCTGGAGAAAGGCTGTTAACTATCAAACTTTTATATGCATCTCAGGATTTTATATGCCTCGATAGGGTCACCCCTCAGTCATAGAGTAATACAGTATAGAAATAGGCCCTTCAGCCCCAAACTGGTCCATAGTGACCATGGGCCCACTGAGCTAGTTCCAATTGCCTGCATTTGATCCATATCCTTTGAAAGCCTTCCCATCCATGTACCCGTCCAAATGTTTTTTAAGTGTTGCTATTGTACCTGTCTCAACCACTTTCTCTGGCGGTCCAAACCATATACACATCACTGTGTCTGCGTGAAGGAGTTGCCCCTCAGGTCCTTCTTAAATCTTTCCCCTCTCACCTTAACCCTGTGCCCTCTAGTTTTCAATTTCCCATCACTGGGAAAAAGACCATATGCATTCATCCTATTTATACCCCTCATGGGCGGCATGGTGGCTCAGTGCCTCACAGCATCAAGATCCCAAGTTTGATTCCAGCCTCGGGTGAGTGTCTGTGTGGAGTCTGCACATTCTCCCCGTGTCTGCGTGCGTTTTCTCCAGGTGCTCTGGTTTCCTCCCACAGTCCAAAGGTCAGGTGAATTGGCCACGCTAAATTGTCCATAGTGTTAGGTGCAATAGTGAGAGGGAAATGGGACTGGGTGGGTTACTCTTTGGAGCGTCAGTGTGGACTTGTTGGGCTGAAGGGCCTACTTCCACAATGTAGGTAATCTAACTAACTAATGATTTTAAACACCTCAATAAGGTCACCCCTCACTCTCTCACAATCCAACTTAGGCCTACTAGTCCTGGCAACACTCTTGTAAATCTTCTTTACCCTTTTTCCAGTTTACCTATGTCTTTCCTGACAAGGTAACCAAAACTGTTTCCAATATTCTAATTATGGCCTCACCAAAGACTTATGCAACTATAACATGCAACTCTCAATTCCTATATCTAGTGCCTCGACCGATGATGGCCAGCATGCTAAATGCTTTCTTCAGCACCCTGTCTACCTGTGACACTGCTTTCAACAAACGATGTACTTGTACTCTCAGATCCGCCGTTCCACAACACTCCTCAGGACCTTACCCTTACTCCAGGGAAAATGTCTCAGCCTATCCAACCTCTTCTAATCACTCAAATGTTCCAGTCAGCATCCTAGTAAATCTGTTCTGCACTCTTTCTAACATGCTTAATAACATGCTTTCTATAGGAGGGCAACCAGAGTAACATGCAGTAATCTAAACGTGGCCTTACCTACATCTTGTACGGCTGCATCAAGGCATCCCAACTCCTGTACTCAATGTGGCGAGAGTGAGGACTGCAGATGCTGGAGATTAGAGTCAAGATTACAGTGGTACTGGAAATGCACAACAGGTCAGGCAGCATCGAGGAGCAGGAAACTCGACATTTCAGGCAGGAGTCCTTCATTAGGAATGAAGGGCTCCTGCCCGAAACGTCAATTTTCCTGCTCCTCGGATGCTGCCTGACCTGCTTTGCATTTTCAGCATCACTCTAATCTTGACTCCTATACTCAATGCTCTGACCAATGAAGGCTAGAATGCTAAATCTTTATTCACCACCCTTTCTACCTGTGACTCAACTTTCAAGGAGCTATTAACTGCTACCCCTCACTCTCTTGGTTCCGAAACACTGCCTCGGCCCTATCATTGACTGTGCATGTGCTGCCCTGATTTGCCTTGCAAGATGCAACACATTGCACTTGTCTAAATTAAACTCCATCTGCCATTCTTCAACCCATTGGTCCAGTTCAAGATCTCGCTGCATTTCCAGATAACCTTCTTCACTGTACACTGTACTACAAATCTTGGAGTCATCCATAAACATACTAACCATACCTTCTAAATTCTCATTTAAATCATTTATATAAATAATGAATAACAGTGGACTGAGCATTGATATATGCGGCACACAGCTGGTCACAGGCCTCCAGTCTGAAAAACAACCCTCCAACACCATCCTCTGTATTCTGTTATCAAACCAAGTTTCTATCCAATTGGTTAGCTCTCCCTGGATCTCATGAGATTTAACCTTACTCAACAAAATACCATGTGATACCTTGTCAAAGGCCTTGCTAAAGTCCAAGTAGACAACGTCTAACACACTGCCCTCATCTACCTTCTTGGCCATCCCTTCAGAAAACACAATCAAATTTGTGAGACATGATTTCCCATACACAAAGCTGTGCTGACTATCCCAAATGAATTCTTACTTCTCCATATGGTATAGATGCTGTCTCAGAATTCCCACGAACAACTTACCCTCCAGGGACATTAGGTGCACTGGTGTGTAGTCCCCAGGCAATTCCCTGGAGTCTTTCTTAAATAATGGGACATTAGCCACTTGCTGGTCCTCAGGCACTTCACCCATGGCTGTCAATGATAGCCCCCTCAAAGTCATAGGATACACTTAATCAGGTCCTGGAGACTTAACTGCCTTAATGTGTTTTAAGACTTCTAGCATCTCTTCTGCTGTAATGTGGACATTTTAAAGACATCACCATTTATTTCCCCAAGTTCCCTAGCATCCATACCTTTCTCGACAGTAAATATTCATGAAAAATATTAATTTAGGATCTGACTGATCTCTTGTGGCCCCATATTTAGATGACCTTGTTGATTTTTAAGACGCCCTATTCTCTTCCTAGCTACTCTTTTGCCTTTAAGTCCTGCATATTACTCAGTTTGGTTGACTATTAACTGCCCTATGGTCAAAAGATGCTGACTTTGCCAGCAATGCCCATAAGCCATGACCAAACTTTAAAAAGGAGGGCAATTACTCGAGTTCATAATAAAGGACGTGATAACAGTACATTTGAAAATTATGCAAAGTCAGTACTGATTTGTGAAAGGGATAACTCTGGAATATTTTTGAAATAACTAGCAGAAGGGAGTGAGGGAGAACCAATGAAAGTGCTGCATTACGAAAACTATTGATAAAATCCCACCTAACAGGTTAGTGTGGAAAACTAAAGCACATAGGATAAGTGGTAATGTATTAGTGTAGACTGAGAACATCTAAGCAGACAGGAGGTAAAATGAGTCATTTTTAAAGTGGAACATGGTGATTAGTGGGGTATCTTAGATCAGTGCTTGGACCTCAGCTATTTGCAAAAACACGTTAATTTGAATAAGGGAACCAAATGTAATATCTCCAAGTTTGCTGATTATGCAAATCTAGGTGGGATTGCGAGCAGTAGGAGCAGGCCAATTTGGACAGTTGCTTATTTTGGATGCCATAAAATGTAATGGTAAAAAATATATCTTGACCAATGGTGCAAAATAAGTGGTATTAAATTAATCACCTATTATTTATGATTTGCTTGATTTTCAGTTTAACTAACAACAATGAAATTGTTGAAATGTATGGCACTGGAAATGCACAGCAGGTCAGGCAGCATCCAAGAAGCATAACAGTGGACATCTGGGGCATCAGCCATTCCTGATGAAGAGCTTATGTCTGTAACATCGATTCTCCTGTTCATTGGATGCTGCTTGACCTGTTGTGCTTTTCCAGCATCACACTTCTCCACTCTGACTCTCCAGCATCTGCAGTGCTCACTTCCTACTAGCAATGAAAACGAATAACAGATGCATGTGCAACAAATGATGAATCTCATACAACCTGGTTTGCTCAATTGCTTGAGACAAATTTCTATCAAAACATATGATTTCAAATATCCTGGTTCTGACTGACTTGTAAGTGTTATGGACCAGGTCAGACTCCTCAAAACATTTCAAGAAAGTATTTCAGACCCTAACTTGTCTGGTTGTTTTAAGCAGATGTGCAGTGGATATTCCAGCAGTGATGCAGCTGGCTAAACCACTCAGTTTTAAACAAAACAGAATTTATTTACACGCAAATTAAATAAAACCAAATTTACAGTGACATAACTATTTGAAAAGCTGAAAATGTGTTGCTGGTTAAAGCACAGCAGGTCAGGCAGCGTCCATGGAACAGGAAATTCGACGTTTCGGGCATAAGCCCTTCATCAGGAATGAGGAAAGTGTGTCCAGCAGACTAAGATAAAAGGTAGGGAGGAGGGACTTGAGGGATGGGCGATGGAGATGTGATAGGTGGAAGGAGGTCAAGGTGAGGGTGATAGGCCGGAGTGGGGTGGGGGCGGAGAGGTCAGGAAGAAGATTGCAGGTTAGGAGGGTGGTGCTGAGTTCAAGGGAATCAACTGAGACAAGGTGGGGGGAGGGGAAATGAGGAAACTAGAGAAATCTGAGTTCATCCCTTGTGGTTGGAGGGTTCCCAGGTGGAAGATGAGGCGCTCTTCCTCCAACCGTCGTGTTGTTATGTTCTGGCGATGGAGGAGTCCAAGGACCTGCATGTCCTTGGTGGAGTGGGAGGGAGAGTTAAAGTGTTGAGCCACGGGGTGGTTGGTCGGGGCATCCCAGAGGTGTTCCCTGAAGCGTTCCGCAAGTAGGCGGCCCGTTTCCCCAATATAGAGGAGGCCACATCGGGTGCAGCGGATGCAATAGATGATGTGTGTGGAGGTGCAGGTGAATTTGTGGCAGATATGGAAGGATCCCTTGGGGCCTTGGAGAGAGGTAAGGGAGGAGTTTTGGGCGCAAGTTTTGCATTTCCTGCGGTTGCAGGGGAAGGTGCCAGGAATGGAGGTTGGGTTGGTGGGGGGTGTGGACCTGACGAGGGAGTCACGGAGGGAGTGGTCTTTGCGGAACGCTGATAGGGGAGGGGAGGGAAATATATCCCTGGTGGAGGGGTCCGTTTGGAGATGGCGGAAATGACGGCGGATGATACGCTGTATACGGAGGTTGGTGGGGTGGTAGGTGAGAACCAGTGGGGTTCTGTCCCAGGAGGGCCAGTTCCAATACCGTACAGCCCAGATGGCCTCCTTCTTCAAAGACCGCAGATTCCCCCCAGACATGATCGACGATGCCCTCCACCGCATCTCTTCCACTTCCTGCTCCTTCGCCCTTGAGCCCTGCCCCTCCAACCGCCGCCAGGACAGAATCCCACTGGTTCTCACCTACTACCCCACCAACCTCCATATACAGCGTATCATCCGCCGTCATTTCCGCCACCTCCAAACGGACCCCTCCACCAGGGATATATTTCCCTCCCCTCCCCTATCAGCGTTCCGCAAAGACCACTCCCTCCGTGACTCCCTCGTCAGGTCCACACCCCCCCCACCAACCCAACATCCACTCCCGGCACCTTCCCTGCAACCGCAGGAAATGCAAAACTTGTGCCCACACCTCTTCCCTTACCTCTCTCCAAGGCCCCAAGGGATCCTTCCATATCCGCCATAAATTCACCTGCACCTCCACACACATCATATATTGCATCTGCTGCACCCGATGTGGCCTCCTCTATATTGGTGAGACGGGCCGCTTACTTGCAGAACGCTTCAGGGAACACCTCTGGGACGCCCGGATCAACTAACCCAACCACCCCGTGGCTCAACACTTTAACTTTCCCTCCCACTCCACCAAGGACATGCAGGTCCTTGGACTCCTCCATTGCCAGAACATAACAACATGACGGTTGGAGGAAGAGCGCCTCATCTTCCGCCTGGGAACCCTCCAACCACAAGGAATGAACTCAGATTTCTCCAGTTTCCTCATTTCCCTTCCCCTTGTCTCAGTTGATTCCCTCAAACTCAGCACCACCCTCCTAACCTACAATCTTCTTCCTGACCTCTCCGCCCCCACCCCACTCTGGCCTATCACCCTCACCTTGACCTCCTTCCACCTATCACATCTCCATCGCCCCTCCCTCAAGTCCCTCTTCCCTACCTTTTATCTTAGCCTGCTGGACACACTTTCCTCATTCCTGATGAAGGGCTTATGCCCGAAACGTCGAATTTCCTGTTCCTTGGATGCTGCCTGACCTGCTGGGCTTTAACCAGCAACACATTTTCAGCTCTGATCTCCAGCATCTGGAGACCTCACTTTTTACTTAACTATTTGAAAACCCAATCGATACTGTCGCAACTTCGTGATGCTGTTCCAAATACATCCTCATAAACACCCCTTTGGTACAAAAAACGGTTAAATCAAACACAGATTCTTATAGGAGAGAAGTCAGAAAGAGAGGTGATCAGAATGGAGCTGTGATTTGGAGATGCAAATGTGTTGCTGGTCAAAGCACAGCAGGCCAGGCAGCATCTCAGGAATAGAGAATTCGACGTTTCGAGCATAAACCCTTCATCAGGAATAAGAGAGAGAGAGCCAAGCAGGCTAAGATAAAAGGTAGGGAGGAGGGACTAGGGGGAGGGGCGATGGAGGTGGGATAGGTGGAAGGAGGTCAAGGTGAGGGTGATAGGCCGGAGTGGGGTGGGGGCGGAGAGGTCAGGAAGAGGATTGCAGGTTAGGAGGGCGGTGCTGAGTTGAGGGAACCGACTGAGACAAGGTGGGGGGAGGGGAAATGAGGAAACTGGAGAAATCTGAATTCATACCTTGTGGTTGGAGGGTTCCCAGGCGGAAGATGAGGCGCTCCTCCTCCAGCCGTCGTGTTGTTGTGTTCTGCCGGTGGAGGAGTCCAAGGACCTGCATGTCCTCGGTGGAGTGGGAGGGAGAGTTAAAGTGTTGAGCCACGGGGTGATTGGGTTGGTTGGTTCGGGCGGCCCGGAGGTGTTCTCTGAAGCGTTCCGCAAGTAAGCGGCCTGTCTCCCCAATATAGAGGAGGCCACATCGGGTGCAGCGGATGCAATAGATGATGTGTGTGGAGGTACAGGTGAACTTGTGGCGGATATGGAAGGATCCCTTGGGGCCTTGGAGGGAAGTGAGTGTGGAGGTGTGGGCGCAAGTTTTACATTTCCTGCGGTTGCAGGGGAAGGTGCCGGGGGTGGAGGTTGGGTTGGTGGGGGATGTGGATCTGACGAGGGAGTCACAAAGGGAGTGGTCCTTGCGGAACGCTGATAGGGGAGGGGAGGGAAATATATCCTTGATGGTGGGGTCCGTTTGGAGGTGGCGGAAATGGCGGCGGATGATATGTTGTATGCGGAGGTTGGTGGGGTGGTAGGTGAGAACCAGTGGGGTTCTGTCTTGGTGGCGGTTGGAGGAGCGGGGCTCAAGGGCGGAGGAGCGGGAAGTGGAGGAGATGCGGTGGAGGGCATCGTCGATCACGTCTGGGGGGAATCTGCGGTCCTTGAAGAAGGAGGCCATCTGGGCTGTGCGGTGTTGGAATTGATCCTCCTGGGAGCAGATGCGGCGGAGACGAAGGAATTGGGAATATGGGATGGCGTTTTTACAGGGGGCAGGGTGGGAGGAGGTGTAGTCCAGGTAGCTGTGGGAGTCAGTCGGTTTATAATAGATGTCTGTGTTGAGTCGGTCGCCCGAGATAGAAATGGAAAGGTCTAGGAAGGGGAGGGAGGAGTCTGAGACAGTCCAGGTGAATTTCAGGTTGGGATGGAAGGTGTTAGTAAAGTTGATGAACTGTTCAACCTCCTCGTGGGAGCACGAGGCAGCGCCGATACAGTCATCGATGTAGCGGAGGAAAAGGTGGGGGGTGGTGCCAGTGTAGTTGCGGAAGATGGACTGTTCCACATATCCTACGAAGAGGCAGGCATAGCTGGGGCCCATGCGGGTGCCCATGGCAACTCCTTTAGTTTGGAGGAAGTGGGAGGATTGGAAAGAGAAGTTATTCAGGGTGAGGACCAGTTCAGTCAGTCGAAGGAGGGTGTCAGTGGAAGGGTACTGGTTGGTGCGGCGGGAAAGGAAAAAGCGGAGGGCTTTGAGTCCTTCGTGATGGGGGATGGAGGTGTACAGGGACTGGATGTCCATAGTGAAAATAAGGCGTTGGGGACCGGGGAAGCGAAAATCCTGGACGAGGTGGAGGGCGTGGGTGGTGTCCCGAACGTAGGTGGGGAGTTCTTGGACTAAAGGGGACAGGACCGTGTCGAGGTATTGGGAGATAAGTTCGGTGGGGCAGGAGCAGGCTGAGACAATGGGTCGGCCGGGGCAGGCAGGTTTGTGGATTTTGGGCAGGAGGTAGGTTTGTGGATTTTGGGCAGGAGGGCAGGTTTGTGGATTTTGGGCAGGAGGCAGGTTTGTGGATTTTGGGCACACGACGGCTGGAGGAGGAGCGCCTCATCTTCCGCCTGGGAACCCTCCAACCACAAGGGATGAATTCAGATTTCTCCAGTTTCCTCATTTCCCCTCCCCCCACCTTGTCTCAGTCGGTTCCCTCAACTCAGCACCGCCCTCCTAACCTGCAATCCTCTTCCTGACCTCTCCGCCCCCACCCCACTCCGGCCTATCACCCTCACCTTGACCTCCTTCCACCTATCCCACCTCCATCGCCCCTCCCCCTAGTCCCTCCTCCCTACCTTTTATCTTAGCCTGCTTGGCTCTCTCTCTCTTATTCCTGATGAAGGGCTTATGCTCGAAACGTCGAATTCTCTATTCCTGAGATGCTGCCTGGCCTGCTGTGCTTTGACCAGCAACACATTTGCAGTTCTGATCTCCAGCATCTGCAGACCTCATTTTTTACTCGTGATTTGGAGATGTCGGAGTACAAAATTAAAAATCACACAATACCAGGTTATAATCCAACAGGTTTAATTAGAAGCACTAGCTTTCGGACCACTGCTCCTTCATCAGGTGGTTGTGGAGTACACTATTGTGAGACACAGAATTTATAGCAAAAGTTTACAGTGTGATGCAACTCAAATTATACGTTGAAAAATACCTTGATTGTTTGTTAAGTCTCTCATCTGTTAGAATGACCATGTTAGTTTCACTTCTTTCATATATAAATCACAAAACGTTTTTTAAAAGTTACATTCTCAGGTTAACTTTAACAATTAGTGTCAGCCCAGATAATGTGTTGAAGGTGTTAGTCCCTGTGCCACAATGTTTAGACTGATTCTAATCTAAAAAAATGAGTTAAAAGAGTCTAACATGGATTCATGCAGTTTTTGAGCAAAATACAATGTAGCTCTGCAAGTACAAATTCACCCCACAAACGTATATGTGTATGTGTGCATGTGTGTATCTGGGGTCGGGGGGTTGTGAATATCTGTGAGAGACAGTGTATATGCGTGTGTGTGCGCAAGTGGAAAGGGGCCTAAGTCTGTGAGAGGGTGCATATGTGTGTGTGCACCCAAGCGCATGGAGTGTGTGTGTGTGTGTGTGTGTGTGTGTGTAGGAGAGTTTGTGTGCGTAAATAGTGCAATGGTGGTCATCTGTAATATGTTATGAACCCAAGGTTGTGGTTGAGGTCCTCCCTATGGGTACAGAACTTAGCTATCAGCCTCTGCTTGGCCACTTTTTGCTGCTGCACGTTCTGAAGTCCACCTTGGAGGATGGTTATCCGAAGGTCTGAGGTCGAATGTCCTGGACCGCATGGAGCAGTTTCTTTGATCACACATCTCATGAATTATTATGTTAAATACAGTTACAGTATTATATAAACTCAGCATCCAACTTTAATTGGCTTCATTTTCTTTTTTTTTGGTTGAGGATAAATTCAGATTTTTAAGTTGAATTCTATATTAGATTCAGATTCTGCAGTTTTTAACTGCCTTCAGAAGTTGTATAAATGTTTTGGGCTTTAACTTCTTACATTTATTGGCTGTCACCTCCATCTGCTCAATGGCAATCAGAGATGTGTAGTAAATGCTAGCCTTGCCCATAAAGGTCCTACCCCATGAATGTTTGAGTCCTTGGTGGAACTAACTATATACATCTAGTGAAGGGAATGTGATTAATGGGATAAAAGAGCTTTGCTTGTTCCATGTATCTTCATGTATGTTTTAAAACTCTACAATCTCGAGATCATCATTGTTTACAGTGGCATTTATTCGCAAATAAGATTACAAGAACATGTTTGTTTCTCTGTACAGAATCAAATAAATGATGTAAGTCACAACAGTGGAGATGCTTTCAGATCCACACATCAATCAAGGCTGCTGCAAGTTATAGATTTCTGATTTGACTCAATGGTGATCAGTTTGGAGTCAAAGATATTCAAGAAAATTATGATTTCAAAGGAAAAAGAAACATATAACTAATTACAATATTTTAATCTTGTTTGTACATTTCAGGAAATAAAGAAGTGGTAAGTGCTTGAAATACAGTGAATATAAATTGATCCAATAGTTACTGAACATATAATTTTGGAGTTAAAGCCAAATTTGATTTTCTTTCAAATGTATTTTTCTGATATTTTCATAGGCTCAATTAAATATTCACATACAAATATGTTAATATAGTTTTGAACAGAAACCCATTTTGTAACTTATTGTTTATAACTCTCCATTAAAGTTGATGGCATATTAAATCTGTTAGGCTGTAAAACTAGCATCTGACACAAATCTATCCCATTCTCATGGATAGGTTACGTTAGAACTGAGGGTCAGCAGTTATTGTCTCACTGATGAAAAAAAGGTTCTGTTCAGACATCAAGAAGAAAATAAATTTGGGCTGGATTTTCTTAATTCTGTCCTGCACGTCAAGGGAAAGACTTCAGCTCAATTAACTAATGTAACTTATATAATCCTGGTACGTTTTGATGTTGATGCAGGGGGCCCTTGAGCTGAGCTGAAGAAGTGCGTGGTTCACCATGTTGCTGGAAGAGAAGCTGGTTTATTTGGTGAGATATTGAGGGACAATCCTGTTCCTCCAGGCCAAAAAATGATATTTAAAATATAATTATCACTTCCACTCATCAGTCTATACTTCTCTTAAACTGCTGAGTTTAATCTGAAAGACAGACCCATTATTGGTCTGCGAACCTATTATAATATTTAAATGACTTAGCTACCCTGCTCTGCATCTACTGAGATTTGTTCTGAAGTGAGCTGAGTTCAAGGTGAAGAATTTTAAAATTTTCACAATCCGTTGAACCTAAATCTATATTTAGGTGATTAAAGTTCTCTTTTATTTCTCTAATGTATTTTTTGCATCGCTCCTGCAAGTAATCAACTAGTTCTACATGGAAACTACTATATTTGAAATAACATAAAATAAGTACTGTAGGGATACTTAACAGATTTATCTGAAATGTCCTCTTGACAATTTGAACATGGCTGTTAACTCATTAAAAATTAATTTGTTAGTTTGAAATAGCAAGAGGTATTCAGATAAAGATATCAGGTGAATGATCTGTATTCCTACCTTAGAATTTGTCAGTGCATTTTCAGGGCTGTTTTAAATGCTATGAATAAACTTGCACAGAATCACAAAGGAAAATCTGAACTCTGCATTACTGAAAAACAGGCACAAACATTTCATTATCTAGACATGACAAAGTACAAAGTAAACCATATTGTGATTATTTTGCAGATGTTATCTTCTTCTTGAAAATATCAGTGAGATGAATGACATCAATGCAAAGCCGTTGTAGTAGCATTCCTGGTGAGAAGATCTAGACAGCATGGGAGGATTTTCATCTGCAAAAAAAAGTTGTAAACTATTTTCAGATTTCAAAGATCTGAAATACCTTGAACTTGGTCATAAACTTTAGCAGAGATATATAACAACGAAATCCTGAAAATGTCAAAAAGCAAGAGAAAAACACAAATACTCTGATGGGTTAGTCAGTGCTAGGAAGGCAGCATTTATCATTTCTTTCAAGCATTTCATTGTCTACTTAGAGAAATTTACAAAAATGTTTGAAGGACAAACAGACACACACACAAGAAATCTTTGCTTTTATGGCATGATGGCATGAGCCATGCCTCCAGAATACAAGGACTGGACTGGAAAACACAGATTAGCATCTATAAAAGCCCATCTTCCCATCCCTCTGTCAGCGGCTTCACATCAAGATATTCTCTCCCTGTTTTTGCCGACTTCTTGGTGTTATGTGCTATTTTATCATCTGCACAGAAGAGGAGAATCTGTCTCATTTCAAAGACCATTTAACCCCTTAGACTTCATATATCTCTCCAATAGATAGGTCTTCCTCAATAAATGATCTGATTTCATACAAACAAATGAAATGGGAGCAGAATTAGACTATTCAGCTCCTTGAGCAGGCTGTGCCATTCAATATGATCACAATTAATCTGCTTGTGTTTCAAATTCCACACTCCAAATAAACTTTTCTTGCCTTGCCAAATAAGAATCTATCTGCTACTGCCTTAACAATTGTTAATGACCACACCCCCTTAAATAACGGTATTTACAAAGGAATGAGGGCAGAGCTAGCTGGAGTGGACTGGAATGGTGTATAACACGAAAGATGATTGAGGAATAATGGCAGATATTTAAGAAAATAGTTCATGTCTCACAATAAATGTATATGCCAGCTAGGTCTTTAAATGACCAATAAATTGCCTCTTATTACATATAAGAACCTAAAAAGCAGGCAATTCAGCCACTTGACCCTACTTTTCTATTTAATACAATCATGGCTGATATCATCTAGGACTCAATGTGACTTTGCACTTTTCTGCCCATTCCCGATAACCTTCTAACCCATTACAAATTAAAAATCTGTCTATCTCTTGCCTAAATTTATTTAGTGTTCCTGTATCCACCGCACTCTAGGATAACAAATTTCATAGATTTACAAATCTTTGAAAGAAACAACTCTTCCTGAACTCTGTTTTAACTCTGCTACTCCTTAGCCTAAAATTATGATCACTCATTCTAGATTGTCCCATAGGAGAAACAACAAATCTACCTTGACTGTGTCAATCCCCGTTATCACCTTAGATACCTTAATTAAATCGTTCCTCATTCTTTGAAACTCTAGCGAGTATTGGTCTAAACTACTCATAAAACAATCATTTCATTTCTGGAATTAATCTAGTGAATCTTTTCTGAGCTGCCTCAAATTCAATCACATCCTTCCTCAAGTAAGGGGATCAAACTGTATGCGATACTCCAGGTGTGGTATTACTAATGCAGGAACATTTCTGTAATTCTATGATCTATTCCTTTAGCAATAAATGTCAAAAGTTCAACTGCTCTCTTTATTACTTGCTGTAACAGCATACTATTTTACTGTGCTATATGCACAAGGCTACCCAGATCTGACTCTGAAACTTTTTGAAGTTCTCTCAATTTACACAATATGGTTCCTTTCTATTCTTCTAACCAAAATGGACAGCCTCATACTTATCCACATTACACTCCACCTACCAAAGTTTGGTCTATCTGCCTAGCCTTTCCATATCAATTTGTAAATTTCATTGTTCTTCATTGCAACTTACTTTCCAACCTATTTTAGTTTCACTGCAAATCTAGCAAGGATACCTTCTATCTGTTCATTCAAGTTATTCATATAGGTTGCAAATAGTTGGGGCTTAAAGACCAGGCCCTTTGGCACCCCACAAGTTATACATGTCAACCAGGAAAATACCCAATTTTCTTGACTCTCTGCTTTCTGTTCTCCATCCTTGCTAATATATTATCCCTAACCCACGTGATCTTATCTTCTATAATAACCTTTTGTGCAGCACCTTATCAAATCTTTCTTGAATCCAAATATACTACATCTACAGGACCCCCATTATCCGTTATGCTTATTACATCTTCAAAATCTAGCAAATTAGTCAAGCATGATTTATCCTTTAGAAGATTATACTGATTCTGATAAATAGCATTTTGATTTTCCAAATGTTCCATTATTACTTCACATTGGATCTTAATAATTTCCCAATGACAGATATTAAGACTAACTGGTCTACAGTTTTCTACTTTTTGCCTCTCTCTTTTTCGAACAAGCGTGTTGTGTTAGCATTTTTCCAATCCACTGGAACCCTTCCCACATCTAGGAAATGTTGGAATATTATAACCAATGCATCCATTTTCTCTGCTATCTCTACTTTTAAGACCCTGGGATGTAGTCCATTGGGCTTCCAAGTTTGCCTTTTCTTCCAATCGTTTACTTAATACTTTTTCCCTAGTGATAGTAATTCTTTCAGTTCCTCCTTTATTATAACCTCTGCATTACCAGTTACTATTGGAATGGCTTCATTGCCCTCCACTGAGGCAAAATATTAATTTGGTGTCTCTGCCATTTCTGTGTTCCCCATTATTAACTCCCCAGTCCTCTAAATACCCAACATTCATTTTAGCTACTCTCTTCCTTTTTATTCATGGATAGAAATTTATGTTATCTGTTTCATAATTCACCTTTGCTTCTTTTAAAATTCTTTAGTAACTGTTTGTCTTAAAAGTTTCCCAATCCTCCAGCGTGTCATTGATCATTGCAATATGGTATGCCCTCATTTTTACCTGTATGTTATCTTTAACTTCTTCATTTAGCCATGGATGCTTTCACCCCCCATACAATTTGTCTTTCTCTCTGGAATGTATTTTAGATCCTTCAATGTCTGCCACTGTTCATCAACTGTCCGATCTTTTAGTTTTTCTGCCCAGTTCAAATCTGAGCTAACCGAAGAGATAGTGGATCTTTCTGGTACCAATTGAGTCATGAAGGGTCCCAGAAGACTGGGAAATTGCTAATGTAACCTCCTGTCTAAGAAGGGAGTAAGGCCAAAGACGTGAAATTATAGGCCAATTAGTCTGACCTCAGTCGCTAGTAAGATTTTGGAGGCCATTTGTGAATGATGAGATTTCTGAATACTTGGAAGTGCATGGCAAAATAGGGCAAAGTCAGCATGGCATCAAGGGGAGCTCATGCCTGACAACTCTGTTAGCTTCTCAAATTCTTTGTTAGAGGCAAGGTACTAGCATGGACAGAAGATTGGCTGTTTGGCAGTAGGCAGAGATTGGGGATAATAAGGTCCTTCTCAGGTTGGAAGCCAGTGACTAATGGTGTTTTACGAGGGTCAATGTTGGGCCCATAACTTTTCACTTTATGTGTTAATGCTCTAGTTGAAGGGATTGAGGGCATTTAGGTAAAGTTTGAAGATGGTACAAAGACAAGTGGAGGGGCAGGTTATATTGAGGAGGTAGGGAGGCTGCAGAAAGATTTAGACAGTTTAGGAGAGTGGGCTAAGAAGTGGCAGATAGAATGCAATGTGGAAAAGAGCGAGGTCAATGCACTTTGATAGGAAGAATAGAGGCATGGACTAGTTTCTAAATGGGGAGAAAATTCAGAAATCTGGAGTACAAGGTCCCTTGGAAGTCTGAGTCCAGGATTCTCTCCAAATAAACTTGCAGGTTGAGTCAGTAGTTAAGAAGGGAAATATAATTTTGACACTCATCTCAAGAGGACTAGAAAATAAAAGCAGGGATGTACTTCTGATGCTTTATATGGCTCTCGTCAGACCATATTTAGAGTATTGTGAGCAATGTTGGGTCCCAAAGTTCAGGAAGAGTGAATTGGCCCTGGAGTAGGTCCAGAGAAAGTTCACGAAAATGATCCCAGGAATGAAAGGCTTAACATATGAAAAAGGTTTGAGGAGTCTGGACCTATACTCGATGGAGTTTAGAAGGATGGGGGGGGGAGGGGGGGGGCTCTGATTGAAATTTACAGAATACTGAATGATCTGGACAGAATAGATGCTGGAAAGATGTTTCCATTGGCAGGAGAGACAAATGCTTGAGGGCGCAGCCTTAAAGGAAACACCTTTTAGAACAGAGATAAGGAGAAACTTATTTTGCTAGAGAGTGGTGAATCTGTGGAATTTATTGCCACAGAGGGCTGTGGAGGCCAGATCATTGAGTATATTTAAGCGGGAAAATGAGGTTGAAAAACATATCCGTCATGACTGAACAGCAGGGTAGACTCAATGGGCTTAATTTCTGCTCCTATGGTCTTATATCTTGTGCATATGTTATTACCTTTGTTTAACACCAGAATACTAATTTGGGATAATTTTCTCACTGGGGCAATTTGAGATGGAAAATAATTACTAGCCTAACCAGCAACACCCACATCCCATGAACAGATGAGAACAAAAGCAGTTTGTGTTGATGTCAGAAATGTAGAATTGTTTGATTGCAGAATAGATTTGTTTTCTCTAATGTCTACAATTTTTTTTTAAAAAAACAAGGCATTTGAGAATAAAATATTTAAATATTGTGGCAGAAATAGACAACAGAATGATGTTCTTTTTCCATGTTATAATTAAAAACGACCATGTCACACCTAGAAGAGTACAATTGCATTAATATAAGTGGAACAGTACACAAAAGCAAAGTATAGCAGATGATGGATATATGAAATTAAAAACAAAATTCCTGGAACACTCAATAGATTAGGCAGTACCCCTCTTCCTTTTCACTGGCTTAAAAGCTCTTACGTTTCCATCATTCAATCATCATGAAATGTGAACTGTGTTTCTCTCCACAGATCCTTCAACATTTTCCAATTTCCTGGCCCTAATCACATCATCTTCACTGGACCTCCATTCCAGCTACACTCATACTTGTAAAGATAAGCTCAGAATTACTCACTTTCTTATTTCAAAACCTAACTAAGCCATACCTATGACCATTATCACCCACCTGCCTTAATGTGTTCACACTCTGAACAACTTCTTTGTCAGCTTCACTCATGTCTCCAAATAAAAGGTGCAGCTATGAATACCTGCATGGGTCCAAATTACATGGAACATTCATTACTCTAATCTTGCTCAGATCTCCTCCCTCATCGTTTTTTCTAATTCATTGATTACTGTATTAAAAGACCATAAGACATTGGAGCAGAAATTAGGGCATTTGGTTCATCAAATCTGCTCTGCCATTCAATCATAGGATTTTTAACACCATTTTCCATTTTCTCACCATAACCTTTGATCCTCTTGGCAATCAAGAACCTGTCTATCCCCCTCCACGAAGCAATATACTGTCATCTGCAAACTTAGCCAGAATGCCCTCAGTTCCTTCATCTAGATCATTAATGTATAAAGTGAATAGCTGTGGTCCCAACATTTAGCTTTGTGGAACATCACTAGTCACCAGCTCCCACCCTGAGAACGACCCCTTTATCACTACTCTCTGCCTTTTGTATTGATATGACTACTGGCTCTTGCTAAGAGCTCGGAAAGGTCATTGAGTCTATTTTTAATTTGCCCCTTTCATGTCATCTGGTTCATCTCCAACTCTTCCCTTCTTTTCCTCAACTGCGGTCTCTGATCCTAAGGTTAGGCTATCTACTAATGTTTACAATGAACCCACAGGCATCTATGTTACACCAACTACACTTACTGACATACTGTTTCCTGTAAGGATTACATCCCATTAGTGGAAGCAGTGGCATGTGGTAATATCACTAGACTCAATCAGAATTCCAGGCTGATGACATGGTTAAAATCCCATTCATAGCAGCTGATGAAATTCAATTCATCAATGTGGAATTAAAAGCTAATCTAAGCAATAGTGACCACAAATAATTCTTAATGTTTTTAAAATCCATATGGCAGTCTAACCTGTTCACCCGTTATTTTAAAATAGTAGAATGGGAGACATTGTGTGCATGATGTCATAAATTGTGGCTTAATCCAATTCTGTTGCTGCTGATGACTCACAGTGCCTGAACAATAGCTGGGTCTGTTCGGAAAATGTTGCATTTAGCACGATGGTACTGCTGCATAATGGAGGGTATCCTCAATATGAAGGTTAGACTTCATCTCCACAACTGATGGACTGCAGTCCACAACGGATGAGCTCTTAAAGGGGAGACAAAGCTATGTGATTCCACAATCAATGGATCAGATCTAAGCTCTGCCATCCTGCTGCATCCAGTTGTGAATGGTGGTATAAAGCCAAATAATGAACTGGAGAAGGATGCTCCATAGGTATCTCCATCCTCAAGAATGGTGGAACCCATTATAACAGTGTGAAATACGAGGTTTAAGCATTTGCAACAATCTTCACCAGAAGGAGCAAAAGACTGAATGATCAAACTCAGTTTCCTCCTGAAATCTCCAGCATCGCAGATTGTCTTCAGCCACCTTACCTCACTCAACAAGATATATGGAATGACAGAAGGCTCTTGATATCTATCCATCGCATGATGAAAACCCTGATAAGAATCCTCCAAAAGTATGGAAGATTTGTGCTCTATAACTTGCCACATCCCAAGCCAAACTATTCCAATACAGTTGCAATGGTAGCATCGAACTGGCAATATGGAGAATAGTCCAGACTTTTCTAGAGATGATTTGATCCACTGTCACTATCAAAATACATATTTGGCAATATCTACTTGGCAGCAGAGGATTTCTGATCTGTAAAACGTAACTAAAAATAAATTAAACAAAAATCACATAAAAGAATAAAAAAAAGTTAAAGTTATTGATTTTTGTAATAACTACGAGGATGTATTAATTTCTGAGTATATGAATGTTCTGATTACTTACTCACTGATCTTTCATAAGAAATTTTAAATCCATGTTGAGCTGATGGTTTGTGTTGAAATTCTACAATAACTGCACGTCCCGTGGAAGTCATGTTTAATGGTAGTGACACTTTATTACAATACTGTTCTGCATTAACAGAAGGGGATCGTGCAGCATCATGAATGATCACACTATTTTCTGTACAGTTTGAGCTCTGCTTAAGCTTCAGTTCTTGAAATATCAAAGTCAACTATTGAAAAACAAGAAAATGATATGGTGTTATGTCAGTTTTAAATACATTCTATTCTTTCCAGCCATAATTGCATTACAAATTCAAATGGAACATAAATCTAGGTGTTTAAAATATTTGGAGAAATTTAAATTTTTGATAAATGTCATCTAATAATATATTAAATGATTTCTTACAGCATATTGTTGCTGTTAAGGAACACTGAAATTCTGCACAGGAAATGGAAGAACTTCATCCAAACATTAATCTATTCATTGAAATTGCATATTGATTTTTTTTATTTCTTACAGTTAAAAGTAAAGCACACTACATTGATGTTAAGGAGCCTGTTTAGCACAATGGTTGCTTAACATTACTTGAAATCAGCCTGAATCCATGAAAGGAAAGTTATTTGTGGTTGCATTAGTTACTTTCAATATTTTGCTAAAGGAGGAATAATATTGGCTGACTATGAAAGAAAGTGCTCTGAGTTCTTTAGCTACTACATTGGAAATCCTAGCGGAGGAAGTGGAAAGAAAGAGAGGTATTTTGAAAACGCTAAGGGAGTTAGGGTTGGGGTGTCAAGGAAATATGCATACAAGGTTAGAGATACAGTGGCAGAAATAATATCAGCAATGTAGTCTAAAAATCTGGCAATAATTCCACAAAACAATAAGATCATTTGGTGGAACATAAAGGTGGGGTTCCTGGCTCAGAGGCAGAGACATTGGCATTGTGTCACAAGGGCACTCCAATTTTGATGTTTTACATTTTAACCTATTTTTCTAATCAAACTGTTATTACACACCTCTAGAGCAGGTGGGACTTGAACCTAGGTTTCTTAGTGCAGGGATAGTGATGCTATTACTGTGCCACAAAAGCTCCCCATCCTCTTCAAGTTCAGTCCTAAAGTCAGATTTGGACAATTACCTTTAAGTAAGTTAAAACAGCCTAATTAATGGGGGCAGCTGACTAAATGTGGCAATTAGAATTTAAGTGTTTTACATTCCTTTGTCTAAATTATGTGTGTTTTTTTTTCCTATCTCATCAAACCTGGAAGAACTGGAGCTGTTCAAGTTAAATGCTGACACATTTGAAAATGCTAAAAGACAATGGTTGGAACTATTCCAATAACCCAACACCTAACAAAGAGGTGCAATTTGACAACTCCAATGTTGGTATTTGAAACGGACATTTGTATACAGGGACCTCAGATAGTACCAAGTCACAGCTCTCAGGTGAACTAACTGTGAACAGCATGTGAGAGCTAAACTATCTTTCTCTCACTGGTTGCTACAGAAGATGCCAATAAATCATATCTGTTCTACTGAAAAAGATTCCAAGCAGATTTCAAGTATTGTGCTGGCATAACTAGTAAGAAAAAGAAACTTTCATTTGTTCCCCTAAGGTGCTCTACCCACTGAGTCCGTCTACAAAGGTAAACTCTGGCTATTGATAATCAAAACCATTAAAACTGCTGAACATAACTTTCCAACATAAACCTTTAATTTCAGACAACCATCGTGATAATTGCAAGGCACGCCTCTGCATTGATACCTTAATTCAATAGCTTTATCTTTATAATGATCTTGTATCCTCATCTGCATTTAATCCTTGTATATAATTTAACAATTACTTTTACTTCAGTAACTTACAGCAATGTTTCACATACACAGGCCACTTATGGAAACACATTTATACAAAATCCTGACAGCCATCAAATTTTTTAGAGTGCTACTTTCAAACCTTATAATTTCTTTTTACCAGCAGGACCCAAAAACAGTGCACATCTTTGGAAGGATGAGATTTTCCATGAATTTCTCCATTTTTGGGTTTTAGCATTGTCCCACAAGTAACTAGATATTAAAAAAAGTATGAAATAAGTAAGTTTTGACAAAGTAGTTATACACAAATATATTTATAATTAAGAAAGCAAGAAGGCTTGTTTTAATAATATTACTGAATTTATATATGGCAGCAAAACCAGTTGCTTGCAATTTCCGAGTGGAGGTGAATGTTATGAATAATTCATTTCGTGTTGATATTGCAGCTGGATTATCTGCTCCACAAATTGGTCCTTCAAGGATATCTGCATGAATACTGGAACCATCATAAATTGTTAAATGATCACCAATGCATGCCGCAAATTCTTGAATTTGAAAACTCGAGAATTCCAAGAGAATCTACAAAACAGATTAGATCACATAATCAAACCCAGCAATTTCCATTGGAAGCAATAATTACACAGAATAGCATACTTCACAGAAGTCTAAAAGGCCAAAATGTAAAACAAGTCTGTTATTTCAGTATATTGCATAGTGTATGTCAACCTCAATTGTCATAGCAGACTTGATAGGGCAGCAGGAGTTTGGCAAGGGAATGCCAAGTGTAGCAAAGATTATTTAACTCAGTTGGCTAGATGGATAGCATGCTATCCAGCAAAACACAAAGAGAGTAGGTTTGATTCCTGTTGTGGACGAGGTAAACCTGGGGTCTGTGTCTTTCCATTGAGAGTAGAAAACAATGACAACTATGGCTGAACAACAACTGCCAAAGAACCAGTTCAGGAATAAGCATCAACCAGCAATGAGACCAGGGTCTGCGTTTGGGCATAACGCATGTCATTGCATGAATTAATGTACATTTCAGGTCAAACATTTTCCAGTACACACAGGGCTTTACATGGTTCCCAGCTCCTCACTGCACAGCATTGCCATAGCAGGAACTTAGGTTGTGGCCTTTTTCCACTGAGCGTTTGTGGCTTCTAACATTCTTTAATGCATCTGTCAGCAATCTTGAAGTTTCTACTTTAAATACTAGGTCGAGGACAGTTCTTTCCTCAGGAAATATTCACTAACCCACAATTATACATTGATTCCATTCCACTGCCTGTGTCCTGTTTATATTTGATCAATTCTCTAGGACATTTTTTGAATTGCTGCTTCAAACTTCTGGATTCACAATGGTTCTTTATATCATAGAACCTTGAGAAGGTGACAAGAGTCTCACTACTTTAACAATATAAACACAATCTCCTTGCGAGCATCTACTCCGATTGCCCTGTCCTCCCCTCTCCCTAGCAGTCCGATCAAGCGCACCATCTGGAAACCGATTTCATGAAGCTTGTCTTTAAAACCATGAAAACATTACAACACAGAAAGAAATCATTCAGCCTATTATACCTGCAATGGTGGAATAAGCTGGCCACTTATTCAAATCCCAATTTCCAGCACTGGTCCTTAGCCTTGCAGGCTTCAGTGATCCAGGTGCAGATCTAATTTTTCTTAAATTAGAGGAGTGTTTCCACTGCAACTATCATATTGATCAGCACTCTCTGCATGAAAGAGCTTTCCTCATGTCTCCACTAATCCTTCTACCAATCAGCTTAAATCTCTGTCCTCTAGTAATTGACCTCTCCAATAGGGGAAATATGTCTATCACCGGGCTGTGTTCACAGGTGAAGGCTGCAGCAGTCAGGAACTCCTGGGTCATTGAAATTTCCGTTTCACTGAAACTGGATCCATGGTCCATGATGGAGCACTTAATAAGAAGGTCCGTGAAGTTGAACACTTTTTCTTTTTATTTTGTCTTTATATTCTGTTATAGTTTATTTTTCTGTGTTTTAAATGGTGCCGGGGAGTGGCAACACTATACAACATTTCACTGTATTTTGTAATAAAACACATGTGACAATAAATAAACCAAATCAAAGGTATGGATAAGCTGAACAATTTCACAACCAATAGATCAGATCTAAGCTCTGCAGTGTTGCCATACCTAATTGTGGACATTTAAAGTACTCATGGGAGGAAGAGGCTCTTCAAACATCATTCTTTCTAAATAACGAGGCAACTCAGCACATCACTGCTGAAAACAAAGGCTGAAACATTCATAATATTCTTCAGCCAGAAGTGTCCAGTGGGTGATCTAACTTGGCCTTCTTCAGGCATCGCCAGCATCACACATGCCAGTCTTCAGCCAATTTAATTCACTCACCATGATGTCAAGAAATGGTTGGAGGTACTGAATAATGTAAAGGCTGTGGGCCCTGTCAACATTTGGAATACTTATGCTCCAAAATTTACTCCATCCCCAAGCTAGCTGTTCCAGTATCGTTTCAACATTGGCATTGACCTGACAATGTGGAAAATTGCCCACGTTTGCCCTACATATAAAAAGCAGGACAAATTCAACCTGACCAATAACTGCCCCATCAGTTTACTCTTGATCATTAGTAAAGTAATGGAAGGTGTCATCAATAGTGTTATTGTGCAGTATTTATTTAGTGATAAACTGCACACTCAGTTTGGGTTACTCCAGGGCCACTAAAGCTCCTGAACTCATTTCAGCCTTAGCTCAAACGTGGACAAAAGAGATGAATTCCACAGGTGAGGTGAGAGGTAATGTCCTTGACATCTGATCGAAGCTCTAGCAAAGCTGGAGTCAATGGAAATCAGGGAAAATTCTCCACTGGTTGGAGTCATATTTGGCACAAAACAAGATAATTGTGGTTGTTGAAGATCAGTTCCTGGCCTCAGGATCAGTTCCAGGATATTTCTGCTGAATTTCTCAGGGTAGTGTCCTTGGCACAACCATCTTCAACTGCTTTAACAATGAACAATCCATCAGAGATGGGGATGTTCACTGATGATTGTACAATGTTCAGCATCATTCAAGACCATTCAGATAGTGAAGCACTCCATGTCCAAAATGCAGATTTGGGCTAACAAGTGGCAAGTAATATTCATGCTAGGCAATTGCCAGGCAATAACCATTTCCAATGAGAGAATCTAACTATTGGTCCTTGACATTCAATGACATCACCATAATTGAAACTCGCAATATCAACACCCTAGGGAAGTTACCATTAACCAGAAACTGAGCTGGACTAGCTACATGCATACCTGGTTGTATAAATACTATTTAACAAATAAATATGGCTAGAAGAGCAAATGAGAGGTTAGGAATTTTGCAGCGAATAATTCACTTCCTGACTCCTCATAGCCTGTCTACAAGGTACAAGTAAGGAGTGGATTGAAACACTCCTTGATAAATGCAGCTCCAACAGCACTAAAGAAGCTTGACACCATCCAAGACAAAGAAACTCACTTGATTGGCACCACATCCATAAACACTCAGTCCCTCCATCACTAATGCTCAGTGGTTGCAGTGTGTACTGTCCACAGCACTATAGAAATTCACTAAAGCTCCAAACCCATGACCATTGCCATCTAGATGGACAAGTGCAGCAGTTACCAGCAAGCTCCCTCCAAGCCTTGGAAATATATTGCTGTCCTTCAGTGCCACTGAGATAAAATCCTGGAATTTCCTCCCTAAACGCACTATGGGTGTACCTAGAGCAAATGGATTGCAGTCTTGCTGTCATACCTTGCTAAAGTGCTCCGAGTTACATAACATTATCCACACTGCAGAATGAAAATGTTTGCGATATATATCTTTTTGTTTTTGTTTTCTTGTTCTTTTTCTTTTTTTCACGCATGGACATTTGCATCTGACATTTGTTAATCCCACACAATCTTCAGGCCCATCATATTTTCTCCCTTCATCACTGAAATACACAGAAGACCGGTTTCCATTACCAAGTCATCCTTTATTTATGTTCATGCTATACTGGGGAATGGAATTCTGACAGATAGCTCCCATGAAAGCAGCCCATCCCAGCAAAAAAAATGTTAACCCTGAGCATCAGAGACCGTGTTCTTACATATTTACAATTCGGTTTGCAACTAGAGATGCTCCAAAGCATTGTCTTCCAGTGTTAGCTATAAAATATTGATTCAGAAATGTGAAGGTCAGGTCATGCTTTTTAGGTAGATTCTGATTAAATTAACTTAGCTGTTGTGAAGAGAAAGCAATTAATGTAAAAATGATAATGTCTTTATCACTTGAGGCCATCATTTGTCATATACATTTTTGGAAAATTAATGATCTGTCATTAAAGTGCTATTTGTTGCCAAATGGGTGGCATATTAATTAATGGATCTCTGATTAATGCTATTAGCCCATAGCACATCCTGAAATTCAAAGGATCATACACCATCTCTGAAAAGACAAACAATAACTTACTCTGCCCAGATTGCATGCAATGGCAGCAATTTTATTTCATTATTGCACAGTTGACTTCTGATTGAAAATGGAATGGTTTCAACTTTGTGTCCTTGTAAGTGACTTGCAGGCTCCCTTTGAAATGCAGAATGATCTACCTATCCTTAATGAAAACAATTCCCTCACAGAGGCTGTCAGCCAGTAACAGCTGATGACTCACAGCACGGAAGAGCCTATGCACTAAAAAGCAATGCAAGCCACAGAGGCCTCTTGGTAAACACAAAGTGACTGAATGCAAGGAAATTAAGCAAAGAGCTATAAGATAGTTCGGGTATAAACTATGTTGGGGCCAGTATATATGCCAACTGCATAACCGAGAAGTAGAGGCAAGGGATCAAATATGCAAAGACCTGGTATATCAAAGTGTACAGGAGAAAGTGAGGACTACGGATGCTGGAGATCAGGGCTGAAAATGTGTTGCTGGAAAAGTGCAGCAGGTCAGGCAGCATCCAAGAAGCAGGAGAATCGACGTTTCGGGCATGAGCCCTTCTTCAGGAATCAGGATTCCTGAAGAAGGGCTCATGCCCAAAACGTCGAATATCAAAGTGTACAAACAAGGTATCAGAGTAAAATAACACCTTGGGAAGAGAGGGTCAGAGAATGACAGAAAGAAGAGAGAGAAAAAAATGTATGAGAATGTTGACAGTCAGAACAAGGTGTTACAACATTACCAAAAATACAAATCTAAAAACTCTGTTCCTGCAGAGATAGCAAAGTAAATGAATTGATAGTGCACTTTGAGGAAATAAATACAATCTGTTAGCCATTGCTGAAACATGGTTCAAGATTGGGTCCTGAGTATTGAAGGGTATATAACATTCAAGAAAACTAGAAAACTGGTAAATGTGGAAGGACAATACTTTTAATTAAATATACCATTTTTGCAGTATTACTTGGTTCAGGAGACCAGGATGTAGAATCAATTTGGGTAGAGGTGAGGAATAGTAGAGCGAAGAAGCCAGTAATGAGAATGGATCATAGGCTTCCTGACAGTAACTAAAATATTGGACAAAGTATACAAGAAGAAATGATAAACAAACAGCAATAATTACTGATAAGTTTAAACTAAATAATTCTTGAAAAATCAGCTTGACAATTATAGCCTAAATGAATAGTTTGTAAAATGTTTTTAAGATAGTTTTGAGAGTAATATGTTCTGGATGTAAGTTATATTAGACTTGAGACTGTGTAATCTTACCTTAGTGTAATGGCACCTCTAGGTAGTAGTGACTGCAATGTTCTTGAATTTTGAAAGAGTAGATGAGTCTACAATTAATATTTTAAACCAAAAGTAAAGACAACTAACTGGGTATGAAAGATAAACAGCTAAAGTGAACTGGCATACTAGACAAGGGGATAGATTAATGGAGATGCAATTGACTATTTAAGGAGATATTTCAAAATACGCAGAATAAGTACATTCCTATGATAGAAACAATTCTAAAGGAATAACACACCATCCATTGTTAATTAATTATATTAGGAAAAGCAACAAATATAAGGAAAAATGCATAGAACTTTGCAAGGATGAGTAGCAGATCAGATGATTGGTCAGAATACAAAGAATGGTAGAAAGTGACTAAAAGATTAACCAGGTAGAAGAAATTAGAGTATGAAAGGGAAGAATGGGAAAACATAGCTACAGTGTGTACACATATTTAAAATGTGGAGGTTCCAATGTTGGACTGGGGTGGACAAAGTTAAAAATCACCCAACATCAGGTTGTTGTCCAACAGGTTTACTTGGAAGTAGAAGCTTTCGTAGCGCTGTTGCTGTTGCTTCATCAGGTAGTCAGTGGGGCAGAATCATTGCACACAGAATTTATAGTCAAAGATCAAAGTGTTTGCATAAACCTAAATTACTGTTAATTCTTTAATCACTTAGAATGGGGATGCATTTTTTGATTAATATGAGAACTTCTTTTAAGTCACAGTCCTGAGATAACTTAAGGTTTTATCAGTATAAAATAAAAGTGACATCTCAGCTCAGACAAAGCATTAAAAATGTGAGGTTAGAGTCTGTCTGTATCCCAACCTGGAGTCAGACTGGTTCTAATTCCAAAGTAGGAATTTCTAAAATGTCACATTGATTGACTGCCTACAGATTGTGTGTTTTTTGAACAAAATACAAATCTGCAAATGCAAATTCACCCCATAGACTTGTGTGTGTGAATGCTTTTGTGTGTGTGATAGAGTGCCTGCGTGTGTGTGACACAGAGTATATGCCTGTGAGAGTGTGTGTGCAGGTGAGAATGAGTGTGTGTGTGTGTGTGTGTGTGAGAGAGAGTGTGTGTGCATGAGAGAGGGTCTATGTGAGTGTGTGAGTGTGATCATGTGTAAGACTGTGTGTGTATGTGTATGTGTGCTTGTGTGGAGTGTGTGAAAGTGTATAGCGTAGTGGGGTTACCTGTAGTGTGACATGAATCCAAGATCCCAGTTGAGGCCATCTTCATGGATACTGAACTTGACTATCAGCCTCTGCTCAGCGACCCTGCATTGTTGCATATCCCAAAGTCTGCCTTAGAGGCTGGTGTCCTTGACCACATACAATCTGTAGGCAGTCAGTCAATGTGACATTTTATAAATTCCTACTTTGGAAATAGAACCAGTCTGACTCAAGGTTTGGATATAGACAGACTCTAACCTCACACCTTTAATGCTTTGTCTGAGCTGAGTTGTCAACTTTATTTTCTACCTTAAATTATCTCAGGACAGTGACTTGAAAGGAATTCTGGGATTTACACATTAATCAATTAAAACCTGCATCCCCATTTTAAGTTATTAAAGACTTAATAATCCAGGTTGGTCCAATACATCGCATCAGTTGTATGACATTTTGATCTTTTACTATAAATTCTGTGTCCCATGATCCTGCCCCAGGAGCTACTGATAAAGGAGCAGCCCTCTGAAAGCTTGTACCTTCAAATAAACCTGTTGGACTACAGGTTTCGTTGCGAGATTTTTATCTACATTTATTTAAAAAGATTAAGTGTAGTTGTAGTAATTGTAACAAAGTCAGCCAGGTGGACATCATAGAATATAAATTTCCTGATTAGGGCTATTAATCTGGTGCAATCAGGGAGCTCTGGCTAACATAAAAAAAGGATCTGTTAGAAATGTTGACAGTTTGGTGGCTGACTCTGAATGAGGTAGTACTAAAGTCAAGGACTGTTCATGTGCAAATAAAGGGTGACTTGGTAATGGATTCTTGCCTCTGTGGAGTTATTTCAGTGAATAAAGCATGATCATGAAGAAACTTGGTTGCAACAGTCATAGAACATAGAACAGTACTGCACAGAACAGGCCCTTCAGCCCAGGATGTTGTGCCAATCATTTATCCTCATGAAAGGTAAACCTAATGTACGAACCCTCAAATTTCTGTGACCATATGCATGTCCAGTAGTCTCTTAAATATCCCCAATGACCTTGCTTCCACAACTGCTGCTGGCAACGCATTCCATGCTCCCACAACTCTGCGCAAAGAACCCACCTCTGACATCCCCTCTATACTTTCCGCCAAACAGCTTAAAACTCTGACCCCTCGTTTTAACAATTTCTGCCCTCGGAAAAGTCTCTGGCAAACAATTCTATCTATGCCTCTCATTATCTTGTACACCTCAATTAGGTCCCCTCTCTTCCTTTTTTCCAATGAAAAAAGTCCAAGCTCAGTCAACCTCTCTTCATAAGATAAACCCTCTATTCCAGGCAGCATCCTAGTAGACCTCCTCTGAACCCTCTCCAGAGTATCCACATCTTTCCTATAATAGGGCGACCAGAACTGGATGCAGTATTCCAAGTGCGGTCTAACCAAAGTTATATAGAGCTGTAACAAGATTTCATGGCTCTTAAACTCAATCCCCCAGTTAATGAAAGCCAAAACACCATATGCTTTCTTAACAACCCTGTCCACTTGGTTGGCAATTTTAAGGGATCTATGTACCTGCACACCAAGATCCCGCTGTTTCCTCCACACTGCCAAGAATCCTGTCTTTAATCCTGAACTCAACTTTCAAATTCGACCTTCCAAAATGCATCACTTCGCATTTATTCAGGTTGAACTCCATCTGCCACCTCTCAGCCCATCTCTGCATCCTGTCAATGTCACGCTGCAGCCTACAACAGTCCTCTATACTGTCAACAACACCTCCAACCTTTGTGTCGTCTGCAAAGTTGCTAACCCATCCTTCAATCTCCTTATCCAAGTCATTCATAAAAACTAAAAAGAATAGAGGCCCAAGAACAGAACCATGTGGGACACCACTCACCACTGACTTCCAGGCAGAATACTTTCCTTCCACTACCACTCGCTGTCTTCTGTCGACCAGCCAATTCTGTATCCAGACAGCTAAATTTCCCTGTATCCCATTCCTCCTGACCTTCTGAATGAGCCTACCATGGGAAACCTTATCAAATGCCTTGCCAAAGTCCATATACACCACATCCACTGCTTGACCTTCATCAACTTATCTAGTAACATCCTCAAAGAACTCAATAAGATTTGTGAGGCATGACCTGCCCCTCACAAAGCCGTGCTGACTGCATTTAATCGAGCCATGTTCTTCCAGATGGTCATAAATCCTATTCCTCAGAATTCTTTCTAACACTTTGCAGATGACAGACATGAAACTGACTGGTTTGTAATTGACACAAATTTCCCTATTTCCTTTCTTGAAGAGAGGAATTACATTTGCCTCCCTTCAGTCCTCAGGTACGACTCCGGTGGAGAGCGAGGATGCAAAGATCTTTGCAAGCGGCAAAGCAATCACATTTCTCGCTTCCCAAAGCAGCCAAGGACAAATCTGGTCTGGCCCTGGTGACTTGTCAATCTTAATGTTTGTCAAAATCTTCAGCACATCAGCTTCCTCAATCTCTATCTGTTCCAGCATGCTTACCTGCTCCTCAAAGGTTCCATTCACTACAAGGTTACCTGCTCCTCAAAGGTTTAATTCACTCCAATCTTTGACTTGGAATAAGCATTTCCTACATAATGCCTTTGTTTCGGAAGCTTAACTTGTTTGACCCTGCCATTGAGGAGTCTGCCCAGTATGAGGAAAGAACATATATTTTCTTCTGAGCAAATGACATTGTGCCAGAATAAAAGCAATGAGTAATTCTCCTGATAGCCTGTGGAGCAACAGTTTTTTTCCCCAGTTATTAGGAGCCTAACATTCACTGAGGCACCAGATACTAAAACTTTTCAAGAATTGACAAACATTGTTAAGGAATGGTAGAACCATCAAACTGCCTCGAATTCTAGGATGCTATTGTTTTACTCTGTAATATGAGAACCAGGGGAATCCTTATCAGGATTTTTAACTAGATTAAGATGACTGGCAGAACCCTGTGACTTTTATTTAACCCTTAATGAAATGCTTAGAGACTGTCTGGAATGTGGAATTAATGATGTAACAATGCAAAAAATGCTGAAGCCCAATTGGAGTTCACAGACACAACAACTGGCTTTATCGGAAAATGTGGTAAGTGTAGTATGGGTTGCAGGGTATTCAGATGGAAGTGGACACTCTTGCCTGTCTGACTGAGCTTGAATGAAAGCAATGAAGGCATGCCCTCACTCAGGACATATCCTGATCAGAGGCTCTCTGGGTCAACCCAAAACAACATCAAAACAAAACCAATCTTTGGCCAAATGGTTAAAATTTCCTTCAGGAGCTTGGCCAGCAAGACATTGTAATTGTTGCTGGAAAGTGAACTTGAGTCAGCAAAAGAATCCCACTTAAATTGAGTACGATAACTCAAAGGCTGGTATCTAGTAGAGTTCATGCCCTGGAAAATTAAATTGTTGAGCAGCATCATCAAAATCAGAACCAATCAAGATAAATGTACAGTTAAATTGTCATCTAGTTCTAATGACTGTATCAATTATCGAAGACAAAGTTTTTAACAATTTGCTCTGGACCCCAGCCCTCAACTTTGTGCAAGATTTTAGCTGGGCTGAGAACTTATAGCAGGAAGCCCTTATAGATTATTGGTATAATGTTTGATCTGGCCTCTTTGAAAATAGCTGGTTCAGTTACCACTATTTGCAGTAAAAGGCTTGGGTCCAAGGTTAATGGAGTGAAATAAGTTGCAAGTGATTGAACTAGATTGAGTCAACACTTTACAATTAGAAAATTGCTGCCTGAGTAAAGTCCAAATTAAATACCTTGAGGTTTTCCAGGGACTATCAGAGGAGCTAGGGCCACTTTGAATGTTGTTCAGGAAGCAATTGACTGTCAAAAGTTGATTGTGGGTGGCGGTTTGCAGGAAAAGGGACCTCTCATAAGTGAAGGCTATCAAAAGTGAGTTATGTTCTGATGGTGTAGATATTACTGTACCTATAAGAGAGAGTGAAAGCTAGCAAGGACTGACTGAAAGCACAGAGTGTGTTGAACAATTTAAAAATATAATATTTGGTTGTGAATCAAATAACTGGAGCTGTGTTGCCATGTACAGAACAAATTCAAATTCAGCCAATTAATTTAAATTAAGCCCCAAGATACTAAAATCTAATCCAATTTGAATGTTAATCACCAAAAGAGAAAATGCTGGAAAATCTCAGCAGGTCTGGCAGCATCTGTAAGGAGAGTAAAGAGCTGACTTTTCGAGTCTAACTGACCCTTTGAATTTTAATATCTGGATGACATCAAACTAATGAAGCGATCTGATGTTTTGGGGTATAAAATCAGACATTTTGAACAGTTAGCGGGAGAACAGCAAAGAGCTGCCAAGCAAGCAACAATTGCCAGGTACCTGTCCATAAGAAATTAGTGCAGAACACCAAAAGCTGACCGAAAGATATCTACAAAGTTCAACATCCAAAGATGAGAACTGGGTTTGAAATAAATTTTGTCATAAATTTAAGAGGGAATTTATCTGATCACTATTGTCAAATGTGAGGTAGAAATAGGTTTAAGAGAAAGGTGTTATAAATAGTTGTTGTTTGATATTCTCTTATGAACCTTAAAAATATATTTTTTTTCTTTAAATACTGAAATTTGGGTTGGTTCTTTGCCTCAAACTGTGCGAGGTGAGCTTTTCTGTGTTGGGTTTAAATTAGCAGAGAAATTTATCTCATGCTGTAACAGTTAATAAGGGTTTGGAGCTAGCATGTTCCTATTAGAGTGAAGAGTTGGGCTGGCAGGAGTAGAGAATCCTGGATAATTACAATTAAGGCATATGATATGATAAGCAGCTGGGATGAAATGAATCCCTTGAGGAATATAGAGGTAGCTGAAGTACACTTGAAAGAGAAATCAGCACAGCTAAATGGAGACATGAGATGGCTTTGGCAGATAAGGTAAAGGAGAATCCAAAGAAATTCTACAAGTACAATGAAGGGCAAAAGAGTAACTAGGGAGAGAATGGGCCTCTTAAAAATCAACAAAATCATCCATATGTGTAACCACAAGAGACAGGTGAGGTCCTTAAATAAATATTTCTCATCAGTATTGTCCATTGGGAAAAGTATGGAAATAAATAGTGATGTCTTGAAGAGAGTCTGCATTGGGGAGGAGGTGCTGGAAGTCTTAAAATGCATCAAGGTAAATAAATCCCCTGGACCTTATGAAGTCTATCCCAGGACTTTGTGGGAGGAAATTCTGGGACTCCAAGCAGAGTTATTTGTATCATCGATAGTCATGGGTGAAGTGCCTGAAGATTAAAGGGTGGCTAATGTTGTGCCATTATTTAAGAGAGGCTGTAGAGAAAAGCCTGGGAATTATAGACCAGTGAGCCTAACACCCTCGGTAGGTAAGTTGTTGGACTGGATTCTGAAACGGATCTACAGGCATGTGTAAGGACTCATTTGGGATAGTCAGCATGGCTTTGTGAATGGGAAATCATGTCTCATGAATTTGAGTTTTTTTGAAAGAGTGACCAAGAAAGTAGATGAAGGAAATGTGGTAGATGTTGTCTAGGTGGACTTTAGCAAGGCCTTTGACAAGGTACAAGGTTGTTGAGTAATGTTAAATCTCTCAGGATCCATGGAGAGATAGCTAACTGAATAAAAAATCATGAGGGGCATGGATAGAATAAATAGACAAAGTCTCTTCCCTGTGGTGGGGGAGTGCAGAATTGGAAGGCATAGGTTTAGGGCGAGAGGGGACAGATATAAAAGAGACCTGAGGGGCAATTCTTTTCACAAAAGGGTGGTAATGTGCATGGAATGAGCTGTCAGAGAAAGTGGTGGAGGCTAGTACGATTGCAACATTTAAAAGGCATCTGGATGGGTATATGAATAGGAAGGGTTTGAAGGGATATGGACCAGATGCTGGCAGGTGGGGATAGATTGAGTTGGGATACAGATCGGCATGGACAAGTTGGACTGAAAGGTCTGTTTCCGTCTGTACATCTCTATGACTCTATGCTTCATAATATTTTTGACGCATCAAAATGCTTCTGATACTGCTCTTGATTTGCTAGATTACTAGATTTATAGTTTGCTTTGCTTTCCATTAAATATCCCCCACTTTGAAATGGCAGACAGCAAACCACCCAATGACATATCCAGGAGATTTTGGAATGGTGTCACAGGAGTGCAGCATGAAGGAACTGTACTCTGCTTTCATCCTTGTTTTTTTCTTCCTGGTACTTTTCCCTTCAGTCTCTTTGTTCTTTCTATCCAGGTTGGTCTCTCCAAAACTTATCAGTGCTTTCAGATCATTCTAGGACATTTTTTTCTTGAAGTGATCTCTCAATGCTGCCATTAGTTATATACATGTGTACTCATTCTGTTTCTGAATTTTCCAGAATCTCAAAAAAATAGCCCAATGAAAATACTGTTAAAGGAAAAAAAATGCAAGGGCAATCTAAATTATTATATTTCATCAGCTATCTAATGTATCTCCTTTTTCTGCATTGTATAATGTTTTTAAAGCAAAGGAATATCTTGGTTCAATATTGGACTCTTCTGCCATTTGGAAACTCCCGGTGTGATGGAATGTTTACCTCACATTCATTTGATGGTAAATGCAAACTGGAAATGATTATTCAAGTCATCCAGTTCAATATGTGAAGAGAAAATACAACTTACCAGTACTGATAGCACTGATGTGAAATGCACAAAAAATTCAATAAAAGTCAACTTCAACATCTCTGAACAGTTCTTCTTCCTTCCTCTTTCATTTTTCTTTAGTACCTTAACAAATATTGCTGTTTCTACTCACACACTTTTGAATTTTATGAACATTATTAAGCTCTTACACACCTTGTAACGATGAGGTGCCCGAATTAGCCACCTGCAGTCAGCATTGTTTGGATACAATCCAGGGTAATTTGGAGAGGTCATGTTCCCAGATGCAGCTACCAACATGCCTCCACATATGTCTATTAAATTGCAATTTAAAAGGGAAATTACCACACAATACACAAAATACGATATTATAACTATTTACAAGTAACAGTAAGAAAATTATTGAGAAAGGATTCTAGCTTTAATGTGCACAGATTACTGCAGACTGTGAACAAAGTCAAGAAGGTATAACTAAATCAAACAGGATATTGTCCAGTATGAATATAATCATTCAGTACACACTCTCATACTATTGGTTCAGTTGCATGTGTGGTAATGAACCAAGTTATAGTCCCTTCATAGTTGAGATGATGCTAAACTTAGAAAAGATTCAGGAGAACACATTATGGATGGCAAGACAGGCCATGTATTATAGCTTCAGCATGGAGCTCCTGGATACCAGTTTATTCAGCGCAAACGTATTTATGGTGGGTCAAGTTTGTGTAGCCTTCAGTATATGAGTTGAAGGCTGCGCTACAGACACTGACACATCAAGGAGAGGAGCATATCCGTTTTGGATTCTTTGTAACAGGAGACAATCACACCTTCTGATTTGGTAGGGTTAATGCACAAGAGATTGTGACTAGAAGCAAGACAGAGAAGGGGACCCAGAGGGCTAAGGGCTCAGCCTTCACAACTGTCCAAATAAGTTGAAGACTCTTTTGACTCGTTTGGATGAAAATGGGTCTGCAGATTGGATAAGCTTACTAACTGTGACACTGTGGTCTAGGAAGCCATCCAAGCAGGAGAAGCAAAAGGAATGTAGTAGTAGAAGATAGTATAGTCAGAGGGAATTATAATGTTCTCTGCAGCAAAGAACATGAGCCCAGATGGCTTTGTTGCCTGCCTGGTGCCAGGGTTCAGGAAATCTGCTGAAGTTTGGAGAAAAACCTGCAGTGGGAACAAAGTTGGATACAGTCATTGTGGTCCATGTGAGTCCCAACAACATTGGCAGGACAAAAGAAATGAGGCTCTGCATTTTCAGTATGAGCAGGCCCCATGTGAAGAAGCAGAACCTCAATTCATAACATATGAATTATTACCTAAGCTACAAGTAAATTGGTACAAGGCAAATCAGAATAGAGGCCAAAAGGTTTGGCTTAAAAATTGATGGGAATAAATACATGAAGAAATATGCTATCAACCAATTTGGCATTGCATTGGAACTGCATGTACTTAAAGACATATTAATACATAGAGTCCTGTTCTTTGCAGACAAAAAGATGCACATGTTCTGAGCCATTTCAACTTAACAAAATACGTGACAGCCATTCACTAGTTCATTAGTCAGGGCATTGCCCTGAGTAATGACCAATTACACTCAAACTGCCTGATTTAAAGTTTAAGCTGAGCCTACAAGTTATCTGTAAATCAACATTATTGAGTGCATTCTAGAAATTAAAATGCACCTGCCAACTAATCAGCACTCTCCTTTCATAGTTATTCAGCACAGAAACAGACCCTTTGGTCCAACTCATCCGTGCTGACCAGATATCCTAAATTAATCTATTCTCACATGCTAGCATTTTGACCATATTCCTTTAAGCACTCCCTATTCATATATCCATCCAAATATGAATGTTGGTTTTCCCCTTGAATTGGTATTCTTGCGAATTATGCTGATGAGTACAAGATGAAAAACTTCACCAAAATATGTTTTTTTGCTGAAATAAGTAAATATGATCCGGTGGTCATTACAAGGACATGGCTGCTGGTTGACATGGTTTCATACCTGATTAGTTAAGGAAACAAGATCTTTAGAAGAAATGAAGCCGAGGCAAAATGTGCAGGGATGCTTCTGTTAGTTTATGACAGCACTAGTACAATAGGGAGGCATGATAAAAGTTCAGGAAACCAGGACATGGAAATAATTTAGGAGAAAGTGAGGACTGCAGATGCTGGAAATCAGTGTCGAAAAATGTGGCGCTGGAAAAGCACAACAGATTCCTAATGAAGGGCTTCTGTACGAAATGTTAACTCTTCTGCTCCTCGGATGCTGCTGTGCTTTTCCAGCATCACACTTTACAGCATGGAAATAATTTGGCAAAGGTGAGAAATGATAAAGATGAAAGGTCACGAGGTAGTAGCAACCACAGCATGTTTAAAATTCTCATTCAATATGAGATAGAGAAGGGTGGGTTTTAGATAAAACTTTTAATTTAAGGACAGTTATGAGGGCATGAAAGCAGAACTGATAAAGGAAATTGGCAACTTAGATTGAGGGTAGCTCAACACAGATACAGTGGCATATGTTTCAGATACATACAAAATAGATACATTCCACTGAGTAAGAAAAATTCTAAGGGATGGAAACACCATCTATAGTTAACAGAAGGATGGGATGAGGAGTGGAGATGCTGTTTAATTTGGACAAATTAGCCCCATTTGTCAGCATGTGGCCCCATATCTCTCTATAAACCTCTCCTATTCATATCGAGAGTGGGGTGCTAGAATAGCATAGCAGGTCAGGCAGCATCCGAGAAGCAGCAGAATTGACGCTTCCGGCAAGACCCCTTCATCGGGAATTATACCTATCCAGATGAATTTTAAATATTATAACTGTACCAGCCTCCACCATTTCCTCTGACACCACCCTCCACATGAAAACTTTGCCCCTTAGGTCCCTTTTAAATTTTTCCCTTCTCACTTTAAACTTATGCTCTCTAGTTTTGGATTCACCTATGCTGGGAAAAATACCTTGACTATTCAGCCACAACACAACACTCCTATATTCAATGCCCTGACCAATAATGGCAAGTGTACCAAATGCCTTCTTCATTATGCCTGTCTACCTGAGACACCCCTTTCAAGGAAATATGAGCATGCACTCCAGGGTCCCTTTGTTTGACAACACTCCCTGTGACCTTGTCATTGTTTATACCTCCTGCCCTGATTTGACGTACCAAAATATAGCACCTCACATTTATCCAAATTAAGCTTCATCTGCCACACCTTGGCCCATTGGCCCATCTCATCAAGGTCCTGCTGTGCTCTGAGGTAACCTTCTTTGCAACAATTTTGGTGTCATCTGCAAACTTACTAACCATGCCTCCTATATTCACATCTAAATCATTTACATAAATGACACAAAGCATTGGACCCAGCACTGATCCCTGCGGCACACCACTGGTCACAGGCCTTGAGTCCAAACATCAACCCTCCGCCACCTTCCAGGCAATTTTACAAATGACTGATTCTCCCAGTATTCCATGCAATCTAACCTTGTATCTAGGCTACCAAGTAGAACCTTATCGAAAGCATTTTGTTGTAGAACGGAGAGACATAGGTGTTCAGATACATAGTTTTTTGAAATTCTTTGAAAAAACAGACAGGGTATATAAGAATATGTTTAGCATGTTGACTTTCTCAGACCTTTCAGTACAGAAGTTGGGACATTATATTGAGGTTGTGCAAAACACCAATGATGCTTCTTCTGGAGTACCATGAACAATTCTGGTTGCCCTGTTATAGGAAGGATAATATTAAAATGGAGAGGGTTCAGATACGATTTACCAGGTTTTTGCTGGGTAATATAAAGTTTGACTTATACAGATAGGCTTTGACTTTTTTCACTAGACTGTAAGAGGTTGAGGAGTGACGTTATAGAGCTTTTTAAAATCATAAGGGTCATAGATAAGGTGAATAGCAAGGGTCTTTTCCCTAGGATGGGAGAGACTTCAAAACTAGGGGGCATATTTTTAAGGTGAGAGGAGAAACATTTAAGAAGGACATGAGGGGCAATTTGTTTACACCAAGGGTGGTTCGTGTGTGGAATGAACTGCCAGAAGGAGTGGTGGATGCAGGTACAGTTACAACATTTAAAATACATTTGGATAAATCAATGAAGAGGAAAGATTTGGAGGGACATGGGCCAAGTACAGACAAGTGGGACTAGATTGATTTGGGAACATGGTCGGCGTGGACTAGATGGATGGAAGGCTCTGTTTCCATGCTGCACGACTTTATGACTGAAACAAGAAAACACGTTATTATGAAAAGACAAATGGTAGATCAGTAGTTTGAAAGAATATAATATATATATATATATATATAAACACAAAGATAATAAGGGGTAAAAACTTAAAAAGCTAGTCAGAAATATAAAGAGGTGATAAGAATTTCTATTAACATTTTAAAAAGAAAAATAATTAACAAAGTTTACATTTGTCTTATAGAAAGTGAATCTGCAGAACTGTTCATGAAAATAAAGAAGTGCAATATGATTTCAACAGATAAGTTGCATCAATCTTCATTATAGAAGATATAAGGTAAGTCCCAAATATAACTATAAATTGAGAAATGGAAAGGAGACAAGAACTGAGGAACATTGCAATTAGCAGAGAAATGGTACTGCCTTGGTTTTTAGAGCTGCTGACAAGTCTCTATGTCCTGATGGATTTTATCCTCAAGTATGAAAACAAGTGGCAAGTTAAAATAGTTGATGAATTGGTTTAATTTTCCAAAAGTCTCCTGAATCAATGAATGCTCCATTAGATTGTAAAAGCACTTTTTTATTCAAAAAGGGAGGGATGCAGATGGCAAGAAACTACAGGACAATTGGAATCATAGAGTCATACAGCACGGAAATAGACGCTTTGGTCCAAACAGTCTGTGTCGACCATAATCCCAAACTAAACCAGACCCACCAGTTGCTCTTGACTCAAATTCCTCCAAATATTTCTTAATCGATTATTTATCTCAATGTCTTTTAACCATTGAAACTGTGTCTGAATCCACCAGTTCATCAGGAAGTTTATTCCACACATGAATGATTCTTTGTGTAAAATAAATTGCCCCTCATGTCTTTTTAAAATCTTTATCCTCTCACCTTAAAAATAAGCCAGGGTGTCTTGAAATCTCCCATCCAAGGGAAAAGACATCTGCCATTCACTTTATCTATACCTCTCATGATTGTAAAAACCTCTATAAGGTCACCCCTCAACCTCCTATGCTCCAGTGAAAAACACTCCAGCCTATTCCCAGCAACATACTGGTAAGTCTTTTCTGAACCCTCTCCAGCTTGATCGCATCCTTCCTAAAATAGTCATATTTGGAGATGCTGGTGTTGGACTGGGGTGTACAAAGTTAAAAATCACACATCACCAGGTTATAGTCCAACAGGTTTAATTGGAAGCACACTAGCTTTCGGAGTGATGCTCCTTCATCAGGTGATAGTGGAGGGCTTAATCGTAACACAGAATTTATAGCAAAAATTTGCAGTGTGATGTAACTGAAATTATACATTGAAAAATTGATTGTCTGTTAAGCCTTTCATCTGTTAGAATACAGTGATAGTTTCACTTCTTTCATGTGTAAATCACAAAACCTTTTTTTTAAAGTTGCATTCTCGGGTTAGCTGTTAACAATGGTGATAGCTAGACAATATGTTGAAAGTGTTAGCCCCCTGTGTTCTCTGTCTATGCCATGATGTTTAGATTGATTCTAATCTAAAAAGTGAGATAACGGAGTTTTACATAAATTCATGCAGTTTTTGAGCTCAGAGTTCTACATGAATACATGCAGTTTTTGAGCAAAGTACAATGTAACTCTGCAAGTACAAATTCACCCCACAAAATACATGTGTGTGTGTGTGTGTGTGTGTGTGTGTTTGTAGTGAGTGCAGAGTGTCTTAAGTCTGTGAGGGGGTGCATGTGTGAGTGTGGGAGTGTGTGTTTCTATAAGGGTGTGTGTGGGTGTCTGTGTGTTCCTGTGTCCGTGTGTATTTGAGAGTGTGTGTGTGTAGGAATATCTGTGTGTATGTGTAGTGCAATGGTGGGTCACCTGTAATGTGACATGAACCCAAGGTCCAGGTTGAGGCCCTCCCTATGGGTACCGAACTTAGCTATCAGCCTCTGCTCGGCCACTTTTCTCTGCTGCCTGTCCCAAAGTCCACCTTGGAGGATGATCACCCGAAGGTATGAGGCTGAATATCCTGGACAACTGAAGTGTTTCCCTAGTGGGAGGGAACCCTCCTGTCTGTTGATTGTTGTGCGGTGCCCATTCATCCATTGTTGTAGCCTTTGCTCGGTTTCCTCAATGTACCATGCCTCCGGGCATCCTTGCCTGCCACGTATAAGATAGACAACGTTGGCTGAGTCACATGAGTACCTCCCACGCGTAATAGTGGTATCCATGTCCACAATCTGACACGTCTTGCAGCGTCCACCGTGACAGGGTTGTATGGAGTTGTCCTGAGAGCCGGGCAGTTTACTACGAACAATGATCTGTTTGAGGTTTGGCGGTTGTTTAAAGGCAAGTAGTGGAGGTGTGGGGAAGGTCTTGGTGAGGTGCTAATCCTCATTGATAATGTGCTGCAGGTCATGAAGAACATGGCGTAATTTTTCAGCTTCTGGGAAGTACTGAACAACGAAGGGTAGCCTATCAGTTGCAGTATGAGTCTGTCTCCTGAGGAGGTCATTATGGTTCCTTGCTGTGGCACGTCAGAACTGGCAGTCCATGAGTTGAGCATCGTACCCTGTTCTTGTGAGGGCATCCTTGAGTACTTCCAGGTGTCCGTCACGTTCCTCCTCATCTGAGCAGATCCGGTATATGCATAGGGCTTGTCCATAGGGAATGGCTGTTTTAATATGGTTTGGGTGGAAGCTGGAGAAGTGTGGCATTGTGAGGTTGTCTGTGGGTTTGCGGTAGAGTATGGTGATGAGGTGTCCATCCTTGATGGAGACGCATGTGTCCAAGAATGAGACAGAGTAGTCCATGGTGAGTTTGATGGTGGGATGAAACTTGTTGACGTCACTGTTTAGTTTTATCAGTGACTCCTCGCCATGGGTCCAGAGGAAGAAAATGTCGTCAATGTACCTGGTTTACAATGTTGGTTGGAGATCCTGCATAGAGAACCTTGAACTCTGGACAAGGCATAGTCCCAAACCCTCTGGCCTGACTACCCTAAGCATGTCATCACTGATTAGGCACTCTACCAACCTGGCATCCTACTTAACTGACATCCTGCTTATTTGGCATTGTATTTACCTGGCAACCTACATAACTAGCACCTTGTCTACCTGGTACCAGACATAATTGGTACCCACTGACGGTGAACTCTAATAGTTGAACAAGTATCTACCAGAACAGCACACATACATTATATACTTATCCTTTCACAGCAACTGTCAGCGTCTGGTTGTGCCACTGAACATTCAAATCACAGAACAGTGCACAATGACTGCTGCAAAATGAGGCATGATTTCCACACCAATTTTGTTTGCTACTGGATTTGTCAATTCCAGGACAGGTTCATAACAGGAGGCTCTGTCCAGAATTTCCAGTGCAGAAGCCGTTTAAAGTTAAGTTTTAATCCAATTGGGTTGGAAACAGGGCTTCCAATCCTGCTTTGAATATCTGGATAAATCTTAAAAAATTCATTACAGGATGAGAACATCACAAGCTAGGCCAGCATTCATTGCCCAGCCTTAATTGTAGGGCAATTAAGAGTCAGTCACATAACTGCGGTTATAGAGTCACATTTGGGTGAGAACAGGTAAGGTTGGCAATATCTTCCCTAAAGGGCATTAATGAATCAGATGGGTTTTTCCAACAATTGGAAAATGACAATTGACAATGCTTTCATGGTCATCATTAGACTCCTAATTGCAGATTTAATTTTTATCTGAATTCAGTTCCACTATCTGCAGTGGTGGGATTTGAACCCAGGTCCCCAAAACATTAGCTGAGTCTCTGGATTAACAGCCCAGCAATGATATTATTGGCCGTCATCTCCTCTGCTAATATCTGTCACAGGCCAAATGTTAGAAACTGTCTTAAAAATGTTATGGCAGGACACTAGATAAGTTCAAGGCAATCAGGCAGTGTCAAGATCATTTTGCAAAATGGAAATAATGTTTAACCAATCTGTTGGGAGTTCTTTGAGGAAGGAACATATTCTGGAAACTAGTGGATGTCCTATACTTGGATTTCCAAAGGTGTTAAATAATATACCACATCAAAGATCATTATAGAAAATAAATGCTCATTGTTTAAATGGCAACATGTTGGCATGCATAGAAAATTGGCTGGTTAATAGAAAGGAATCATTAAAAATGGATACTCATCAAAATTCATTATGCCTGCAGAGGTGCTACTATCTCCTAAAATATTCGAGTGACCATAACCATAGAAAATAATCAATTAACCTAACTTATTCACCCATGGTCAGTGTCACATAAGTGAATTTTTTCTGCTCAAGAAGCACAACATCCCTTATTTTTATGTTCAATTCCATCTGTAATAAAGGATAGCTGTCCATTTACCTTCTCAGTCACTTTGTGTACCTGCACACTAACCATGTGAGTCATGCACTAGAAACCTCGGCATGTTTAAAAATGCCCTTTTTTATTCTTCCTGCCAAAGTAAATGACCTCACATTCAAGAGGTTTAACCACCCAAACATTGAAACTACAATGATGCAGTCTCAGTTGGAAAGGCTTTGAGGGGATTCCAAAGATCGGTCTTTGGAAGTGAAGGATTAGAATCCCCCATGAAGGACGTAGAATTTTAATGAGATTTTGTGACCCACTGTGTCACTAGCAGCTAGGTGAACTCTATCTTGATTATATTTGTCAAATAAAGTGTAGATTATGGGTGTTCAAATTTTGCCTTTGTTAACTCTTATTCAAGGAAAATGTGAGGTCTGCAGATGCTGGAGATCAGAGCCTGAAAATGTGTTGCTGGAAAAGCGCAGCAGGTCAGGCAGCATCCAAGGAACAGGAAATTCGACGTTTCGGGCATAAGCCCTTCATCAGGAATGTGGAAAGTGTGTCCAGCAGGCTAAGATAAAAGGTAGGGAGGAGGGACTTGGGGGAGGGGCGATGGAGATGTGATAGGTGGAAGGAGGTCAAGGTGAGGGTGATAGGCCGGAGTGGGGTGGGGGCGGAGAGGTCAGGAAGAAGATTGCAGGTTAGGAGGGCGGTGCTGAGTTCGAGGGAATCGACTGAGACAAGGTGGGAGGAGGGGAAATGAGGAAACTGGAGAAATCTGAGTTCATCCCTTGTGGTTGGAGGGTTCCCAGGTGGAAGATGAGGCGCTCTTCCTCCAACCGTCGTGTTGTTATATTCTGGCGATGGAGGAGTCCAAGGACCTGCATGTCCTTGGTGGAGTGGGAGGGGGAGTTAAAGTGTTGAGCCACAGGGTGGTTGGGTTGGTTGGTCTGGGCATCCCAGAGGCGTTCCCTGAAGCGTTCCGCAAGTAGGCAGCCCGTCTCCCCAATATAGAGGAGGCCACATCGGGTGCAGCGGATGCAATAGATGATGTGTGTGGAGGTGCAGGTGAATTTGTGGCGGATATACCTTATTCAACCTTATGTTATGCATGAATCAGAAATGTAGCATGCTGGTACAGCAGGTAATGAGGAAGACAAATAGAATTTTGGCATTTACTGTTAAAGGAATAGAACATAACACTAGGGACGTGTTGCTGCAACTGTACAAGGCATTCATTAGTGGACCACACTTGGAGTATTGCATACAGTTATGGTCCCATTTACTTGAGAAAGGATGTAGTTGTGTCGGGGGCAGTTCAGAGGAAGCTTACTTAATTGATTCCAGAGATGAGGTGCTTGTCATGGCCCATAACCTTTTTTGCTAGCACTACAAAATCATCATCTAAATTCTTTTTAAATGTCTAGAGGGTCTTGCCTCTCACATCCTTTTAGGCAGTGAATTCCAGATATCAACCACACTCTGGGTGAGAATGTTTTCCTCAAATCCCGTCTAAAGCTCCTTATGTTAAAACTTTGCCCACTGGTTATTGATTCCTCTGCTAAGGGGAAAGGCTTCTCCTTACCTGACTGATGTATCTCTGTCATAGGTTTGTACAACTCAGTCAGGTATCTTTCTCAGCTTTCTTTGCTCTAAGTAAATGAACACCAGTCTATTCGGTCTCTGTTTAGCTGAATTGCTCCAGCCCAGGTAACATGCTGGTGACTAGAACTGCGCAGAGTACTTCAGCTGTGACCTTACTTACATATATATTGCTCCATACGAACCTCCCTTCCACTGACTAATATAGATTAATTATCCCATATGCCTTCTTAACTACTTTATCTAACTGCTCTGCTGTCCTCAAGGATCTATGGACATGCACACAGGTCTTTCTGTTTGTCATAAAGTCCTCCATTCAACATGTACTCCTTTGCCTTGTTAGTTCTCCCAAAATGCATCACCCCACACTTTTCAGGATTCAATTCCATTCAACACATCTGACCAGCCTGTCATGTAGGCAAAGGATTTCCTCCTCACTATATACCATGCCATCAATTTTCAAGTTATCTGCCAAATTAGACTATAAGGCATCAGACCAGAAATAGGCCATTTAGCCCATCGAGTCTGCTCATAATTATTTAAGATCATGGCTGATTTGATAATCCTCAACTCCATTTTCCTGGCTTTTTCCCTTAAACCTTGGTTCCCTTACTGATTAAAAATCTGTCTATCTCAGCCTTGAATATACTTAGTAAACCAGCTTCAAAAGGCCTTGGTGGTAAAGAACAGATTCACTACACTCTGAGAGAAGTAATTCTTCTCCACCCGAGAGTAAACAGATGACTCTTTATTCTGAGGTTATAGTCTCTAATCCTAAACTCTCCCAAAAAGGGAAAACAAGCTTTCCCATCTACCTGATCAAGACCCCAACAAATTCTGTATGCTTCTGTATGCCTCTCGTTCTTCTATATTCCAAATCTAACCTACTTAATATTTCCTCAAAAGACAGTCCTTCCATACTTGGTGTCAGCCTAATGAAAGTTCTCTGGACTGTCTCCAATGTCAGGGCCTAGATTAGAATGGTGCTGGAAAAGCACAGCAGGTCAGGCAGCATCCGAGGAGCAGGAAAATCGATGTTTCGGGCAAAAGCTCCAATGTCAGTATAATTATCCTTAGATAAGAAGCCCCAAAATGTTCACAGTATTCAAACTATGGTCTGTTGAGTGCTTTGTATTAGAAAGACCTCCTGACTTTTATACATAATTTCCTATCAAATAAAGGTCAACATGCCATTTGCCTTCCCTATTTCCATTGACCTTTTGTGATTCATGGACAAGGACTGCCAAATCCAGCTGCTCCATAGCTTTCTACAATTTTTTTCTCCATTAACATAATAATTAACTGCTCTAATTCTCCTGACAAAGGTTACAATCTCATATCTCCCCAAATTATTTTCCATTTACTAAGATTTTTGCTTGCTCACTGAACCTTTCTCAATCCTCTGCAAACTCTTTGTGTATCCTTCCTAATAGCCTTCCCACCTATTTTTGATTCATCCACAAACTTGGCTATAATCATTCATTTTCCTCATTCAAGTCATTAATACATGTTATGAATAATTGTGTGCCCAGCACTGATCATGATGGCACACCACTAGTTATAGGTTGCCATGCTAAAAATGCCCCCTTTTCCCAACTCCAGTCAATGATTAGTTAGCCAATCCTCTATCCATGCTAATACAATATCTCCAACACCATGGGCTCTAATCTTATTAAGAGATTAAAATGAGACCTTATTAAACACCTTATAGAAATCCAAATATATTCCATTCACTACTTCCCCTTTATCTCTCTTGCTTGTTAGAATTATAGAATCCCTTCAGTGCAGGAAGAGGTCATTTGGCTCACCAACTTTCTAAAGAGGCCTGCCCCATCTTACCCCCTGTCACCCTACAATTACCATGTCTAATTCACCAAACACATTTTGGGAGTGTATGAAGAAACCAGAGCACCTGGCAGAAACACACAAAGACATGAAGAGAACATGAAAAATCCATTAATTCAGTCACCCAAAGCTGGAATGGAACCTGGGTCCCTTGGTGGGGGTAGTCAGAAATGCAAACCACTGTGCCACTGTTACCTCCTTAAACCATTCTAGTAAACTTATTGGGTATAATTTTCTATGGATGAAGCCATTCTCACTCTGTTACATCAAATTATGTATTTCTAAATGTTCTGTTATTGCATCCCTTCTAATAGACTCTAACATTTTCCCAATAATAGACTCTAAACTAACTGGCCTTTTTTTTTTGCCTCCTTCCATTTTGAAATGTTAAATGGCAGTTCTCAATCCTCTAGGGTTTTCCAGAATCAAAAGATCCATTATCTTTGTAGCTACTTCCTTTAACATGTTAAGATGTATTTGATTAGGTCCAATGGATTTACTGATCATTATTCTTCCATTCATGTCTAGGTAATTCATGCATATAAGAAACTGCAAGGGATCCAGCACCTAATTCTTTGCTATGCCACTGGACACAGGATCCCAGTCATAAAAACAACCTTCAACCATTAGCTTCTGCTTCTTGCCTCAAAACCAAATTTGGATCCAAACTGCATTAGATACTAAATAAAAACAGAAAAAATTGCGATTTTGAGGAAGGGTCACTGGACCCGAGACATTAACTCTCCGTGGATGTTGAGCTGCTGAGCTTTTTTAGCAATTTCTAGTTTTGCCTTAGATGCCAAGGGTTTATTCCTTAAATAGGCAAGAGTGTGATGCTGGAAAAGCACAGCAGGTCAGGCAGCATCCGAGGAACAGGAGAGTCGACGTTTTGGGCAAAAGCCCTTCATCAGGAATGAAGCTGTGAGCCGAGGTGATGGTGAGATAAATGGGAGGGGGGTGAGGCTGGGGGGAAGGTAGCTGAGAGTGTGATAGGTAGATGGAGGTTGGGGTAATAGTGATAAGTTGGAGAGGAGGGTGGAGCGGATAGGTGGGAAGGAACATGGACAGATAGGACAGATCATGAGGGCGGTACCAAGTTGGAAGTTTGGATGTCGGATAAGTGGGGGAAGGGGAAATGAGGAAACTGGTGAAATCCACATTGATGCCATGGGGGTTGGAGGGTCCCAAGGCAGAAGATGAGACATTCTTCCTCCAGGCATCAGGTGGCTAGGGAGTGACGATAGAGGAGTCAATGCTGAGGACTTCCAGGGAAACTTCCTCCAAAATGTTTACAGCATTGTACCAATAATGGTCTTGCAGCTGGGACTGGACATATCCTGGAATGGTGATGTAGTGTCTGGGATATTGTCTGTAAGGTATGATTCTGTAAGCGCAACAATGTCAGGCTGCTTTTTGACTAGTCTGTGAGACAGCTCTCACATATTGGACAATCTGTTTGATTTCTTTGAGACTTCATAGTGGTTGTCTGGAGTCACATGTAGGCCAGATCAGGAGAGGATGACCGATTTCCTTCCCTGAGGACATTAGTAAACTAGGTGGAACAAAAACAGAAATTGCTGGAAAGCTCAGCAGGTCTGGCAGCATCTGTGAAGATAAATCAATATTAATGTTTTGGATCAGGTGACCATTCCTCAGTTGATGGTAGATAGGAAAATATTGGTTTATATGCGGATGATAGGATGGGAGGATGGGGGTGAGGAGTAAATGATAGATGGGGATTGAGCCCAAAGAAAGAACAGGACAGCCCCACCCCAACACACCAGGCTTGCAATCACCCCCTCCCATTTAAATATCCTCCCCCAGGCTCCCAGTCTCGTTCTTGATGAAGGGCTCTGGCCCGAAATATCGATTTTCCTGCCCCTCGGATGCTGCCTGAGCTGCTGTGCTTTTCCAGCAACACACTCTCGACTCTGATCTCTAGCATCTGCAGACCTCACTTTCTCCTTGTAATCACATAGTCTGCTATTGCACACATCCCATTGTTAGTTACTAACAGTCTCCTAGCCAGATCATTATCCACTCCCATGTCTGTCCAAATGTTCATTTCTCTCAAAATTGATTCCAATCGTTGCCCCATCCCCAAGGTTAGATTGATTAGCTTGCAAGAGGATGTCTAATACACAATGACATAGGAGGTCTGTGTACAGAGTAGGCTTCACCCAGCAACAAATTGCTGAATGGTTTGAGCAATCAAGGCCAGCTATGGAGGCCAGGAGTTATCAGCATGACAATTCTCTAATTGGTTTCTGGGCACATGTATGGAACAGAAGACTCCAGACTGCAAGAAACAGCCGGTCTCTCATTCTCTCTATATAGTGAAGTAACCAAATCCTGGAAGAAAGCTAGTTATTGTCTTCCACAAGTTGCTGTAGACTGTTTCCTCTAGCCGTAAAAAATGAGCTCTGCAGATGCTATCATCCGCCACCATTTCCGCCACCTCCAAACGGACCCCACCACCAAGGATATATTTCCCTCCCCTCCCCTATCAGCGTTCCGCAAGGACCACTCCCTTCGTGACTCCCTCGTCAGATCCACGCCCCCCACCAACCCAACCTCCACCCCCGGCACCTTCCCCTGCAACCGCAGGAAATGTAAAACTTGCACCCACACCTCCACACTCACTTCCCTCCAAGGCCCCAAGGGATCCTTCCATATCCGCCACAAGTTCACCTGTACCTCCACACACATCATCTATTGCATCCGCTGCACCCGATGTGGCCTCCTCTATATTGGTGAGACAGGCCGCTTACTTGCGGAACGCTTCAGAGAACACCTCCGGGCCGCCCGAACCAACCAACCCAATCACCCCGTGGCTCAACACTTTAACTCTCCCTCCCACTCCACCGATGACATGCAGGTCCTTGGACTCCTCCACCGGCAGAACACAACAACACGACGGCTGGAGGAGGAGCGCCTCATCTTCCGCCTGGGAACCCTCCAACCACAAGGTATGAATTCAGATTTCTCCAGTTTCCTCATTTCCCCTCCCCCCACCTTGTCTCAGTCGGTTCCCTCAACTCAGCACCGCCCTCGTAACCTGCAATCCTCTTCCTGACCTCTCCGCCCCCACCCCACTCCGGCCTATCACCCTCACCTTGACCTCCTTCCACCTATCCCACCTCCATCGCCCCTCCCCCCAGTCCCTCCTCCCTACCTTTTATCTTAGCCTGCTTGGCTCTCTCTCTCTTATTCCTGATGAAGGGCTTATGCTCGAAACGTCGAATTCTCTATTCCTGAGATGCTGCCTGGCCTGCTGTGCTTTGACCAGCAACACATTTGCAGCTGTTTCCTCTAGCCAGTGACTAATAAGATTCTGCAATTAGTGCAACCACCAATTGAAAAATACTTGGAAATACAAAGATTGGAGAACAGAAGGTCTCAGAAAAAGTAAAAGGGACACCTCATTGTATCCTGTGAATTGGTGTTATTGAATGTGTTTCCCCTGTAATTTTCCATCCACCCATAACATCAATGTCTGTCCTCTTATCTTTCTATCTGTATTTGTTTGTCAGGTTGATGAAAGGGGGAAAGGGGGAGAATGGTGTTAGAAAATCAGCTAATAGAATTACATATTGATAATTCAACTGAATTGATGATAAATATTGATTTATTTCTAACAGATGGTATTGAGCAGCTAGTTTACAGTGCAGATGACACCAACATTTCTTATGAAGGGCTTATGCCTGCAACATCCATTCTCCTGCTCCTCGGATGCTGCAGGACCTGCTGTGTTTTTCCAGCACCACACTCTCGACCCAGATGACACCAACAGTACAGCTTTAATTCCTACACTGACGAAGGTTACCACGAACATTACAGTGGTGATCCTCAAGCTAAATTTGCCACCAGTCATCTCTTTCTAATGACAGAGCAGCCCTAAACTCCTTGAGGACCATGGAAACATAACGTTGAAGGAGGTTGTTTGGCTCAGTTGGCTGGACAGCTGGTTTGTAATGCCAACACTATGGGTTCAATTCCTTCATGAGCTGAGGTTACTGTGAAGAACACTCCTTCTCCCCTCAGGTTAAACCATCAACAGTCGTCCCACTCAGAGTAGAACTATGGTTCAATAGTAATATGTAACTTTACCTTTAGTTGCCTGTTCAGTGATTTCTGCTAACCTGTGTTCATGATAACCCCAGTTGTAGTATTACTCAAGTATCAGCGCATTTTCCCAAGTGGGTCATAACAAAAGAATGCAGTTTTGAATTTTTTGGTCCTCACTTTCTCCTGCTTGTTCAGCTTTGTTTCTGTCAAACATATCTGCGGGCGGCACGGTGGTACAGTGGCACAGTGGTTAGCACTGCTGCCTCACAGCGCCTGAGACCCCGGTTCAATTCCCGACTCAGGCGACTGACTGTGTGGAGTTTGCACGTTCTCCCCGTGTCTGCGTGGGTTTTCTCCGGGTGCTCCGGTTTCCTCCCACTGTCCAAAGATGTGCGGGTCAGGTGAATTGGCCATGCTAAATTGCCCGTAGTGTTAGGTAAGGGGTAAATGTAGGGGTATGGGTGGGTTGCGCTTCGGCGGGTCGGTGTGGACTTGTTGGGCCGAAGGGCCTGTTTCCACACTGTAAGTCTAATCTAATCTCAGTTTGTGAAAATAACCTAATTTTTTTTCTGTTTTCTTGACATTTTCTTCTGCTTTCCAAAGTTTGAGAACTTCTGACTTCTGGAGTGATTTTTGAGCCTTTCTTGCAGTTTATCCCTGTGGTCTTTAAGTTCCATCATCACCTCCTTTGACTATCTTTTAGTTTAAAGAGGTAACCTCACGTTTCTCAATTCTTTTATGGAACGTAAGAATTATTGGTCAAGCCAGCATTTGATGAAATAATGGGCTATCCAGGACATTTCAGAGGGCAGTCAAGAGTCAACCACATTATTGTGGGTCTGAAATTAGATCTCCTTCACCAGAAGGACATTAGTGAACCAGATGGGCCTTTGTAATACCTAACAAAGCTTACATGGTTACCGTCAGAATAATTTTTAATTGCAGAGTTTTATTGAATTCAGATTTCACCATCTATCATGGTGAGATTTTAATCCATTTCCCCAGACATTAGCTGGGATATCTGGATTACTAGTTCAGTGATATTACTGTTATGTCATCACTTTCCCTCCCTTCTGACATCATGTAGTCATTACGTGTGTTATCCATATATTGTTAAAATGAAGAACAAGGATTTTGTTTATTTAACAAGTGTAGTTTGTTCACAGCTAAGATTAGACAAATAGCAGAGTATCATATTTTTTGTTTAGGGATTTGCAATGGAGAATAGTCATGGTTCCTGGTCATGTGAGGACATTCAGCAACATGGCTCATGCATATCTTGAGTTTCTTAAAGGGACCTCACTCTTAAAGAAATTATACAGCAATGACTAATCAGGTTAGGTCATGGATGGAGCTTACTTTAGAGAGTGTCAAGGGAATCAGGATGGAGAGTTGGAAGGTGGTCCAGAAAAGTTGCAGTTAGCAAGTTGGGTGTCAGGGGATTTGGAGGCATGAAGGGAGGAATCAAACAAATTGGAAGGAAGTCAGGTCAGGACACAATCAGAGGGCAAAGAAAAGTTGAGGAGTCATCCCAATAGTTAGGCGGTCAGGATAGAGTTGGGTGCTAGTCAGAGGTACTTCAAGAGGGTTAATTTGGAGGAATTAGGGGAAATTGGGGTTCAGGGGAGTAGAGGTTTGGGTTGGGAGCTGGGGGTTCACAAGTCAAAAGGTTGAATTACCAGGCCAAGGAGGGAGTCACAGGGGCCAGGTAGCCAGAGGGTTAGGTGACGAGATCTCCAACTCACTTCCTTGTTAACTATTCAGTTAAGTAAGTTGGAACTGTTCTAAATCTCTGACTTGAACACAGAGTCAGAGACATTTTCCAGAAGCAGTGTTGCCTGTTAGCTGTTCTAACTTCCTGGGCAATTCCCTTGCATTTTTTAGATCAGACATCTGTTTGCTGACTATCCAAAGACTGAAGATCAAGGCCTATATTTTAGGAAATGGTTCTTTGCAACTTATCATGAGAGAAAGAGGCAGGATATCTCAAACTGATATATAGGAAATGAGATTATAGATCCAGCCCGGCTGAATCCTTGGTAGCCTCAAAGCCATTCAATTTCTTAGTAATATTTTTAGGAGGGATGAAAAGATAATTATCTGGAGACCTTGAAATAGATCTAAGTTTTTGTTTCTTTTTAGCATCAACATGGATCTTGATAAGATATATTTTACTTTTTTTTTCAGTTTCCAGTCTAAATTGCTGTCTGATCAGGTTCTTGCCTGACAATGAGACCTCCATCAACTATTCTTTCAACCGCAATAACGTAAACTGGATAGGAGACAAAACTGGAGATCAAGTTGTACACAAAACCTGGCAGAATTGGAGGAAATGTTTTTATTTGTGAATAAGCTTTGCCCTCTTAGCTGTAGTTTATATATGGCTGTTTATTGAAGGTAGCTAAAAATATTGAGGATGCAGCACAAACTGCATTGATGCAATTGGCTGGGAAAAGCAGATCCATATATACTTATGCAAGTTCAGTGGCTCTTTGAAGTCAATTGGCTCTGAATTAATTGTCGTTTTTGCTGTTCAAAGAGTTGTTCAGAAATACGTCCTCTTCCAAAGTAATCCGTGAACGTTCCCACTATCACAACTGCTTTATCATTTCCTCTAGCTGTCAAGATCAGGGTTGAATGTCACTTCTGCTGTTTACTAAGGATGAAGGCGAGCTTTAATGAATCACAAAATTGTTACGGTGCAGAAGGAGGCCATTTGGCACATTGGTGTCTGCACTGGCTATCTGTGCACTTTGATTTACTCCCAATATCCTCCCTATATCTAAATATCTGTCCCTATTTAAATTATCCATCTTAGATGCCCTCTTAAATGCCTTCACCACACTTGTAGGCAGTGCATTCCATCCCAAACTGCTTGCACTGCAAAAAATTTTTTTTCTCACCTTGCACTGCTTTTTCCATAACACTATATGACCATGTCCTCTGGTTCTCAATCTATTTATGAGTAAGAATAGTTTCTCTTTATCCATTCTATCCAGACTATATGATAATTTTGAAAACTTTTATCATATTTCCTCTCAGTCCTCTCCTCTCCAAGGGAAACAGTTCCAATTTCTCCAATCCATCTTCATTTGTGAAGTGTTTTTTCTCTGAAACAATTCTTGTAGACCTCTTCTACACTCTCTCAAATTCATTCACATTGCTTCTATAGTATGGAACCCAAAACCGTACACAATGTCCCAGATGAGGTATGACCAATGTCTTACATAAATTCATCATAACCTGTCTGATCTATCCATGTTTCTGCTCCTTCACATCCTTTAGAATGTCCTGTCTCTCCATATTCTTTGTACCAAAGTGCATTACTTCACAATGGCTTTCATCTATCACATATCTGCCTACCCCACATGTCTGTCTGCCCTAATATGTCAACGCCTCTTGAAAATTTTTCAGTTTACCCCTTGCACTTTACAATTCTTGTAATTTTGTATCATTAGCAAACGACTGCAGACCAAGATCCATACAATTTACATTTATCGAGAAAAGCAATATCAAAACAGAACTTCTTCTAGCCTAAAAAATGTCAATTAACCATCACTCTCTGTTACCTATCACCCAGCCAATTTTGTGTCCACAGTACTACTGTCCCATTTATCCTATGACCTGTAGCTTTTCTCACAAGTCTATCTGTGGCATTTTATTGTATACTCTTTGGAAGTTCACATACTCCACATCAACTGCTAAATGGACTAATTCTGCTTTTATCTTTTAATATTTTAGTCTTATATATTTTACACCTACCACACTCATACAACTTGTTTATCTTTATAACATCTTTGGTGGAAAGTCCTTGTGATTGTCCAATTTCAACGTTTGGATTTGGTATTGGTACCATTGTAGGCTGTTTATTCTTGCTAAAAGCAAATCTGTAATAAAGAATAACATACATATTATTTTATAAACAATGATATTTAATGGATATATAGAGTTTAGAATAGGCAAGTTGGATGAAATTCGCTCTCGACACAACATTGATAAATCCGAACATTTTTGAATATAATAAATGATCCTAATGAAGAAAAGAGGAGTCACCGTTGAAAATGGTGGTCATGATCCATCTGCACACATGTAATTATAATCATGATGTCATGCCATTAATGAGAGAAAATTAGCAACATTTTTTAAACAAACATCTGGTAAGGCAGTGAAGGTAGAATGCACACAACATGACATCTGTTGCACATTTTACATTGCCCTGAAGCAATTTTCACTTCTCCATTTAGTGCAAGGTATCTAAGTTAACATCATCCAGATTGATGGCAATTTGGATTGATCTGTCGGATGTGAAGCTAAATGAAGATGGTTTTCTCTATGAAACCAACTCCTGAAGTTTTACCATGTGGTTGTATCTGAAGCAGAGAAAACATTTTTATGCAATCTCTTGGATCAACCTAAACTTTTAAATGTTAGCAATCTTTTGTTTGAATGGTATCACACTAATTGTTACCAGAGTCAATCCAATTTTGCATATTCAAACTCAGTCTTCCACCTAGTGGTGTTATTGGCCACCATAGTTTCTTACCCTTTTCTAGAATATTAAAAGCATTGCCAGAACTCGCAATTGGATAAATGAAAGACTCTTGAGATTTTGGCAATAGGGACAGGTTTCATGACCTAGCGCTCAGCAATACTTAATATTATAGTTATCAGTATTTATGCACTGAACCTTGTTATTCTAAGTGCAGATGGTATTACACAATCCAGTATGGGTCTGCTTTCTGATGGACAGATCATTAGCTCAGGAGAAAGTGAGGACTGCAGATGCTGGAGACCAGAATTGAAAAGTGTGGTGCTGGAAAAGTGCAGCAGGCCAGGCAGCATCTGAGGAGCAGGAGAATCGACATTTCGGGCATAAGCCCTTCTTCAGGAATGAGGCTGGTGTGCCAAGTGGGCTGAGATAAAATGTAGCTCATTCAATCACTTCACACGAAAACCTCCCTAAGGCCAAAAGTCAAAGAGAAAGATGATCAATGTCTAAGGCCTAAAGCAGACCAACTAAAGAGAGGAATTATAAATGCAGCATATACTTACCTAGACAATCGTAATATATTTTACTTAATTTCATAAATTCATAGTGGTTAACAGCACAGGAGAATATTCAGCCCAACTTGTCCATGCCAATCAACAAAGATCTGACTACGACATACTCATTTTCTAGCTCTTGACTCATAGCCTTGGAAACTATAGCAACACAAATGAATTTGTAACTATCTCATAAAATTTATGAGTGTTTCTGACTCAACTCACTTTCGAGCAGTGACTTTTTAGATTGCCATCAACACTGGGTGCAAAAAGAACTCCTTAATTCTCCTCTTAGCCTCTATCTCTTACCTTAAACTTATGACCCTGGTTAATGACTCCTGTACTAATGAAATAGTGCCTTCCTATCCACTGAATTAATATACAAATACTGCTGGTGCCAGAAGTCTGAAACAAAAACAGGATGTGTTAGAGATCAGAGATCTGTGGATATGAACACCAAGGTCCTCTGATCTTCAGTAATTTGCAGGGTCCTACCGTGTGTATAGGGCAATTCTTACCTTGTTAATCTTTCCTGAGTCCATTTATTCCCACTTTTCCAGATTGAAATCCATTTGGCACTGCTCTGCCCAGCTGACCAATCTCTTGATATCCTCTTGCAGTTTACAGCTATCGTCAACAGATACCATCCAACTGACTGTCATGTCATCCGCCAACATCTTGATCATTCCCTTTCACTTAAGTCTAAATCATTAATATACATGACAGAGAGGAAGGGCCTCAACAATGAGGGCTGCAAAACCCCACTGAAAACAGGCTTCCAATTGTGAAACACCCCTTAATCATCACCTTCTGCTTCCCATCTCTCAATTAATTTTGGATCCTATGTACCACTTTGCCTTAGATTTCCTATGCTTTTACTTTCTTAATGACTATTTTCCTCTGAGGAACTTATCAAAAGCCTTGCACATCAGCACTTTTGGTTACGTCCTGAAAAAAAATCAATTAAGTTTGTCACACATGACCATCCCTTACCAAATCTGTGTAATGATCTCTGATTAATTGTGTGCAGTTTTGGTCGCCATACTATAGGAAGGATGTGGAAGCTTTAGAACGAGTGCAGAGGAGGTTTACCAGGATGTTGCCTGGAATGGTAGGAAAATCTTATGAGGAAAGGCTGAGGCACTTGGGGCTGTTCTCATTGGAGAAGAGAAGGTTTAGGGGAGATCTGATAGAAGTGTATAAGATGATTAGGGGTTTAGATAGGGTAGATACTAAGAACCTTTTACCGATGATGGAGTCAGGTGTTACTAGGGGACATAGCTTTAAATTAAGGGGTGGTAGGTATAGGACAGATGTTAGGGGTAGATTCTTCACACAGCGGGTTGTGAGTTCATGGAATGCCCTGCCAGTATCAGTGGTGAACTCTCCTTCTTTATGTTCATTTAAGCGGGCATTGGATAGGCATTTGGAAGTTATTGGGCTAGTATAGGTGAGGTAGGACTCGGTCGGCGCAACATCGAGGGCCGAAGGGCCTGTACTGCGCTGTATCCTTCTATGTTCTATGTTCTAATCTGTGTCTCTCCAAATGCAGATAAATTCTGCCCCTTAGAATTCTTTCTTAGAACTTTCCCACCACTAAGGTCAGACTGACAAGCCTGTAATTTCCTAGCCTATACCTACCGTTTTTTTGTCTCAATAATGGGAAAGTGAGATCAAATAAACTCAGAACTATAAGACAGCTGTGTCAAGATGATTTGGTTTGAGCATTTCCATCACCAGAACTGATTCAGATGAAATGTGATCTCATGGACTGAAAACAAGCAGCTCTTATTGCCTGGAAACATTATGATCTCATCCATATCTGTTCATCCATAGCTCATTCCAGTTTTCCCACGTATCCTTTGATCCCTTTAGCCCCAATGTTATATCCGAATCCTTCAAATCATGCAGTATTTTAGCTTCAACTGCTTTCTGTGGTAATGAATTCCACAGGCTCATCACTCTCTAGAAATCCCACCTCATCTCACTCCTAAATGGTTCATCCCATATTCTTATATTGTGATTTCAAATTCTGGACTGTCCATCATCAGAAACTTTCTTGCATTTACCCTATCCAGTCCTGTTAGAATTTTATAGGTTTCTATGCGATCGCCTTGATTCATTTGAACTCCAGCAAACATCATTCTAAACAATTCAATCTCTCTCTTCATACATCAGTCTGCCATCCCAGGGTTCTCTCCGGTAAACCTTTACTGTACTCTTCCTATAGCAAGAACAGAGTCGAAGGGTGGGGTGCTGGAAAAGCAAAGCCAGCCAGGCAGCATCTGAAGAAAAGGAGAATCGACGTTTCAGGCATAAGCCCTTCATCAGGAATTATCCAGCACCATACTCTTCAACTCTGATCTCTAGCATCTGCAGTCCTCACTTTCTCCTATAACAAGGACACTCTTCCTCAGAAAAGGAGACCAAAACTGCACACAATATTCCAGTATTGCCTCAGCAAGGCTGTATTTTATTGTAGCAAGATATTCCTGCTTATGTACTTGAATCCTCTTGCTATGAAGACCAATAGACCATTAGTCTTCTTTATCACCCGCTGCACTTACATGCTCACCTAAAACGACTGATGTACAAAGGCACATTCGCGTTAGGTCTTGTTAAACATTCCCATCTCTCAACTGAAGCCATTCAGATAATAATGTGCCTTCTTGTTTTTGCAACCAAAGTGAGTAAACTCACATTTATCCAGATTATACTGCATTTGTGCACCAGCATCCTCAACCAGGACTATATCCCCAGCATTGAGGCACTGATCACCCTTGATCGGCTATGATGGTTTGGGCACGTCATCCATATGGCCGACACAGGACTCCTCAAGCTGCTCTACTCCCAGCTTCAAATTGGCGGGCAAGCCTTAGGTGGACTGAGGAAGCATTTCAGTAAAACCCTCAAAGCCTCACTGGCAAAGTGCAGAAATTCCACAGACACCTGGGAATCATGGGCCCAAGACCATCAACGAAAAGCACTCAGGAAGGTGTCGAGCACATCAAGACTTGCCGTCAAGAAAATATGGAAATCAAGCAAACCGGTAAAAAGAGCATTCTGCCACCCCAATACCCAATGCACCTCTTCCTGTAATCACCACCTGGCTAAAGTGTAACAGAGCTTATGGTAGCCACATCAGTTTGTAGAGCCACCCATGAGAGTGGAAGGGACTGCTGATGATGATGTGCCCACTCACTCTGAACAAATCACATTGTGGCAAATCTGTATCTTCCTCACAGCTGTGCCTCCCACCCAATTTTGTATCATCTACAAATTTGGAGATATTGTATTTAGTTCCCTCATCTAAATTATTAATACATTGTGAATTGCTAGGATCTCAGTACCAATTACTATGTATCCTATTAATCACTGCCTGCCATTAAGAAAAAGACCCATTTACTTCTATTCTTTGTTTTCTGTCTGCCAACTAATATCTTATCCATCTCAAAGCACTATCCTTAATCCCATCCACTTTAATCTTACATGCTAATCTCTTTTATGGGAATTTGTCAAAAATCTTCTGAAAGTCCAAATAAACCACATCAACTGTACTAGTAGATTACCAAGCATGATTTCCCTTTTGTGAATCCAAGTTGACTGTCCGATCCTACACTGTTTTCTAAGTGGTTTCCTGTTAAGTGTTTCGTAATGGATTCCAGCATTTTCCCCATTACCAACATCAAATTCCTGGTTTTATCTCTACCTTGCTTTTTAAATAGAGGGATTACATTTGCCACCTTCCAATATGTAGGACCCGTTCTAATTAAATTAAAATATAGAACCTTGGAAAATGACCACCAATGCATCTGTTATTTCTTAGTCCACTTCCTAAAGTACTTTTGGGATATGGCTTATCAGACTCTAGGGATTTATTGGCCTTCAATCCCATCAATTTTCCCAATATCATTTCTCTATTAATACTGATTTCCCTCAGTTCCCCATTGTCCCTAAATCCTGTGTTCCCCAGTATTTCTGGTATGTTATTTAAATCCTAAATTCTGAACTCAGAACCAAAGTATGTATTTTGTTGGTCAGCCACTTTTATTGAACCCCATTACAAGTTTCTGAGCTCTGACGAAGAGACTGACATTGTCTTCACAATCTTTTTCTCTTCAGTGTTTACAGAAACATTTCCTTTCTGTTTTTATGTTCTCTGCAATCTCACGCTCATCCTCTATTTTCCCTTTCTTAATCAATCCCTTTGTCCTCCTTTACTGAATTTTAAATTGCTATCATTTCTTGAGTCTGTTGCTTTTTGTGGCCAACTTATATGCCTCTTCTCTGGACCTAATATTATCTCTAATTTACCTTGTAAGCCATGGTTTGGCTCATTTTCTGTTTAATTTTGCACCAGGCAGGAATGAACAATTGTTGCAGGTCATTCATGTGTTCTTTGGATGTTTGCCATTGTCTTCCACTGTCGTCCGTTTAAGTTCGATTCTCCAATCAATCATAGCCAATGCACACTTCACAGATTAGATTAGATAACTTACAGTGTGGAAACAGGCCCTTCGGCCCAACAAGTCCACACCGACCCGCCGAAGCGCAACCCACCCATACCACTACATTTACCCCTTACCTAGCAATTTAGCATGGCCAATTCACCTGACCCGCACATCTTTGGATTGTGGGAGGAAACCGGAGCACCCGGAGGAAACCCACGCAGACACGGGGAGAACATGCAAACTCCACACAGTCTGTCGCCTGAGTCGGGAATTGAACCTGGGTCTCAGGTGCTGTGAGGCAGCAGTGCTAACCACTGTGCCACCGTGCCGCCCACTATCATAGATTCCTCTATTTAGATTCAGCACCTTAGTCTCAGAATAAACTAAGTCATTCTCCACCTTGACATAGAAATCTGTTGTATTACAGTCGCTAATCCGTAAGGGGCATCTCATATTCTGAATTATTCCTTTCTCATTCCACAATACCCTCTGAGATGGTCTGTTCTTTAGTTGGTTCCTCAATGTATTGGACCAGAAAACCATCCTGTATACACTTCAATAATGCCTCCTGAATTAATTCACCCAAACTACATGCAGATTAAAATCACTCTATATTTGATGCAATTCCCAACATTACCAGTACATTTTGGGGCTTTATATACTAACCCCACTAAGGTCGAAAAAGGCCATATATAAATATTGCTGCTGATCTCTGTACTTTCTTTGGACATGACTAACTGTGGAGATCATGTCCATTGTGCCACTTGATGGATGGTATCAACATTGTGATTCTGGTAAGAAAACTTACCAGAGGAAGTGATTGAGGAGGATTTTTGCAATGACCTTCTCTGTGGCAGACAGCAAGACCTGTCTATAGGAACCACAACCAGTTTTATCTTTGCTCTTTAAGATGTTTGCAATTATGGTGATTTAGAGACCTCTTCTCCTTTCACAGAAGCGAGATGAAATCATGTATCCAAGCTAAGAGTGTGTTTACACTCCATCTCAGTATTTTGGTGGGAATTATGTCTGCATGGCAGTCCAGTTGATTGTTAGCTATCAGATGGCTTCTTCAACCCCATGTCAGGCTGGCATTGTCCTGTGGTGGATGGCAAGTAGCATGATGTTGGAAGTGTTTGATGTCACCTACATTGAAGTCTTGGTTGAAGAGATCCTCAAAGAGGATCCTCAATGAGCACTGTCTATTCTTGATGATTGGTAGTTCATTCGTAACTGCTATTAGGTAGGTCCTTAGATACTTGGGCTTTGAATGGTCTTGACTGCATTGAAAGGTCCATGCATGTCATGGCTGTCAGTGAATTGCTGGAATTCCTGTGCTTGTTCCACACACTGTCTGTTCTTTAAATTCATGTTATTTTTGATGGATCTTGGCCTTTATTTGTGAGCTATAAGTAAAACTAGTTTGCTGTACCTGCATTATAGTCTTCTGTGATTCATGCAATAGGACACAGAAGTCTGCAACATCTCACCTTATAGATAATATGTATCTTTTATTATTCTGCCAAAATGGATAACTTCACATTTTTGCACATTGTACTCCATTTGCCAGATCTTTACCCAATCACTTAACCTATCTATAACTCTTTGTAGGTGTCTAATGTTCTCTTCACAATTCATTTTTCTACCTATCTTTGTATCATCAACAAATTTAGCAACTATCTCTTCAGTCCCTTCATCCAAAACATGTACGTATAAATTGTAAACAGTTGAGGCCCCACCAGCAATTCCTTTGACACACTACTGATGATATCCTGCCACAATGAAAAAGACCTATTTAGTCTTACTCTCTGCTTCATGTTAGCCAACTATTCTTCTGTCCATGCCCATATGTTACCCAAAACTGTGAGCTTTTATTTTTCACAATAACCTTTGATATGGCACCTTATCATATGCTTCTGAAAATCTAAATATAATACATTAATTGGTTCCCTTTAATCTGTTTTGGCTCAATATCCTAGATCTCCCTCCTTAAGAGCGTTGTGAGTGTACAAAGACAAAATGTACTGCAGCGGTTCAAGGAGTCGACTAACTATCACCTCCTTAAGGTCAACTATGGTAATAAATGCTGTCTTAACTAGGAAGTCCCATCACCTCCTGAATAAAGTACAAAAGTCAATGTCATGGTGCCAAACTTTCTGGTTTGTGATAGTGATATGATATTCATGTCTATTGCTGTTAGGTTTGTCAATGCAGGTCCTGATATTCCAGGTCTTAGCTTAATTTTGATGGAATGGAGGATGCCTGTGTATGGTTTCTTAGAATGATCAGCAATATCATCTTTCTTCCACAACAGTGGTCTGCATGCTTCCCAAATGGGCGGCACAGCAGTTAGCCCTGCTGCCTCACAGCGCCAGAGACCCGGGTTCAATTCTCGACTCAGGCGACTGACTGTGAGGAATTTGCACATTCTTCCCGTGTCTGCATGGCTTTCCCCCGGGTGCTCTGGTTTCCTCCCACAGTCCAAAAATGGGCAGATTAGGTGAATTGCCATGCTAAATTGCCTGTAGTGTTAGGTGAAGAGGTAAATGTAGAGGAATGGGTCTGGGTGGGTTGCGCTTCGGCGGGTCGGTGTGAACTTGTTGGGCTGAAGGGCCTGTTTCTACACTGTAAGTAATCTAATCAAATGATCAATTTAATCTTACTTCTGTGCCAATGTCCTTTTAATTCCTGATGTTACATTTCAGGCATTGGATCTCCTTGTATGGCTGCTCTAACTGGCTGGGTCTCTCACTCTCCATACCACTCCTGATTCTCAAGTTTCTCTTCCTTCCTCCACTGTTGTAACTGACCAATTGCAACTCACTCTTCACCAGTTCCAACTCAATTTAGGCCCAATTTACTTAGTTTAGGTCAACCCTCTCAATCTAGATATAAATATAGCCTTTGCTGTATTTTCTCTACTGGAAGAATATCCGTCCTAAAATATGGAGATCAAAATTACAAGTATACTGTAGGTGTGATTTTATTACATTTCTGTACAACTGAAGCAAGGCTTTCTGATTCTTGTACTACAAGCTCTTTCCAAAAGGACTAACTTGCAATTTTTCTTCCTAATTGCTTGTTGTAAAAGTGAAAGTAAAAATAAGAAAGTAAAGAAAGATAAAATCACCATAGTCCAATTTTCTCATTCGAGAGAGACGATGGGTCCTAGTTTAACCTGAGGGTTACCAATCCCTAGGCAAGGAGTAAGGTCAAAGACCGTCATGGTGGCTTCATCATTACAGCGCTCAGCATCACCAACCATCCACGTGATCTCACCATTGTACCTGTATGCTGACCTACCATATTCCTTGTGTAAGTATGTTCATAGACCACCAATGTTTAAAAGCCTGATTTCTTTTAAAACCTTATTTTTCAGTTCAAAATATATCAAAATAAATAATTTCATATATCTGCATAATATATTTCATTTATCATCTTAGTTCCCATTTTTCAACCAGTTTATTTCTCTTTGTATCCTCCTCACAGCTTTCAACTCCACCTTTCTACTGTCAACATTCATTCCTCTCTGTTATCTACTGTATACTGTAAATAACCATAGCTCCTGAACTAGTCCTTAAGGCACCCTATTCATTTCAGCCTGCAAACCTGAAAATGCCCAACCTATCCTTACTATCTGCTTCCTGCCCATTAATTAGTCTATATTAATATATGAAACCTATCTGCATGCAAGCACCATTATCTTTGCTGTGAGCTTGAAGTGGCATTCTAACAAAGGTTTTGGAAATCCAACTAGATATGTTGGTCTCCCTTTATTCACCCTATTAGTTATAAACTTGAAAAAAGCTCGTAAATTTGAGACAATTAATTTACTGTTCATAAAAATGCTCATTTTGTCTGATAACACTGATTTTTAAATTTTCTAAAAATTCCTTGTCAGCATACTCCAGTATTTTCACAATGACTCTAAGAGGCTGGTCATTCCCATTTTAGTTGTTTTTTCCTTCCTTGAATAGTGGTATTACCTTTCTAAGTTTCAATCCACTAAGACAATTTTAGAATTTAGGGAATTTTGGATCAGCAATTCAACTCTGATTTTATCTACACTACCTTATTTTAGGATGAAGGTCATCAGGTTCCTGGGATTTAAGTTCTCCTATGGTTTCTGTTTGTTTTTGTTATTTACCTTAGGTTTCTCACTAATATTGCTGTCTTGGTTCACTTTTGGTATGCATCTTCTATGTTAAGATAGGTGCAAAACATTTACTCAGTTTTTCTATCTATATTTCCAATACCAATCCTTATTTTAGCTAGAGTTCTCCTTTTTATTAACACAAATAAAGTCTTCCATTGTTTATATATCACTTTCTAGTTTATGTTCTTATTATATATCCTTTTCAATCAACTTTCTGTCACACTTATCTGGTTTCTAAAATGTTCCCAATACTCAGGAAACAATGATTCTTTGCAATATTATAAGCTTTTTCTTTCAGAAGAATGCCAAATACAATTTCATGAGTAAGTCAGGGATGATTTTTTATTTCTTCAATGGCATATATTTTTGATTTGTTTCTTTAAATGTTGACCTCAGTTTGTTTGCCACCACTCAGTTTAGTCTGTTTTACAAGGTTCTTTCCCTTCAGGCCTACTTACTTCCAAGTCTAATAAGGAATTATTTCTACAACACATACTGGGATATTACTAGTAAAATTAGCTTTATTTCACAATACCTTTTGGCTTCAATTGTCCCATAATATATCTCTCCAGAAAATTTGCAGGGTAAAAATTCACCTTGCACCCAAGTCAATTTGACTAGATTATATCAACATTAAAGACCTCATAATTATCACATTATTTTTGCTTCAGGCTCCAACTATTTCCTGCTTAATGCTCTATTTAACAGTATAACTATTGCTGGAAGCCTATAAGTTATTCTCACAAGTAAGTTATGATCCTTTTATTTCCATTCGTGCTGAATCTGCACCATTTCTGAACCAAGATCCTTTCTCACTACTGTCTATATGTCATACTTTATGTGAGGGCTGCATTCCTCCTTTTCCATTCTGATTCTGTTTTTGAAATATTGAGTATACTGGAATCTTTATTTACCAACCTTGGTCACCTTGTGACAATACCTTTATCACAATGATTAGATCCAAATTATTTATCTGTACTTAAGTCCCTAATTCATTGACTTCACTATGAATGATTTGCATGTTCCAGTAAAAAAGCCTCCAACTTGTGTGACTGTTCTTTCTATAAATCACATTCACTGATGGACCATTTCCATTGCACTGACTGATTATGTTTTCAAATCAGAGTTCAGAAGCTGACAATAGAATGAACTCTGGACCTCAACTGAGTTACTCTGGCAATATTATGCTCATTTGTTAATTTCCTATTGACCAGGAGATAAACTCTGCACCCAATTGCAAGTAAAATTCAAGGACTCTTGTGAAGCAGTGGTAGTGTCCATATCTCTGAACCAAGAGATCCTGGTTCAAGTAAAACTTGCTCCAGAGGTGTGTAATAATATTATAAATATATACTAACATAATAATCTACAGGTTGATCAGAAAAATATCTAGAAGTAAAATTCACACCATACATGTGCTAGGCAATAGCCATCTCCGTAAGAGGTTATCCTTTCAATACCCTTGATGTTCAATAACATTACCATGGCTGATTCTCCCACTATTATAATCCTAGAGGTTATTGTTCACAACAAATTTAACAGCACAAGCTATATAAATACTGTAATGACAAAAGCAAGTGACAGGCTAGAAATTCTAAAATGAGTAACTCAGCTCTTGTCCTCCCTCGCATTTTCACCTTCTAAAAGACACAAGCTAGGAGTGTGATGGAAACCTCTCTCCTTCCCTGGATGATTGCAGCTGCAACACAAATTTTATGCAACCCAGGATATAGGAGCACCACTTGGTTGGCTCCCCATCTACCACCTTCAGTATTCACTCTATTCACAGTGGAACTAAACTTATACACAGCCAAGATAATCACATGCAGGACAATAGCACTCCTCTGACCGTGTTTTTTAAGGCTGGAGAGGGAAGTTGTTATGCCTCACTGGGGTATGTGGTGGAAATCAACCTATTTACAGAGTTGTTATAAAAGTTAAAGATGTTGCAAAAGTACACAATATTCCAGAGTTTACCCCTCTTAGATACAGGTTGACAGAAAACAAAAACTGGGTTTACCTACTTAAGAAGAATGACTATTCATTGCAAACAAATAAATTCTCACTACAAGTAAGCAATTACGAACCGTCAGCACATACTTCACTAGTTAAAACACTAGTCCTCTTAAATCTCCCCCTTCTTATACATACAGACACAGACAAAAAAAAAGAATGAAGTTATGAGTGGATGGAAAGACAAGGAGGCAGTTGAATGGTCCTTGTTCACCAGTTTGTGGAGATGAGACTTTTGGCTTGTCAGCAAGTGCTGCTCCTTGATCATGTTTCTCCAGGTTCTTTCAGGTGCTTGCAGGGACACAGGATGGCTAGTTCCCACTTATTTGACTTTGTCTCTGACTTGTTAAAAAGTCAAACCTTACAGCAAAACATGAGGGAAAAATAAACCTGCTTTCTTCAGGCTTGATATATTGTTGAAGTGAAAATGGATAGCCTCTTCCCTTTCAGCATTCCAATAGTTTCTCCACTAACATTCAGACCTACGTGATATTCAGCTACTTGTGAGCCAGTCATAAGATGATCAGCAGATAGAAGGCCTTTGTCATCAAAAACTGGTCACCATTTCACAAACCAATCAGGTATGTGGTGCTTGCCAAATTTCGATTTGTAAGGACATAATGGCTTTACCATGCTACAGACTTTCCCCACTGCTTGAACCTGTTACAGTGAATAGCAGGAACGTGATTTTAAGAAGCGCAGCAATCCTTCAACATTTTGTGTCTCAAAACAATCATGTTCCCATTTTAGACCACAATCAATAAAAAGGAAAAAAAAGTAATGGTCTTTCCAGAGATGGTGTAAGATTCAGCAGTTTGCCTTTCTGCAGTATACAAACCTGCTCCAAAGAAAGGAGTAGGCAATTCAGCTCCTCAATTTTATAACATAAGATGAATGAGAGGAGTAGACAATTCAGACCCTTGATTCTGCTGCACCATCTAATACATCACGATTGATTTAATCTTGGCCTCAAATCCACTTTCCTACCCATTCTCCACAACTCTTCAGGAGAAAGTGAGGACTGCAGATGCTGGAGATCAGAGCTGAAAAATGAGTTGCTGGAAAAGTGCAGCAGGTCAGGCAGCATCCAAGGAGCAGGAGAATCTTCATTCCTGAAGAAGGGCTTATGCACGAAATGGCGATTCTCCTGCTCCTTGGATTCTGCCTGACCTGCTACGCTTTTCCAGCAACACATTTTTCAGCTCCACAACTCTTCAATCAATTGATAACTACAAATCAGTCTATCACTTCCATAAATGTTCTCAATGTCCCAGCAACCACTGTACTATGGGGAAGTAAATTATACAGATTCACAAACCTTTAAGAGAAAGAATTTCTCCTCATCTCTGTTTTAAATCTACTATCCCTTATCCTAAAACTATGACTTCTTGTTCTAGACTGCCCCCATGAGGAAACATCCACTCCACCTCTACTCTGTCAATTCCCTTTAGCATTTTATACATCTCAATTAGATTGTCTCGTTCTTCTAAACTCTAGAGGGTACAGGCCTAAACTGCTCAATCGCTCTTCATAAGACAAACTCCTCACCTCTGAATTCAATCTAGTGAGCCTCCTTTGAATTTCCTCCAAGCTGACTGCATCTCTTTTCAAGGAGATCAAAATTGCATGTGAAACTCCAGGTGCAGTCTCACTGATGTATTATACAGTTTACAGCAACACTGCCCTACCTTTATATTCTATTCCTTTAGCAATAAATGCCAAAATTTCATTTACATACCTTATTACCTGTTGTATCTGTACATAGGCTTTCGGCAATTTGTTCACAAGGACTCCCAGATCGTTCTGTACCAAAGCACTCTGAAGTTTCTCTTCATTTAGATAATAAGTTGACTTTCTATTCCTCCAACCAAAATGGATTGCCTCACAATTATTCACATTAAACATTACCTGCTAAATTCTGGCCCATTCATATCCATTAATAATTTTCCATTTCTTGATTGCAACATACATTCCCTCCTAATTTTGTGTCATCTGCATCTAAGTCATTAATATAGACTGCGAATAGTTGGGGCCCAAGAACCAAACTCTGCAGCACTCCACTAAATGCATTTCGAGACTGTAGTGCTGGAAAAGTACAGCAGGTCAGGCAGCATCCGGGGAGCAGGAGAATTGACATTTCGAGCATAAGCCCTTCATCAAGCAGTTATGCCCGAATCATTGATTCTCCTGCTCCTTGGATGCTGCCTGACCTGCTTTGCTTTTCCAGCACCACACTCTTGACTCTGATCTCCAGCATCTGTAATCCTCACTTTCTCCTACTAAATACATTTTACCAAACAGAAAAAGACCCTTTTATCCTAAATCTCTGTTTTCTACTGGTCACCCAATCCAAGCTAAGAAAGTACACTTAATCACATATGATCTTAACTTGTGTATTAAAATTTTGTGTACCATCTTATCAAAAGCCTCCTAGAAGTGTAGATATACCACATCTACAGGATTTACATTATTCATCTTACTTGTCACATTTTTTTTAGATTAGATTAGATTACTTACAGTGTGGAAACAGGCCCTTCGGCCCAACAAGTCCACACCGACCCGCCGAAGCGCAACCCACCCATACCCCTACATATACCCCTTACCTAACACTACGGGCAATTTAGCATGGCCAATTCACCTAACCCGCACATCTTTGGACTGTGGGAGGAAACCGGAGCACCCAGAGGAAACCCACGCAGGCACGGGGAGAACGTGCAAACTCCACACAGTCAGTCACCTGAGGCGGGAATTGAACCCGGGTCTCTGGCGCTGTGAGGCAGCAGTGCTAACCACTGTGCCACCGTGCACATCTTTGAAGAACTCTAGAAAATTTATCAAATTTAATTTACTTTTTTTTAAAAAATGTGGACTCTGCTGGATTGTTTTTTGACTTTCCAAATGTTCCATTATTACTCACTTAATAATGGCTTCTAGCAATATCCTAATGACACATGTTAAATTAATTTGTCTATAGTTTCCTACATTCTGCCTCCCTCCCTTTTTGAATAAGAGCATTTTTCTAATCAACTGGAACCATTCCAGTATCCAGGGAACTTCGAAATATTATAACTAATGGATCTACTATCCCTGCTGCCACTTCCTTTAAGACCCTTGGATGTAGATTATCAGGTTCTAAGGATTTGTCTGCCTTCAATCCTATTAGTTTGTTCAGTACTTTTTCCCTAGTCACGATGATTGCTCTCTTTCTCATAAACAGTGGATCAGTAGTTAGCACTGCTACGTCACAGTGCCAGGGACCCTGGTTCAATTCCACCCTTGGGTGATCATCTGTGTGGAGTTTGCATGTTCTCCCCATGTCTGCGAGAATTTCCTCCCATTGTTCAAAGATGCACCAGTAAGATAGATTAGCCATGCTAAATTGCCCACAGTGTCCAGGGATGTACAGGCTAGGTGAGTTAGCCATGGGAAATGCAGGGTTATTGGGTGGGGGTCTGTGTGAGATGCTTTTTGGAGGATTGGTGTGGTCTTGATGGGCTTGCTTCCACACTACAGAGATTCTATGATATTCTGAATGCTTCATACATTTCACAAAGCTTTTAAGTTCTATTATCAAATTTTCTTAATCTTATGCAATTCCTTGGTGCAATATGATATTCATACATTCTGTCCCTTCCTTTTATTTCTGCTAACAATCTGTTTCATCACTAACGTGCACTACTGGCATTTCCTTTAACTTTGATTTTCTAATTTTCCATGCAACTGGTTTTCTCGGTTCTTAATTTAGCTGTTGGTACTTATGCAGACCACAACAACTGGATCTTTCTCCTCACATTCCAATTTCCTCTTAGCCCAGTTGAGATATTTGAACCCTGGCACCAGGTAGGCAACACAGCCTTCAGGACTGTCAATCCTGGTCACAGAGAACAATGTCAATTCCCCTGATTTTTACATCTCCAAATACAACCACTTTGCTGTTTCTGCCCCTCTAGAATAGCTCCCTGCATCAGTGTATTACAGTCAGTTTGCTCATCTTCTTTACAGTCCCCAATCTTGTCCACACAGGAAGCAAGAATCTTGATCCTGCTGAACAAGGACAAGGGCTGAGGCTCCTGCAGCACTGTCTCCTGGATCCCTCTACTCACTTCACTCATAGTCACACCCTCCTGTCCTTGACTACTGATCAAATTTAATGTAGTTACTCTCAGAGGTGTGACTCTTTCCTGAAACACAGTGTCCAATTAAGTCTCATCCCAACTCTTTTTTTTCATTTCAAACATACATTTTATTCATTAAAAATATCTTCATATACATATATTGTAACTACAGTAGTTTGGTTTTGTACAGTTTAGCATATTGAGAACAAGCAACATTGGAGTTTGACGCTCCTGATTGATCCAACAATCCAAGGTATTTCTTGCTTATGCAACATGTTAGTTACATATATTTGAGGCACCGGTTGGGTCTGATAACTGAATGCACTCCTATTGTACTTTGGCCAAAATGACCTTAGATAATGGTCTTTCCCCACTGCACCTTGATGGCAGCTGTCCCAAGATTTCAGTCACCCTGACATCCTCAGTGCTTGGGAGCCTCCTGTGAAGCGATTCTGTGATCTTTACTCTGGCATTTATAGTGGTTTGAATCTGTCGCTTCCGGTTGTCAGTTCCAGCTGTCCGCTGCAGTGGCCGGTATATTGGGTCCAGACCAATGTTCTTATTGATTGAATCACTTCACCCCTTCCTCCTGCAGCTGCTTTAAGAGCAGTGTGCAGTGGTGCAGAATGTCTAAGTGTACATGAAGGATCTGACAGGCAGTACCCTTCTCACCACCAGGCAAGTGATGTCTTCTGGTGATGAGGCATTCTGCCAAATGGCTTTTGACACTCTGCTGAGGGAACAAACCAACAGAGTCCACCTTCACATAGGCTTATTGTCAAAGGTATTTTTCTTTGCAAATTTCTCCACGAAGGACAGTCCCATCCTTCAAAACACCAGGGGCAGGAAGAACTTCAGTACGTACTTCACCAAATAACACTTGGTGTTTTTATACCAAGGTTCGCTACATAGCTAGATGCAGTACACACAAAAGTGGCCATCAGGATGAGGGCAGCATTGGGTATGTTCTTCCCCCCCTTATCCAGAGCTTTGTACATGATGTCTCTGTGGACATTGCCTTCCTTAGAACTCCAAATGAAATGGAAAGTAGCTAGGGTGACTGCAACAACACAGGTTCTGGGGACGGGCCAGACCTGCACAACCTACAACAAACCGAACAGTATTCATACCTGATGACTAGATTTTTATCCATAATGGAAAGAAAGCAATGCTCCCAAAAGCCCAGTTTCTGTCTCACCTTGGTGATATGCTCCTCACAAAGTTTTGCACACACATCAATTCCTCCAAACTATATTCCCAGTACCTTCAGGTAATCTATTTTGACAAGGGATCTGTTGGCCCAGTTCCCAAAGACAGCGGCCTTGCTTTTGCCTCAATTTATCTTGGCTCTCAAGGTCAAAATGAACTGCTCACAGGTGCTCATGAGTCCGCGTACTGACAGTGGATCCAAATGGAAAACGGCAACATCATCCATGTACAGACTTTGATTTGCAGGCCTCCACTGCCTGGAATAATCAGCTTTCTCAGGTTTGTATCCTTCCAAACAGACTTAGAAAAAGACTTCATACAGCACATGAGCAAGGCAGGAGAGAGTGGACAGCCCTGCCTGACTCTGGATATGACCAGGAAGCTTTCTGATTCCCATCTGTTGATTGAAATGATAGTACTTATGCTGGTGTAGAGAAGTTGGGTCCAAACGCCTATTCACTCTTCAAACTCATTTTGAAGGTCACATCCCACATATAGATGTGTGATATCTGTCAACGGCCTTCTTTTAGTCCATCCAGATGAAGAAGTCATCCATCTCCCCTTGCACATAGGCGACCATATCCCTGAGGAGCACAAGTTTGGTTGGGATCAATCACTAATCCCAAAACAGACCTAAGCTGGTTGGTGATGACCTTAGACAGAATTTTATAATCTGCATTTAGCAGTGAAATTGGTCCACAATTTCTAGTTTTCTCCCTTTCCCCTTTCTGCTTGTAAATGAGGTGAGCAAACTTTCCCAAGCCCCCTTTTTTATTTCAAAAATATACATTATTCATTTAAAAAATCTTATATATGTGCAAAGTCACTGAAGCTGTTTAGTTTTGTACAGTAGCTTATGAAGAAACACACATTGAAGTTTGGCTCTATCCAACAAACAAGCCAAAGACATTTCTTACAAAATTATACTTACATATATTTGAAGTATCGGTAGGTCGGATCACTGAACAGACCCAATTTAACTCCAGCAGAGAGACCTTAGATGTGATCTGAAGCTCAGGTTCTTGTTCAGTATCTCTGAGCTGGAGTTCTCAAGCAACCAACACTTGCTACAGATGTGGTCACTATGAACAGCAATGATGTCCAGCAACTCCAACATCATGCCTGGTTCCTCCTACAGTCTTTATCTTTTTAATCAGTAAAATATTTCTCAATTTACCTTTAATTTGAATGCAACTTAGAATAGATATTCAAACCAGATGTCACATACTAACCAATAAAGATTTGGTTTTCTTTTGATTACCCTCTGTTTTGTGCTGAGCCCTTGAATCCTGAGACTCAATTTATGTCTTTAAAGACCTTACAAACTGTGAACCAAAAACATGTAAATTGCACCTTTTGAGGGCATTATCTAGCTGCCATCAATCCTTTAATTGTGACAGTTTAGGTTTGTATTGTAGAAAGCCTGGTAGTTCTCGTCGTCCAGCTGCATATTTTGCAGGCTCCTGAGCTGATCAGAGGCAATCCTCTTCAAAGTTATTGCAGTATAATCCTTCTCCTATGCATTCTGAATGTTGCCCCAACTTTCCTTGCACTCTCTTGCTGAAAACCCAATACCACTTCCCTGATCTTCTTGATGCAGTAAAATTGCCTGTAATCCCAGCAATTGTCTTTGCCACCTACAGGCACTACATAGGCTATACAATTGGCTATAAAAAAAAACTTACAAATGTTTTTTAAAAACTGCTAGTTGATATAAAAGTAATGAATCAGCATTGTGGCAACCCCATGTAGCATGGGAAAAGTCTAGAGAGAAGGAAGAGACGGAAAGAAAGACACAGAAAATAGTGATTTCATGACACAGTGTTAAAAAAGGTGCAAGACCTTTGAAGGTGGCATATCATAACGATAGTACTGAACGAAGTATAAATTGGCTTTCAAAAATAATGGTATTGAGTATAAAGGCATGGAAGTTTGTTCTGAACTCTTATAAATCTCTGGCAAGGTAAAAAACTTAAACATTTTATTGAGCCTGTTCATCATATATTAAGAAGGATACAAGGAGACTTAGCTGAGTGATTCCAGAAATGAGGGACTTCAGCTACAAGGTTACATTAGAAAAATTGTTGAGGATGTTCATTTTGTAGCAGAGAGATTCAAGAAAGATTTGACAAGTGTGGATAAAATGGACAAAGCTAAGCTATTCTCAATAGCTGATGGTGTATTGATTATGGGACACATGCATTAGGCACATTACACAGGGTTGGAGAAAGATTTATTTTATGATGCTTGTGAGGAAGGTGGAAGTGGAGATAATCACTGATTTCTCAAAAAGGTGGCTGGACTTTTAATGAAAATAATTTTGTATGGCAACATAATTAGAGCAGTAAAAATAGAACTAAACTGGATTGCTTCAGAATACTGACATGGATTCAAGAGTTGAAAATGATCTCCAGGCCTTGGTGGGGGGGATTGCCTTTGATCATGTGCTAAAATCAGAAGGTATCACTTGGAATCTGGAGCAGACTTGCATCAAATCAAGCAAGGGACAATCCAGTCAAAGGACTGACACTTAAGCGGGTGTGGGGATTCCACCCAGTGGCTGAAAAGTCAGATCTGAGATGTCTCCACTAGCTTGGGAAGTCACAGATTTTAGAATAGCCACATGTATAATTGCCTGAGATTATGGCCTCTTCTTCATAAGGGCATTCAGCCTCTAAGAGTTTCAGGCTAATTAGGTGCCTGGCAATCTCAAGATACAGAGTGTGGTGCTGGAAAAGCACAGCAGGTCAGGCAGCACTCGAGGAGTAGGAAAATCGACCTTTCGGGCAAAGGTCCTCCATCAGGAATGTCTGCTGCTCCTCAGATGCTTCCTGACCTGCTGTGCTATTCCAGCACCACACTCTTGCCTGCAGTCCTCACTTTCACCTAACCTCAAGATACAGTGGTGCTACTGAGAATGGTCTGCAGATTGGTCTGCAGATGGCTCCGGAGCAGGAGCAGCATGAAATTTGGAATACGAGCCATTAAGGCTAGGTACAGCACAGGACAGCGGTCAGTGAAAGGAATTACAGAATAGCCTGTAATAGCTTGTTGGAATGCAACTACTAGGCACAGGGTGCCCAGATTAGAAGGATCCTGAAATATTCCACGATGGACAGTATCCTGTCACACGATGGACAGTCATCCCTCATTTACATGTTTATATACATGACACTGACCCAGCCAGCACAGAGCCAACTCTTAAGAGCGAGCAGAACCCCTGCTCACTCATGTTTATGGCTGTCAACCAGGGATCCCTGATTAGATCAGGTTAACAGCCCCACTAAAGGAACTTGTATTCTATGAGATCCATCTGGCTAATATTGTTCCAACCACTACATCCCTTCCCCTCTCAGTCCTGGAATGGCCAGGATAGCCCTTTGTCTGTGATCAATGCCACCAAGAGTCCATGTTTTGCAAAAGATGCTCGCAACTTTTCAATTATCATCCACACATTTGACAACTGAACTCTATGCATGGTCAACCATTTTGAATGGGGGTCTACAATGACTAAAAACATACAGCCCATGAAATATGTGTAAATTAGGTCAGGGTTTACATGGCCTTCCATATGAATGGGGAGCTAATATGTTGACATCCAAACCTGGCCACCAGCCATAACTTCTCACCAATATCTTTATTTTGGACCCCCTGGATGACTCTGGTGGAGTTCAGCCTTTATGTGGCAGTAACCCTTGCTTGGGACAATAACTCTTGCTTCCTATCATAATATGCCATCCTCTACTGTGACCTGGTCTCACCAGGTCCAGAAAGGTTTCAACTCTGGTTGTGGTGGCCCTTTTCCCCCAATAGTTGCTAAAACCAATAGCTGCTTTAGTTTTGCCAGGATGAGACCTTTTCATCTGTTGTTGTCAGTGGAGTCCAGAAAGTTTAAAACCAGAGCAGATTCATAGAGTCACAGAAATGCACAGCATGGAAACAGACCTTTGTCATCCAACACGTGCAACCCATCCATGCCGACCAGATATCCTAAACTGGTCTAGTCCTAGTGTTTGGCCCATATCCCTCTAAACTCTTCCTATCATTGTGCCCATCCAGATGACTTTTAAATGTTGTAATTGTACCAACATCCACCACTTCCTTTGGCAGTTCATACCATATATGCACCACTCTGCGTGAAAAAAGTTGCTCCTTAGGTCCCTTTTAAACCTTTCCCTTCTCACCTTAAACCCGTGTCTTCTACTTTTAGACTCTTCTGCCCTGGGAAAAGACTTTGGCTATTCACCTTATCCATACCCCTCATTATTTTTTTAATAGATATTTTTATTAGAAATTTAACATTTTTGCAAGTTTATAAAAATAAACAAAACTCTCAAATACAAACATTGATGTACAATAAAATCAAATATACAATAGTCAAAATTTAACAAAGGAAAAAAAACCAAAAACCAAAATAAAATAAAAAAAAAACCAAAACTCAACATTCTACTAATCTAACCTATAACTAACCAGAGTGTATACTTAAGTCTCTTACATGCTCGGAATGTATTAACATCAAATGTAATAAAACCCGTATTCGTGCGGGATTCCTCTCCCAAGGGGCCCGGAGCAGCCAGGTTTGTAATCCTCACTAAATAAAGGCCCTTGTTAGGATGGCCGAAATATCTGCATTTATGTAATTCAAAAAGGGCTGCCATATTTTATAAAATAATTCAGTCTTTCGGTGCACCATATTTGTAAGGAAGTCAAGGGGAATATATTCCATAATTAATCTGTGCCAATTTGAAAGTCCAGGGGGGCCCTCAGCCACCCAGTTCATCAAAATATTTTTCCTTGCACAGAAAGAGAGAATAGAAAATAGTCTCTTCCTGTGCGTATCCAAGGAGGAAAAGTTCGAAAAGCCCAAAAGGAGAGATACAGGGTCCACTCTAATTTCCGTTCCTAAAATATCTGTCAGGGTACTTGCTACTTTAGTCCAATATCTACGGATCTTATGACAAGTCCATAGGCAATGTACCAGAGTGCCCACCTCTATTTTGCATTTGGGACACATTGGAGATGCTCCTGCTTTAAATTTTGCCAATCGAGCCAGTGCTATATGGGCCCTATGAAGTTTCTTCAGCTGGATAGCCTGGGTTCTGTTACAGATAGTAATTCTTCTAGCATTTTCCCAAATATCATTCCACGTTTCTATAGAGATTTCTAGTCCCAAATCCTGATCCCATGTTTTAAGCAGATTGTCCATATCTCCCGACACTTCATCATGTAGTAAATGATAAATAGTACTAACGGAGGATACCCCTACTGGTCGTAGGACATTACATTCTCTATCTGATTTATAAAGACTATCTATTAACGTAGTCTTCTTCTGTATATAATCTCGAATTTGGAAGTATCGAAAGAGGTCTCCATTGGGTAACCCGAATTTCTGACGCAGCTGTTCAAAGGACATCAGGACCCCATCTTTAAATAGGTCCCCTAAACATGAGATACCCCTGGATCTCCAGAGTTTAAACGTGGCATCTGTAAACCCCGGTTGGAATCCCCATGCCCCTACTATCGGTGCATGAGGGGATGTTTTATGTAAATTACCCTCATTTTGCCGCATTATATTCCAGGCCTTAATTGTGTTTAGTATTATGGGTTTTTTCAGTGATCTGTAATGATTTTCCTCTAGTCTGAAAATAAGAGGTTAGTAAGTGGGTATTTTACTTGGGAGGCCTCGATGTCCAGCCAGATTGATTGTGGATCAGACCACACCCAATCAGCTATGTAACTTAATAGGGAACTTAACTGATATTTTCTAAAGTCTGGGAAATCCAGTCCTCCCCTTGCCTGTGGAAACTGTAGCTTCTTCAGCTTAATAAGGGGCCGTCTATGATTCCAAATAAAGGAACCCAGCCAGCCATATAATTTACGTAGGGCTATCCTTGGCAGCATCACCGGGAGCATTCTCATAGGATATAAGAGACGGGGTAGGACATTTATTTCAATTAGTGCTATTCTACCCAACCAGGAAATTGGAAGGTCTCCCCATCGCTGGAGGTCCTGCCTTATCCTTTCCAGTAATTGCACAAAATTAGCCCTATACAACTGACCAAATACTGGAGTAATAAAAATACCTAAATATAAGAAGCCCTCCAGGGACCAACGAAAGGGAAAAAGGGATCCGTCCACTAAGTGGGGTGTCATAACCAGGCCACCCATTGGCATAGCCTCCGATTTTGAAAAATTAATTTTATAGCCTGAGAATGCACTAAATGTATTAATAACTTGAATTAGACGAGGTACTGACATCAGAGGATTATTGAGGAATAAAAGAACATCATCTACATAAAGGGTAATTTTGTGTTTACCTGTACCAATCCTCAGGGCCGTTATATTAGGATCAGTCCGTATAGCTTCTGCTAGTGGTTCAATTATTAGCGTAAATAACAATGGCGAGAGAGGACATCCTTGACGGCAGCCCCTACCCACACTGAAGCTATCCGATCTTAATCCATTGGTAATAACAACTGCTTTGGGATCACTATACAATGTTGAGACCCATTTGGTAAACACCTGTCCAACGCCAAACCTTTCCAATGTGTAAAACAAATATGACCATTCAACCCTATCGAACGCCTTTTCCGCGTCTAATGAAATTACTACTCCTGTTATCTTTCCCTGATGACAGGCTTGGATCATATTCAAGACCCTTCTAATATTATTGGATGATCTACGGCCTTTAATAAATCCCGTCTGATCCTCCTTTATAATATATGGCAGTATCTTTTCTAGTCTCAGTGCTAACGTTTTAGAGAGGATTTTAAAATCTATATTTAGCAAGGATATTGGTCTATAAGATGCACAGTCTTCTGGATCTTTTCCTTTTTTGAGGATAAGAGAGATATTTGCCTCTTTCAGCGAAGGCGGGAGACAGACCTGACTATATGCAAAGTTATACATGTCCATAAGTGGATCAGCCAATATTTCTGTAAATTCTTTATAGAATTCAGCTTGAAAACCATCTGGACCCGGTGCCTTTCCGCTCTGGAGTTGCCTAATTGCAACAAGTATTTCTTGGACTGTTAGAGGAGCATTTAGGGCCGATACCTGTTCTGGAGTCAAGCCCGGAAAGGTCAAATTTTTTAAAAATGACTGCATCCTCCTAGTCCTATCTTCACAATCCTGCGATTTATATAACTCAGAATAAAATTCTCTAAAGATCACATTAATCTTTTTATGATCATGAGTCAAGGTACCTGTACTTTCCTTGATAGTCATAATAGTCTGAGGGGCCTTCTTTTCCTTTGCAAGAAATGCTAAGTATCTACCCGGTTTGTCGTCATATTCATATAACCTTTGTTTTGCAAATAATATTTCCCTCTTAGCCGTTTGAGTAAGCGTAGTGTTTAGAGCTGTCCTAAGAGCCGTAATCCTTTGCAATTTTATAATAGGAGGTCTATCAGCGTATGCTGTTTCAGCTGCTTTTAAACGAGCTTCGAGCAGACGCTGTTGCTCTCCCTTCAGTTTCTTCTGGGTCGCTGAGTAGGAGATGATCAAACCTCGTGCATAAGCTTTGATGGTCTCCCACATCATTGATGGGTTGCTAGCCGTACCTGAATTAATTTCTAAAAAAGTTTTAAATTCTTGGGAGAAGTACTTTACAAATTTACTATCTTTTATCAGGAAGGGGTCCATACGCCAATGCCGAGTGGATGTCCCATTGTTCCTTGCCTTAGTTTCCATACATACAGCGGCGTGGTCGGAAATCGCTATAGTACCTATTTTACAGGATAATATAGAATTTTTAAAAATCGATGGGGCAAAAAACATATCAATTCTTGTATGACATTTATGTGGATTAGAGTAGAAAGAAAAATCTCTACCCTATGGATGAAGACATCTCCATACATCTACCAATCCTAATTCTTTATTCAGATCCGCCAATTGTCTAGATCTGGGAGATACTCCGGCAGCACTCTTGGGAATCCTATCTATTTCCGGATCCATAATACAATTAAAGTCTCCCCCTATAATTGTATGACGGGCACCAAAGGCCATCAATTTTGAAAAAGCTTCCGTTATAAATTTAGAGGGGTGTGCCGGGGGGCAGTACAAATTTAGAATCCCATATTCCTCTCCATTTACGAGGGCTTTAATCAAAATATATCGTCCAAATTTATCTTTTATCTGATTTAGAATTTTGAAAGGGAAATTCTTCCGAACAAGAATAACAACTCCCCTGCTTTTTGAGCTAAAAGAAGAGAAAAAGGCCTGATCAAATCCGCCCTGCCGTAATTTTAAATGTTCTTTATCCAACAGGTGTGTCTCTTGTAGGAGAGCTATATCAACTCTTTCTTTCTTAAGATTTGATAGTATTTTCTTCCTTTTGACTGGTGAATTACTCCCCTTGACATTCCAGGTGCACCACTTAACCGACTGATCAACCATAATCATCTGGGCAGATCCAAGACCCCTTGGGAGCGGAAACCCTATCTGGAACATCCCGAGCATGGAGCATATAAAATTTACAAAAATAAAGGCTTTCTATTACACTCACAACAATATAATAAAAAACTATTTCTAAATAAAAAAAAATAAAACTTACCTAAATGGAGATTTTCCCCCTTGTTCCCAGGGAGTGTTACTTCCCCTCCAAAAGTCCATCTTATCCTCTCTCAACCAATGCCCCACCCTTGACCCAGGTGCTCCTCAATAAAATGAGGAGAATTCAAATATAATACAAAGCTAGAGTTAACAGTGAGCACCCTACCCCCGCCCACACCAACACCTGGATATATTTGAGAATGTTAATACCATATATAAATATATAACTATAAAATTACAATCTCAACAAGTAACAATTAGATATAATAATACAAAATAATAGGGGAAAAACAACCTCGCTCCTAAAGACAGAGGTAAAATAGAATAAGGTAACCACCTCTCCCCACCAACATTAACCAATCGCCCCAACATATATATACATACATACATACATATCCACATATATACATAAAGTAATAAAAGAAAACAAACCAAGCAGGGGGGAGGAGAAAATCAAATCCCTCTCCCCGCCCCCCCATGATAATATTAAACACTGAGGTGAAAAAAAGAGAGAAGAAAAAAAGGGGGAATATAGACCAAAGTGGGGGGAAAGGCAAACCAACATCCACAATCTCTTACAGTTTATTTAAGAGAGTCCAAGAATTCCTTAGCCTTCTCTGGTGAACTGAAGTTATATATGGATCCTTCGTGGTTAAAACGTAGCGTCGCTGGATAGCGTAAGGAGTACTGAGTATTTAAGTCCCTTAAACGCTTCTTCACCTCATCGAATGCCTTCCTCTTTCGGACCAGAGCTGGGGAAAAATCCTGAAATAGCATGATCTTGGATCCTTTATAGATCATGGCTTGGGGGTCTTTTCCGAGATTTCTTGAGGCTTCTAGGAGCATCTGCCTCTCCCTATAGCTCTGCAGCTGGAACAGGACCGGGTGTGGGCGCTGGTTTGAGCCGGGCCCACGTATTGCGACCCGGTAGGCCCATTCCACCCTTACCTGGCCTGATCCAGCATGCAGATTTAAAAGCTGTGGCAGCCACTGCTCCAGGAATGCTGTAAGCTGGCCTTCCTCTTCCGGTTCGGGAAGGCCCAGCAACCGAATATTTTTTCGACGACCTCGATTATCGAGGTCGTCAATATGATTTTCTAAGGTCCGGACTCGCTGCTCGAGAGTCCGGACCTGATCCGCGGCTGATTGAGCTGCAGTCTCCGAGGTCGCGGCCTTTAACTCCGCCCCTCCGACTCGGCGCTCCAGTTCCTGGATGTCTCGGTCGTGCTTCTGCAGTGCGGCCGAGAGTGATTCCCAGCGATGTCGGGACTCCTCGATGAAGGCATCGATCTTCGCGTCCAGCTTGGTAATCATCTCTACAAGGCTTGTTACCGTCTGTAAGTCCCCCGGGGCAGCTGTGGACGCCTCTGCTGCAGCTGAAGAGGGAGAGGGTGGGGGAGGGGGTCCTGCTTGTTGAGAGCTGCGGGCTCCCTTCCCTTTGGTCATTTTTCACTAAATATTAGACTATTTAAATATAATACTAAGCAACTATTTAAATTTAACAGCTATTATGAATGATTTGGTGAGTGTGGTGGGGGTGGGTGACCCACTTTACCCAAGTCTTGGGAAGAGCGCTATAGACTCAGACTTGCTGGGTCGCCGCCATCTTGGATCCCCCCGCCCCTCATTATTTAATAAACTTCTAAACGGTCACCACCCAGCCTCCAATGCTCCAGAGAAAATAGCCCCAACCTAATCAGCCTCTCCTGATAACTCAAAACCTCCTATCTGGCAACATACTTATAAATCTTTTCTGAACCCTTTCAAGTTTAACAGCATCTTTCCTATAGCAGTGAGACCAGAATTTAACACAGTATTCCGAAAGTGGCCTAACCGACATCCTGTACAGACCTCTCAACTCCTGTGTTCAATGCACTGAACAATATAGACAAGTGTACCAAAATGACTGCACAGAAGCCATATCCTGTCACTAAGTCACCCTTTATTCACTAGTGCACAATACACTGGCAGTAGCCAGCTAGCTTGGAGTCAATTCACAAATGAGGAGGTTCTGATCTCCTGGTCATATTTTTTTCCCATTACCAAGTCTCTCCTGATTATATATTTTTTTAAAGAAGAAAAAACAAAAGGCAAGTGTCTCCCTAACCAAGGGAACTCGCTTCCTCCTTACAGTACACTGGCTGTGTGGCCAGCTAGCTCGAAGTCAGTCACCTGACCTGAGAAGATTCTTATCTCCTGTTTTTTATTTTTCAAAACATTTATTGTAGAACTGGTCAAGTTACACAAATCATTGGCATACACTAATTCTGATATATACAAAAATCTTTAAATTAATAACCATACAAAAAGTTCCACTTCATTGCTCAGTCAAAAGCATTGCTAACACTGGTGAAGCAAAAGAGAAAGTGAATCATCAGATTTCTCAGATCCTGCCTGGCTGACTCTATTGCAACATTCCATTTTATGAAGTCTGTAATAGGCCTAGAAACAATGTGTTATTACACATTTCAAGGAGTGACAATACAATAATTATTCTAGGATATGCTTTCTCCTGGTTATATATTTTCTTTTTTTTCTTTCTCTTTTCATCTTTTTATATCTTTTTATTCTTTTTTCTTTTCTTTTCCTTTTTTTTATTCCCCCCACAGTACCACCTAACTGCAGTAGTGCTTATATTTTCCCCAGCACCATTGCATGTGTATGTGCAGGTGTGAGACACAGCGAAAGGCACAAGGTATACAAATCTTTATTTTATTTCCACCTTCTCCTGGTTATATTGTTTAGCCAAGCTTTCCTGATTGGCCCAGGTTAACAATCCCAATAAAGCACTTCGTTGTTGATGAGGTCAACCTGATCCTGATCACTACACATACCAAATATCTTCTTCATTACTTTGTTTACCTATGATTCCACTTTCAAGGAACCATAAACCTGCAACTTCAAGGTCTCTTTGTACGTCAACACTAGCCAGATACTTACCATTAAGTGATTAAGTCCTAGCCTGATTTGTCCTACCAAAATGTAGCATTTATCTAGACTAAGCTCCATTTGCCACTCCTCACCCTCATCAGCCCATCTGATCAAAGTCCCATTGTACTCTGAGGCAGCCTTCTTTGCAGTCCAGACACCACCAATTTTGGTGTATTCTGCAAACTTATTAACCATACCTCCTATATTCACATTCACATCATTTATGGCGAGGGTCTATCTACCAGTAGGAGGCAGTTCAAGGCATTCACATTGGCTTCCTGGAGGGTGTTCCAATTTGTAATTATACACATTTAGAAGAAGAGGCTACCACTGAATTCAACCTGAAGCTATAAACAGCGATGTCACAGTTATGGTGCTGATTATTGTGAGAGTTTACACCCAAGTAAAACTCACCTCAAGATTGTATAAAGGAACAACCTGTTTTTAACATGAATTCAAGTAATTTTTTTTACATGTAGTAGTATTAGTAATAGTAAAGTAGTACAAGTTTGTCACTATGAATTTACCATCTGCTGTTGATGCGTGATGGTTGGACATTAAAAATACCATTTTGCATACACTTTTTCAAGGTCCTTTAGTGCAGGTCAGTTTTTTTTGTGCAAGTACTTAAAGAACTTTACAGAGACATTACTGTTTGCATTCATTATAATTTTTAATCGTTTTAAGGGCATTTATGCTTGATCCATTAGTGTTCTGAATTTGTATGCAAATCTTGCTGAAATGTTATAAATAAACACAGTTCGTAATAGAAAAAAAAATAAACAGCGATGTCCTGTCGTCTTTAAGAAGCACTCACAGGAATCTTGATCCGTTACAACTACAAATTTACATCCTTAAAGGAATTAATAGAATTTTCTCACACCAAAGTTGACCGCCAAACCTTCCTTTTCTATCTGGGTGTATCTTCACTCAGCATCAGCCAATGTCTGGAAACCATACGCAATTGCGTGTTCCTCTCCATTGGGCCATCTGAGCGACAACACTAACCCGATATCATATGGGGAGATATTGCATATCACCACCCCATTTGCTTGGGATCATAGTGTGCCAATACCTTAGATGGCTGATGCTGACCATTTTTCACTGTCAAATGTAAGCATGCCAGAAATTAGGTCAGGTTACCTATGAATTTGTCACAAGAATTCATCAACCCAAGGAAAGACCTAAGCTTCGGTGCAGACATGGGAGCCGGGGTATCTTTGATTGTCCTCACTTTATCTTCCAATGGGTATAACCCATTCTTGTCAAGTCTGTAGCCCAAGTGGATCACTGCGGTGCTTGGAATATGTATTTTTTTTTCCCTTATAAGGTGTACACAGCCTTGGAGATATGTTTAAGCACTATGTCCAATTCTCTAAATGCTCTTTATTAGTCTTCCCGTCAGCTCTTCATAAATGCTGACCTGAGGTAGACTTTATAAAATGTTCTCCTTCATCTGCTGGAAAATGGTACAGGCTGATGATACCTCAAAAGGCAGTCTTGTATATTGGTACAAATCCTTATGGGTATTAATTGTAGCATACTTCTGGGAATCCTCATCTAATTGCAACTGCAGGTACACATGGCTCATGTCCAGCTTCGTGAAGGACAACCACTACCACCACCCCTTCCCTGCTAGTTTTGTGTATAAATCCTCTTTGTGAGGTTTGGGTATTTATCCAGTTGTGAGAAGCAGTTTATCATTTTTTTCAAATCCCCACAAAGGTGAATGATCCATTGAGTTTCACAATCAGTACAACCAGTGCTGCCCACTCTACAAACTGTACTAGTTTAATGATTCCTTCACATTCCAGCCCCTTGATTTCTGCATCTATTTTTATATGTAGACAAATGGCACTGAGTGGTCCTTGCAGAATCGTGGAATTGCTTCTTGGTCAACATGCAAGATGGCCTTGGCTCCTCTGATAGTCCTTAGACCCTCTGTAAATATTCCAGATATTTAATTAGGACTTCACACAAGCAGCCATTTTCTAAATGTTGAACCAATCAAGTTTAATCTTTTTCAATCAATTCACCTCATCAAGCTTGGACTTGAACCTTTGACTACAATTAGTGGTAACTGAACCAGCTGCTTCTTTCCAGAGACTGGAACCAAAGTTGTACCCTTAAGCTGTACAGGTTCCCTGGTGAGTGTTCTCAACCTGGCTGAGGTCTTACACAAACTTAAGGGTTGGAGTCCAGAATGAATTTTAGTAAAGTCTGGTCTGATCACTGATATAGCTGTGCTAGTATCAACCTCCATTAGAACTGGATGACCATTTAACTAGACGTTTGTTGTAATTGGGTCTGACTTGGATGTTGCAAAGCAATTGAACTGTTCCAAACCAGATGTAAGTGGACTTTCCAGGGTGTGCACTCTCCTGGATACTGGCCTATGACTTCGTGTACTCAGTTCAGACCAAATGGGACTCTTTCGCTGGGCTAAATTTCCAAGAAACTTTTAACCGATTGGCCAAGGCTTAGCTTTGTTTTGGGGTTTTGCTCTGGGCTGACTAGGGTCCCTCAATTCATGATATGTCCTGAGTGAGGCTATGCATCTGCCTTCACTCAAATGGTGTTCCCCAAGCTCAATTGGACTGGTGAGGATGTTGGGACTTCCATTGGCACACCCTGTAACTCATAAGGTCTGCCTGCCACATTTTCTAATGACAATGTCAATTGTAGTGTCTGTTTAAAGTCCAGTTGGCCTTCATGATCACATCATTGGTCTAACATACCAAATGTTCTGTCAGTATCTTACTTAGCATTAAACTAAAATTTCATGTCTCTGCTAGTTGTCTTAACATCATCAAAAATCCTGATATGGATTCTCCTGGTTCTCAAACTGTCGAATGAAACTGAGAGAGTCTCAGAATTAGAGGGGGCTTCAGGTCGTAATATTCCTGAGCTAAATCTTTCACATCTTGAAAGGTTTTAGTGTCTGGTACCGCTAGAAAGGTCAGGCTCTAAATATCCAAGAAAGCTGTGTGCTCACATGCTGCCAGAAGAATGACTCATTGCTTTTCATCTGTCCCAATGTAACTTGCCTGGGAAAAAAACACATTCTTTCCAGATACTGGACCAGTCTTTGATGGCAGAATTGAATGAGTTAAGCTTCGCAAACAGCAGCAGAAATGCGTACCGAAATTCAATGATGAGTAAATCTCTTAAAGGGCATGTTTTTCTCTCATCACCGTAGAATTAACTTCATGAAGGCCGATATCCCTTTACCAAGTCACCCTTTATTTATGCGTTCATCATACATGACACTGACCCAGCTCGCATGGAGCTGGCTCCTAGAGTGAACAGAACTCCTGATATTCATGTTTTTTTTGGGTTTTTTTCTCTTTTTTTTTCTTTTCCCTAGCACCCATTTTCTGTGTGTGCAGGTGATATTCATGTTTATATCTGTCAGCCAGGACTCCCTGATTAAACCAAATTGACAGCGCCAATCATGGTGACATTGTTCCAACTACGACAGATCCCTCTCTGAGTTGCAGCTAGGCTGGCAAAGTTTACCATCACCATGTGGCATAGGTATAACCTGTTACTGACAAAGTAAAATGGTGGCAGGAGGTCTTTACATCTCCATTAACTGATCACTTAAGTTAAAAATCACACACTACCAGGTTATAGTCCAACAGGTTTAATTGGAAGCACACTAGCTTTCGGAGCGACGCTCCTTCATCAGGTGATAGTGGAGGGCTCGATCGTAACACTCCACAATAGCCCTCCACTATTGAAGGAGCGGCGCTCCGAAAGCTAGTGTGCTTCGAATTAAACCTGTTGGACTATAACCTGGTGTTGTGTGATTTTTAACTTTGTACACCTCAGTCCAACACCGGCATCTCCAAATCCTGATCACTTAAGGTCACAAATTGCACAAGAGCTGGCAAACCTTTTGATCAATAACCTTCCAGTGTTAAAATCCTAGAAGCGGCAGGTAGGCATCAGGCATAGCATCCCACCAAGCCAGCACCCACCTGACCAGGATATAATGTTCCAGCCAAAAACCAGACAGACCACTCATTGAGTGTGTCTACAAACAATTAAATCAAAAGCTTTAGGAAAACCTTCTTCTTGTATTATTATCGATATTAAAAAAATCAATATGAAAATAATTATTCAACAAGAAGAAAGTGAGGACTCAGATGCTGGAGATCAGAGTCAAAAAGTGTGGCGCTGTAAACGCACAACAGGTCAGGCAGTGTCTGAGGAGCAAGAGAATCAATGTTTCGGGCATAAACCCTTCCACAATTATTCAACAGTTCAGTAGGGATTGCTTTTAAAAATAGTTGTGACAGTCATATCATGGTAAAGAAAATTAGAAAATTGGCACTACTGATTTAAAATAAGGCAGACTTAGCAAATGGAATTGTGACACTTGGTGTCCACAGGTTGGACTCCTGAAAGTTAGGTGACCCCCTTTATCATTTCTGAACAGACTGAGACAGATATGACAAAATACCATTTGGGAAATTATTTAAGATGCAAAAGACCATGTAAGTTCAACTGACAACCCCTCACAATTTAAATGAGAGCTTTAGCAGGGCAATAATTGCTAGATTTGCTAATCACATGAAGATAGGATTTCACATATAGACCTTCAGTGAGATGACCATAGCTGTAGTGTTGATGGGATATCAAACGGTTTACACTGGTTGTCACTTACATCTGCTTTAATCCATTGTGTGTATAATGGTACACACTGGTGCTGCATTAACATGACTGAAACTGGCTTGAGAAGAATGCTAATGCCTTATGAATCCTTAAGGACACCGAGCAAGGCAGTCTAGGATTAGCACTTCAAAGGAAGAGATCACTTAGTGAAAGGAAAGAACCCTGCTTCAAAACGACAGTGATATCAAGTAGTGATTGGGGACAATTAATTTTACTCAAAAGGTTGTACATCTTTGCTACAAGCCATATTTTAAATAGAAATTCTGGAAACTTCCAATCACCATTTGTCTTCAAGAATTGAAAGGAAAATCTTTCAATTGGTGTCATTCAGGGAAGAAAATCTGGTCTACATATACCTAGATTACCTACAGTGTGGAAACAGGCCCTTCAGCTCAACAAGTCCACACTGACCCTCCGAAGAGAAACCCACCCCTCTATATTTACCCCTGACTAATCCACCTAACACTACGGGCAATTTGGCATGGCCAATTCACCTAACTTTGGACTGTGGGCGGAAACAGGCCCACAGCAATCTGGGTAACTCTTAACTGTCCTCTGATATGATCCTTGCAAGCCTTTCAGTTTCATTGAATCATACTGTAAGAAAAGACCCTGATGAAGAGCTTTTGCCCGAAACGTCGATTTCGCTGCTCTTTGGATGCTGCCTGAACTGCTGTGCTCTTCCAACACCACTGATCCAGAATCTGGTTTCCAGCATCTGCAGTCATTGTTTTTACCCTGTAAGAAAAGGCCCTCTAGCCCATTGAGTCTGTACCACCAAAAATATACTACTGCTTGCAGTAGTCTCACTGACCCACAGTAGTGCCATAGTGTTGAATGTTATGAGACTTCCATGTCTTTATCCAAATGCTTTTTAAAGGTTGTCAGTTTACCTGCCGCATTGTCCTCTAAGGCAGTCGCTATTCCAGACCCCCACCACCCACTGGCTGAAAAATCTTTTCCTCAAATCCCCTCTGAACCTTCCGTCCCTTGTTTTTGACCCTTTGGCTGAAGAGAACAGCTGCTTTCTATTCACCATGTCCAAGCCCCTCATAATCCTATAAGTCGCAACCAGGTCTCCACTCAACCATCTCTGCTCCAAAAAAAAGTGTCCAAGCTTATCCGGTCTTTCTTCATAGCTGAACTGCTTTATCCCAGGCAATATCCTGGTGAACCTCCTCTGCAGCTCTCTGGTGCAATCACATCCTTTCTTTGGTGTTGTGACCAGAACTGCACACAGCCTAACCAAGGTTCTGTACAACTCCAACATAACCTTCTTATTCTTATAAATCTATCCCTGAACTGACAAAGGCATCTGTCTCTTATGCCTTCTTTATTATCTTACTAAACTGTCCAGCACCTTTAGTGATCTGTGGACAACTGCTCTAAGATGCCTTTGTTCCTCTTAGCTTCCTATAGTCTCTTATCCTATTATTTTTAATTACATTTTTAAAATCAATTCACCTTACAAAGTGTTTGAAGAAGCAGCATTCCTGATGAAGACCTCATGTTCGAAACATTGATTCTCCTGCTCCTTGAATGCTGCCTGACCAGCTGTGCTTTTCCAGCGCCACACTTTTTGACACCGCTTTAAAAAGCTGCCTATTTTGTTTTGCATTTGTAACACTTTGAGTGCAAATTACATCTACTGGAATCATCTTTATGTTTGTATGTACATCTGATTTTGGGGTATGTGTGTTGTTGCACTTACAATTTTTAAGTTCATTCATGGATGCTGGCTTTGCTGACTGGGTCAGCATTTATTGTCCATTCCTGATTGATCTTGAGAGATGGTGGGCAGCTGCAAGGCAGACTTTCCAAGATTTTGACCATTTTGAGTACTGCAACTTGCAGATGGTACACATTGTTGCTATTTGAAGGGAGTGAATGCTGAAGGTGATGAAAGGGGTGCTCGTCAAGCAGGCTGTTTGTCTTAGATGGTGCTAAGCTTTTTGAGTGTTTTTGGAGCAGCACTCATCCAGACAGATGTGCCTTGTAGATGGTGCTCAGGCTTTGGGGAGTAAGGAGATTAGATTACTTACAGTGTGGAAACAGGCCCTTCAGCCCAACAAGTCCACACCGACCTGCCGAAGCGCACCCACCCAGACCCATTCCCCTACATTTACCCCTGCACCTAACACTACGGGCAATTTAACATGGCCAATTCACCTAACCTGTGGAGGAAATCCACGCAGACACAGGGAGAATGTGCAAACTCCACACAGTCAGTCACCTGAGGCCGGAATTGAACCGGGTCTCTGGCGTTGTGAGGCAGCAGTGCTAACCACTGTGCCACCGTGCCGCCCACAACCAGTCCGCACCGAACCTCTGAAGAGTAACCCACCCAGACCCATTTCCCTTTGACTAATGCACCTAACACTATGGGCAATTTAGCATGGCCAATTCACCTGACCTGCACATCTTTGGACTGTGGGAGGAAACCAGGGCACCTGAAGGAAACCCACGCAGACACGGGGAGAATGTGCAAACTCCACACAAACAGTCACCCAAGGCTGGGATCGAACCTCGGACCCTGGTGCTGAGGCTGCAGGGCTAACCACTGAGCCAGGAGGTGAGTTAATCACTGCAGGATTCCTAGCTTCTGACCTGTTCTTGAAGTCATAGTATTCAAGAGATTGTCCACTTTAGTTTCTGGTCAAATCTGGCATCCAGGTTATTTATATTGGAAGGTTCAATGATGGCAATATTATTTAATTACATTTTGGGTGTGGTAAAATCCATTATTCTTTCCTTCGATGTAAGCTGACAAAAAAAAATTGTGCCTGTTCTTTCAAGTCGGAACGCACAATTGCTATGTGAAAAGAGAATTACAATTGCAAATAAAAACAGAGTCAATGAAAGAAAGAGATTGAGAAAGGAAAAGAGAAATAATAAAAACATGTGAATGAAGTGCAAATGCAGTGCATGAGAGAGATTCATCATTTTGAGCAAGAAATAGCAAAACTGAAAGTGATTAACATTGGAGTTGCTACAAATTTTGAGTCAGATTCTGAGCAGACTTTTGAGTGAAAAATTTATGGTTAGTATTAGAGTTTAATAATGAGTAAGTCATGTTTTATTTGAGAAGATTGCTGAGATTAAAGTGGTGGAAAATGAGAGTCAGATTTTGAGCAGACTTTTGTATGAAAATTTTATGGTTAGTAACAAAGTTGTATTTCATTTGAGAAATTTGATAAGAGATTAAACTGGTAAAAATGTAAAGACTATGTCTTTTTATTTTTCGGTTTTTAAAAAATTGTGGACTGAAATGAGAAATAATTGTTTTAAACCGTAATTTACAAGGATGGGTGCATATTTTTAAAGTAAGGAATCTGATACCTACTGTGAAACCTATTTGCCAAACTGTGGGTTTCAGCAATATGCAGATGAAGTGGAGCTGAGGGATTTATAGAATCATACAGAAAAAAGAAGCCCTTTGGCCTACTGTATAGTTTAAAAAAAACCTATAATAATACCATTTTTCTCCTCTAGGTAAATACATTGAATTTTAAGACACTTCAAGATTTGGAGGAGCTGATGTTGGCTGGGATGGAGAAAGTCAAAAATCGCACAACATCAGGTTATAATCCAACAGATTTATTTGGAAACACTAGCGTTCAAAGTGACAACGACCTGATGAAGAAGTAGCGCTTCAAAAGTTAGTGCTTCCAAATGAACCTGTAAGACATTTCAAGTGCTCATTCTAGTACTTTTTAAAGGTTGTGAGGTTTCCTGCCTCAACTACCCTCCCAGGCCTTGCATTCCAGACCTCTCTGTCTGTGACTTTAAGAATTTTACTTCAGCAAGTTTCCTTTGTAGCATTTATAACGATCTCAATGTTAATCACTTTCAGTTTTGCTGTTTCCTGCTCAAAATGATGAATCTCTCTCATGCACCGCATTTGTATTTCATTCTTATTACTAGTCTGTAATCACTGGACTTATTCTTCCAAGTTTAAAAAATACGTAAAGTTTACAATTCTTCAGTCTGGATGTAGGTTTGCTCGCTGAGCAAGGAAGTTCAGTTCCAGATGTTTCGTCACCTACTAGGTAACATCTTCAGCAGGCCTCAGCCGAATAGTGCACATCATTCCTGCTTTCTATTTATATAATGGGTTTCTTTGGGTTGGTGATGTTATTTCCTGTGGTGATGTCATTGCCTGTTTTTTTTCTCAGGGGGTGGTAGATGGGGTCTACCTTGATGTGTTTGTTGATAGAGTTCTGTTTGGAATGCCATGCTTCTAGGAATTCTCGTGGGTGTCTCTGTTTGGCTTGTCCTAAGATGGATATGTTGTCCCAGTTGAAGTGGTGTCTTCCTTATCTGTATGTAAGGATACTAGTGAGAGATTATGTTCATGTATCCTGGTGGCTAGTTTTCTGCCTGTTTGTAGTGTTTGTTACAGTTCTTGCACAGTATTTTGTAAATGTCATTAGTTTTGCTTGTTGTCTGCGTAGGGTCTTTCAAGTTCATTAGCTGCTGTTTTAATGTGTTGGCGTGTTTGTGGGCTACCGTGATGCCAAGAGGTCTGGATAGTCTGGCAGTCATTTCTAAGATGTATTTGATGTAGGGGAGAGTGGCTAGGGTTTCTGGATGTATTTTGTCTGCTTGTTTGGGTTTGTTGCTGAGAAATCAGCGGACTGTGTTCATTGGGTACCCATTCATTTTCTGGCCCAGCTCTGTTTGTGTCCCATTGAAGACAGCACTCCGCCAATTTATTTTCTTACCCTGGATTGATCATTGATATATTCCATCAGCTAAATCTTGTGAGATCATTGTCATCTAAATGTTGACCAAACCTATCATACAGAATGTGGATCTTTTACAAGGTCATGTTCTAGACAGATTTAAGGTATTTTCACTGGGTTCCAAAACTTTTCATGGGAAAAAAAAACGAAAAACTTAAATGCAAAATGCTGCTGAGGCTCAAGATCTGAGGAATTTTCTGCAAACATCCAAAAAGTGTGGATAAAGCCATCAGATTTCATGTAGGTTGAAAGAAGGCAAAAAAGGGAAACTTCTTCAAGTAAAATTATTAAAGTCACAGGCAAAGGGAATAGTATCCTTGTCAGATACCTTGTTTAAGCATCTAAAGTAGGGATGTGCAAAGTTCTGGGTTAAGAAGAAGAAAGCGAGAGACGTGCCTCAAGTAGTTCAAGTCATAGATGAGTCTAAAATACTAAAGTTCCAGAGAACATGGAACAGAACAGGGAAAGCCATGAGAAAGAATAAATGTAGTACAAGGAAAATTAAAAGTCTCTCATTGAGTCAGTGCAGATTTGTCAATTTAAAATTCAAACAAACAATTTTTGTGGTTTCCAAATCTCAACTAGCATGGTAGCCTTAAACTCAGCAAAAAAAAAGCAACTCCTCAGATATTGAAGCAATCCATATCCATTTGCAGCAAGACCTGATCACATCCAGTAACATTCACACCAGACAGATCCCAGGCAATGACCAGTATGAACAAGGGAGGATATAACAATTGCCCTTTCATGTTCAATGGCATTACCTGAATCCGTCATGACCAACATCCTGGAGTTTACTATTGACCAGAAACTGAACTAGACTAGCCATATAAATGCAGTGTCTAGAAATGTTTTTGGCACCTTAAGAAAATAAACCTTGGTTCTAAACTGATTCCCCCAACATCTCTCTGTTCATGATTCAGCTACTATGCAGCTTCACTCATTGAATTCTGACATCCATTGTATAAAAAAGATATAACAGCTAGTCTCAGACTCACCTGCCATAGTGCATAATTGAGCCATAATCATACACTACGCCTAGATTATTTGTCTTCATTACATTAAAATTATGTTTTCGGTCTGTTAAAAAAATACATTGAGTATTAATTCAAACAAAATGATTTTCATTGATCTAGAAATGTCAACCTACAAAACTGGCAAAAGCTACTGGAGGATTGTTAAAAGGTTGGCATCACTCTAAACTATATAACATTAAAAATAATGTTGGTTTTCAGACTGGTGGCAAATTAAGATAAGGGGAGGGTGGTGCAGTGGTAATGTCATTGGACTAGCCATCCAGAGCCCTAGGTTCATAGTCTGGAGAGATAGATTCAAGTCACAAAATAGCAGTGGTGGAATTTAAGTTTCATAAAATTTTCAAATTTAAAAAACAAATTAGTTTAATGGTGATCATGTCACCATCATGATTAAAAACTCACCTGGTAGTAAAAAGGGAGGTCTGCAGATGCTGGAGATCAGAGCTGAAAATGTGTTGCTGGTTAAAGCCCAGCAGGTCAGGCAGCATCCAAGGAACAGGAAATTCGACATTTCGGGCACAAGCCCTTCATCAGGAATGAGGAGAGTGTGCCAGGCAGGCTAAGATAAAAGGTAGGGAGGAGGGACTTGGGGGAGGGGCGATGGAGATGTGATAGGTGGAAGGAGGTCAAGGTGAGGGTGATAGGCCGGAGTGGGGTGGGGGCGGAGAGGTCAGGAAGAAAATTGGAGGTTAGGAGGGCGGTGCTGAGTTCGAGGGAATCGACTGAGACAAGGTTTGGGGAGGGCAAATGAGGAAACTGGAGAAATCTGAGTTCATCCCTTGTGGTTGGAGGGTTCCCAGGCAGAAGATGAGGCGCTCTTCCTCCAATCGTCGTGTTGTTATATTCTGGCGATGGAGGAGTCTAAGGACCTGCATGTCATTGGTGGAGTGGGAGGGAGAGTTAAAGTGTTGAGCCACGGGGTGGTTGGGTTGGTTGGTCCGGGCGTCCCAGAGGTGTTCCTTGAAGCGTTCCGCAAGTAGGCGGCCCGTCTCCCCAATATAGAGGAGGCCACATCGGGTGCAGCAGATGCAATAGATGATGTGTGTGGAGGTTCAGGTGAATTTGTGGCGGATATGGAAGGATCCCTTGGGGCCTTGGAGAGAGGTAAGGGAGGAGGTGTGGGCGCAAGTTTTGCATTTCCTGCGGTTGCAGGGGAAGTGCCGGGAGTGGAGGTTGGGTTGGTGGGGGGTGTGGACCTGACGAGGGAGTCACGAAGGGAGTGGTCTTTGCGGAACGCTGATAGGGGAGGGGAGGGAAATATATCCTTGGTGGTGGGGTCCGTTTGGAGGTGGCGGAAATGACGGCGGATGATACACTGTATACGGAGGTTGATGGGGTGGTAGGTGAGAACCTGTGTGATTCTGTCCTGGTGGCGGTTGGAGGGGCGGGGCTCAAGTGCGGAGGAGCGGGAAGTGGAGGAGGTGCAGTGGAGGGCATTGTCGATCACGTCTGGGGGGAATCTGTGATCTTTAAAGACGGAGGCCATCTTGGCTGTACGGTATTGGAACTGGTCCTCCTGGGAGCAGATGCGGCGGAGACGAAGGAATTGGGAATATGGGATGGCGTTTTTACAGGGGACAGGGTGGGAGGAGGTGTAGTCCAGGTAGCTGTGGGAGTCAGTCGGTTTATAGTAGATGTCTGTGTTGATTCGGTCGCCCGAGATAGAAATGGAAAGGTCTAGGAAGGGGAGGGAGGAGTCTGAGACAGTCCAGGTGAATTTGAGGTCGAGATGGAAGGTGTTGGTAAAGTTGATGAACTGTTCAACCTCCTCGTGGGAGCACGTGGCAGCACCGATACAGTCATCGATGTAGCGGAGGAAAAGGTGGGGGGTGGTGCCAGTGTAATTGCGAAAGATGGACTGTTCCACGTATCCTACGAAGAGACAGGCATAGCTGGGGCCCATGGGACAACTCCTTTAGTTTGGAGGAAGTGGGAGGATTGGAAAGAGGAGTTGTTCAGGGTGAGGACCAGTTCAGTCAGTCGAAGGAGGGTGTCAGTGGAAGGGTACTGGTTGGTGCGGCGGGAAAGGAAGAGGCGGAGGGCTTTGAGTCCTTCGTGATGGGGGATGGGGGTGTACAGGGACTGGATGTCCATGGTGAAGATAAGGCGTTGGGGACTGGGGAAGCGAAAATCATGGAGGAGGTGGAGGGCGTGGGTGGTGTCCCGAACGTAGGTGGGGAGTTCTTGGACTAAGGGGGACAGAACCGTGTCGAGGTACGCGGAGATGAGTTCGGTGGGGCAGGAGCAGGCTGAGACAATGGGTCGGCCGAGGCAGTCAGGTTTGTGGATTTTGGGCAGGAGGTAGAAACGGGCGGTGCGGGGTTGTGGGACTATGAGGTTAGAGGCGGTGGATGGGAGATCCCCTGAGGGGTCTCCACCGCATCTGCTCCCAGGAGGACCAGTTCCAATACCGTACAGCCCAGATGGCCTCCTTTTTCAAAGACCGCAGATTCGCCCCAGACGTGATCGACGATGCCCTCCACCGCATCTCCTCCACTTCCCGCTCCTCGCCCTTGAGCCCCACCCCTCCAACCGCCACCAGGACAGAACCCCACTGGTTCTCACCTACCACCCCATCAACCTCCGTATACAGCATATCATCCGCCGTCATTTCCGCCACCTCCAAACGGACCCCACCACCAGGGATATATTTCCCTCCCCTCCCCGTCAGCATTCTGCAAAGACCACTCCCTTCGTGACTCCCTCGTCAGGTCCACACCCCCCACCAACCCAACCTCCACTCCCGGCACCTTCCCCTGCAACCGCAGGAAATGCAAAACTTGCACCCACACCTCCTCCCTTACCTCTCTCCAAGGCCCCAAGGGATCCTTCCATATCCGCCACAAATTCACCTGCACCTCCCACACACATCATCTTTTGCATCCGCTGCACCCGATGTGGCCTCCTCTATATTGGGGAGATGGGCCGCCTACTTGCGGAACGCTTCAGGGAACACCTCTGGGACACCCGGACCAACCAACCCAACCACCCCGTGGCTCAACACTTTAACTCTCCCTCCCACTCCACCAATGACATGCAGGTCCTTGGACTCCTCCATCGCCAGAACATAACAACATGACGGTTGGAGGAAGAGCGCCTCATCTTCTGCCTGGGAACCCTCCAACCACAAGGGATGAACTCAGATTTCTCCAGTTTCCTCATTTCCCCTCCCCCCACCTTGTCTCAGTCGATTCCCTCGAACTCAGCACCGCCCTCCTAACCTCCAATTTTCTTCCTGACCTCCCCGCCCCCACCCCACTCCGGCCTATCACCCTCACCTTGACCTCCTTCCACCTATCACATCTCCATCGCCCCTCCCCAAGTCCCTCCTCCCTACCGTTTATCTTAGCCTGCTGGACACACTTTCCTAATTCCTGATGAAGGGCTTGTCCCCGAAACATCAAATTTCCTGTTCCTTGGATGCTGCCTAACCTGCTGCGCTTTAGCATTTTCAGCTAAAAACTCACCTGGTTCACTAATGGCCTGAAGGGAAGGAAATCTGATCGAAATGTTACTCCAACCCCACAGCAATGCGGCTATCGCTTTATTGCCTTGTGGGAAACTAGAGATGGTCAATAAATGCTGGTTTAGCTAGTGAAGCCCAAATCTCATGTATGAATTTTAAAAAATGCTATACCTTGCTGAGGTAGTGTGCTGAAAATCAAGCACATCTATTTGTAGACTCATCACAAAAGTTAAAGTACACAGAATTCCCCAATTTGCCTGATTTTTAAACCCAGGTTGACAGAAAGCATGGAGCAGGTTTCTGCACTTAACAACAATTACTATTTATTACAAATAAATATATCTTAGCTACAGGTAAACAAAAATAAACCACTGACACGTAACTTCACTGTTTAAAACTCTAAAACCCTTAGACACAGAGACAACAAGATATGGATATTATAGGCAGAGGTAAAGACTGGGAAGGCAGTTCATGTCTTGGATCACCATGTGTATCCAAGTGGTTCTTTGGATTTGGTTAAATATAGTTAAGAGAAGACTTGACAACAGCAATTTGTTTGAATGTATATGTTTATTAAGTAGCAATAATGACAATAATAAGAGTAATAAATGGAAAAGAAAAGAGAAAAAGCAACATGTCTCACATCATTCCGCCTGTTGGAGACCCTTTGCTCAACGGCAGGTCTGGGAGGCTTATGTGTGATCCTGGCCCAAGGTGAAGTCCAAAATCTCCAAATGAAAGTATCTCTCTCTTGTACAGTGTAACAAACAGCACTACAGAAACGGGTACAGAAAAACAAGCTGCTGGTGCCATCTTTGGTTCATAAAGGAATGTTCACAGGACTCATTCAAGGTAATGCAGCTGTCAAGCATCATCATTAAATTTCACAGCCTTTTTATCCCATCCTATACAGTTCAGTGCTTCCTGTTCACAGGATTTGCAGAGATAATTCTAATACGAATCAGAATACGGCTTCTTAATCTTCCTTCTCTGGATACTTTCATTTGTTTGCAAAAGACACAGGGTGATTGCTTCACACTTACAAAGGTCCCAGGCTTATTACTTAAAAGTCTCAACTTACTTGAGAAAAAATAAATTGGTTTTCATCAGACTTAACGTGTTTTCATTGCTGCAAAGAACAGAGATAGCTCTTGAGTGTGCAAAGATCTGATCACTACTCTGTCTTTTGTTCTAAGCTTGAAGTTATAGAATCATAGAGATGTACAGCATGGAAACAGACCCTTCAGTCCATTCCGACCAGATATCCCAACCTAATCTAGTCCCAACTGCCAGCATCTGGCCCATATCCCTCCAAACCTTCCCTATTCATACACCCATCCAAATGCCTTTGAAATATTACAATTGTACCAGCCTCCACCACTTCCTCTGGCAGCTCATTCTATACACGTACCATCCCTTGTGTGAAAAAGTTGCCCCTTAGGTGTCTTTTATATCTTTCCCCTCTCATCCTAAACCTATGCCCTCTAGTTCTGGACTCTCCAATCCCAGGGAAAAGACTTTGTCTATTTATTCTATCCATGCCCCTCATTATTTTGTAAACCTGTGTAAGGTCACCTCTTAACCTCCAATGCTCCAGAGAAAACGGCCCCAGCCTGTTCAACCTCTTCCTATAACTCAAATCCTCCAACCCTGGCAACATCCTTGTAAATCGTTTCTGAACCCTTTCAAGTTTCACAACACCTTTCCGATAAGAAGGAGACCAGAATTGCATGCAATATTCCAATAGTGGACTAACCAATGTCCTGTACAGCCGCAACACGACCTCCCAATTCCTGTACTCAATACTCTGACCAATAAAAGAAAACATACCAAACACCTTCTTCCTATCTACATGCGACTCCACTTTTAAGGAGTTATGAACCTGCACTCCAAGGTCTCTTTGTTCAGCAACACTCCCTAGGACCTTACCATTAAATGTATAAGTCCTGCTAAAATTTGCTTTCCCAAACTGTTGCACCTCACATTTATCTGAATTAAACTCCAACTGCCACTTCTCAGCCCATTGGCCCATCTGGCCAAGATCCTTTTGTAATCTGAGGAAACCTTATTTGCTGTCCACTACACCTTCAATTTTGGTGTCATCTGCAAACTTACTAACTGTACCTCTTATGCTCACATCCAAATCATTTATGTAAATGACAAAAAGTAATGGACCCAGCACCAATCCTTGTGGCACTCCACTAGTCATAGGCCTCCAGTCTGAAAAACAACACTCCACCACCACCTTAAGTCTTCTACCTTTGAGCCAGTTCTGTATCCAAATGGCTAATTCTCCCTGTATTCCGTGAGATCTAACCTTACTAACCAGTCTCCCCCTGGGGAACCTTGTCAAACGCCTTGCTGAAGTCCATATAGATCACATGCATTGCTTTGCCCTCATCAATCCTCTTTGTTACTTCTTGAAAAAAAACTCAATCAAGTTTGTGGAGACATGATCTCCCACACACAAAACCACATTGACTATCCCAAATTAGTCCTTGCTTTTCCAAGTACATGTACATCCTGTCCCTCGGGATTCCCTCCAACAACTTGCCCACCACCGACATCAGGCTCACTGGTCTATAGTTCCCTGGCTTGTTCTTACCGTGCTTCTTAAACAGTGGCACCACATTAGCCAACCTCCAGTCTTCTGGCACCTCACCTATGAGTATCGATGCTATATATATCTCAGCAAGAGGCCCAGCAATCACTTCTCTAGCTTCCCACAGAGTTCTCGGGTACACCTGATCAGTTCCTGGGGATTTATCCACCTTTATGCATTTCAAGACATCCAGCACTCCCTCCTCTGTAATCTGGACATTTTGCAAGGTGTCACCATCTATTTCCCTACATTCTATATCTTCCATATCCTTTTCCACAGTAAATACTGATGCAAAATACTCAACTCATATCTCTCCCATTTTCGGCGGCTCCACACAAAGGCTGCCTTGCTGATCTTTGAGGAGCCCTATTCTCTCCCTTTTATCCTTTTGTCCTTAATGCATTTGTAAAAACCCTTTGGATTCTCCTTGATTCTATTTGCCAAAGCTATCTCATATCCCCTTTTTGCCCTCCTGATTTTCCTCTTAAGTATAGTCCTATTGCCTTTATACTCTTCTAAGGATTCATTCAATCTATCCTGTCTATACCTTACAAATGTTTCCTTCTGTTTCTTAACCAAACGCTTAATTTCCTTTGTCATCCAGCATTCCCTATACCTACCAGCCTTTCCTTTCACCCTAACAGGAATATGCTTCCTCTGGATTTTCGTTATCTCATTCCTGAAGGCTTCCTATTTTCCAGCTGTCCCTTTACCTGCGAACATCTGCCCCTATTCAGATCTTGATAGTTCTTGCCTAATAATGTCAAAATTAGCCTTTCTCCAATTTAGAACTTCAACTATTAGATCTGGTCTATCCTTTTCCATGACTACTTTAAATCTAATGGAATTATGGTCATTGGCCCCAAAGTGCTCCCCCACTGACACTTCAGTCACCTGTCCTGCCTTATTTCCCAAGAGTAGTTCAAGTTTTGCACCTTCTCTAGCATAGGTACACCCACATATTGAATCAGAAAGTTTTCTTGTACACACTTAACAAATTCCTCTCCATGTAAACCCTTAACACTATGGCAGTCTCAGTCTATGTTTGGAAAGTTAGAATCCCCGACCATAACCACCCTATTATTCTTACAGATAGCTGAGATCTCCTTACAAGATGGTTTCTCAATTTCCCTCTGACTATTAGGGGTCTATAATACAATCCTAATAAGGTGATCATCCTTTATTAATTCTCAGTTCCACCCAAATAACTTCCCTGGATGTATTTCCAGGAATATCCTCCCTCACACAGCTGTAATGCTATCCCTTATCAAAAACGCCACTCCCCCTCCTCTCTTGCCTCCCTTTCTATCCTTTCTGTAGCATTTGTATCCTGTATCCTAAGCTGCCTGTCCTGCCCATCCCTGAGCCATGTTTCTGTAATTGCTATGATATCCCAGACCCATGTTCCTAATCATGCCCTGAGTTCATCTGCCTTCTCCGTTAGGCCTCTTGCATTGAAATAAATGCAGTTTAATTTATTAGTCCTATCTTGTCCCTGCCTGCCCTGACTGTTTGACTCTCTTCTGTTCTCTCAACTGTACCAGTCTCAGATTGATCTCTTTCCTCACTATCTCCCTGGGTCTCCCTCCCCCCCAAACTTACTAGTTTAAATTTCTCTGCCAGTATATTAGTCCCCTTCCAATTTAGGTGCAATCCGTCCTTCTTGTCTAGGTCACTTCTACCCCAAAAGAGATTCCAATGATCCAAAAATGTGAATCCTTCTCCCATACACCAGCTCCTCAGCCATGCATTCATCTTCTCTATCCTCCTATTCCTGCCCTCACTAGCTCGTAACACCGGGAGTATTCCAGATACTACTACTCTCGAGGACCTTCTTTTTAAATTGCTGCCTAACTCTCTGTATTCGCCCTTCAGAATCTCAATCTTTTCCCTTCCTATGTCATAGGTCCTAATGTGGACAATGACCTCTTGCTGGCTCCTCTCCCCCCTGAGAACATTCTGCACCCTCTCTGAGACATCTTTGTTCCTGCCACCAGGGAAGCAACACACCATTCTGATTTTTCGCTGCTGGCCACAGAAACATCTGTCTGTACCTCGGACTAGAGAATCCCCTAACACAATTGATCTCTTGGAACCCGACGTACCCCTCGTTGCATAAGAGCCAGTCTCAATACCAGAAACTTGGCTGCTCGTGCTATGTTCCCCTGAGAATCCATCACCCTCTATATTTTCCAAAACAGCATACTTGTTTGAAATGGGTATAGCCACAGAACACACCTGCACTAGGTATCTCCCTCTCTTACTAGTCCACAGGCTAATCAGCAACTTGTTCCCAGCAGAATCCCCATTTCCATATCCCTAGGCTCCAGCTCATTTACCAACTTGCTTTCACTGCTTGAACCAGCAACTGCATAAACAGCACTTATAACGAGTGTCAGATTACGTGCTTTCCAAAACAGGCGGCAATCTTTCAACAGTCCTATTTTTTTTTTAAAAAAAGCTATTTTCAATTTCAGATCAAAATCAAGATTACAGAAAAACTGTTTTTATAATAAGTAGCAAACTTCAGTGCAAAAGATAAAAAGCATTTGTAAAAATGTTCAGTCAGGAATATTGAGTAGATGATAGTCTCTAATTAATTCAATTGATTTTATATGCTATCAAGATTGCTCATGCATCCCCTGTCTGAAAAATAAATTAAATCCAATCAGACCAATTACTGCTCAATTTGTCTATTCTTGAACATCAGCTGAGAGATGAAACGTATTACTGACACTTGGTTATGAAGCACTTACACAGCAATGCCCCATCTATGGATATTTAGTTTGAGACATATCAGGAATATTCAGCTCCTCATCCATTACAACTTTGCTCCAAATATAGGCAAAACGTAGAGTCAGTATGATTATCAAGTTTGCAGATGATACCAAAATTGACAGGCTTGCAGATAGTGAGGAGGATTGCCAAAGGATACAGCAGGATAAAGGTAGATTGCAGATTTGTGCAAAGAATGGCATGCTGAGTTTCATCTGGAATTAGGAGCCTCCATTGCAGAGTGGGAGTGGCGAAAGCACGGACCAGGGGTTTGCCTGGAAGGTAAATTTTCCTGTTAAATATTTACCTCATGAAACAGTGGCCTCCATTGCAGCAGTGGAAGTGGTGAGAGCACGGCCCATGGGGCTGCCGGGAAGATAAATTTTCCTGTTAAATATTTACCTCATGAATCAGTGATCTCCATTGCAGCAGCTGGAGTGGTGACAGCATAGCCCATAATTGTCTGTTCTCTGGGAAATTCCTTGCTTCACCATGCAACAGTATTGTTCAAGAGCACACCCAATGAAGCTTGTCAAACCCATCTGAACTACTTCAGTAACTAAACAGTTTCCTACATCAATTAATCATGTTTCCTTCTGTTGTCCTTCCAGATTGTCACCTAGCATTCTCTTGTGATACTATTCATATTCTGAACGATACAGCATTTAATCTGGAGTAATAGTATTCTAGAAAATTAGTACAGAAACCCTCTATTTTCTCTAACACCACCCAGATCAGCCATTTGCTTCTGAAGTACAAAGATTCTGGGTGAACTGAGAGTACATTGCGGTCTACATATCAGTCATAATACAAGTTAAGAGGATTTCCTGTAATGTAAATTTCTACATACTGCAATTAAAATTGTATATAGTCTCATTTCAAAATCTCAAAAGCATTGCATTCTGCTCATTAACTCCATAATTAAATTAAATATAGAAAACTATAATTACACTTTAAGCCTGAACACCTTATAATTCTGAACTATCATCAAGGGTAAATTCTTTCACACAACTATCTCTTTACTCAGTAAAAATTTATAAAACATAATGATAAGAAAACAGCAGTCAACCTTACGCAATGAGGCATTTACAGGAGCTGGAGTGTGTGATGGATGGCAGTCATAGGAAGGGAGAAAAGCCATAGAGACAGTCAGGTAGATGGGTTACCTCCAGGAAAGGTAGGAGAGAGACGCAGGTAGTGCAAAAGTCTCTTGTGGTTATCCCCATCTCACTCAATTATGCTGTTTTCATAGAATCCCTACAGTGTGGAAACAGGCCATTCAGCCCAACAAGTCCATACCGATGCTCTGAAGAGTAACCCACCCACACGCATTCCCCTACACTATTATCCTATATTTACCCCTGACTAATGCACCTAACCTACACATCCCTGAACACCAAGGGCAATTCAGCATGGCCGTTCACCTAATCTCCACATCTTTGGATTGTGGGAAGAAACCGGAGCACCCAGAGGAAACCCACGCAGACACTGGGAGAATGCAGCCCAACCTCCAGGCTGGAACTGAACCCAGATCCCAGGCGCTGTGAGGCAGCAGTGCTAAGCACCGTTCCAGCCCTAAAATGCAGCAAAACAGTTTTGGAAAATGTAGGAGGTAATGAACTCTCAGGGGAATGTAGCACAAACAGCTAAGTGTCTGGTTCTATGGTAACAAGGAGTACATCAGGTTCCAAGCGATCGATTGTGTTAGGGGGCTCTCTAGTCAGACAGACATTTCTGCGGCTGGCAACAAGAAATCAGAATGATGTGTTGCCTCCCTGGTGCCAGGATCAAGGGTATCTCGGAGACAGCACAGAATATTCTCTAAGGGGAAAAGGACCAGCAGGAGATCACTGTGCACATTGGAACTAATGACATAGGAATGGAAAATGATGAGATTCTGAGGGGAGAATATAGAAAGTTAGACAGGAACATAAAAAGAAGGATCTTGAGGGTAGTGATAACTGTATGACTTTGGTGTTACGAGCTAGTGAGAGTAGGAATAGGAGAATACAACAGATGAGGAGCTGTTGCAGCGGAGAAGGGTTCACATTTTGGATTATTGGAATTTCCTCTGGGGTAGAAGAGATCTGTATAACAAGGGTGGATTGCACCGGAATTGGAAGGGAATTAAATGTTGGCAGAGAGATTTGCAAGAGCTGTTCAGGACGATTTAAACTAGTAAGGTGGAGATGTGGGACCAAAGGAGATAGTAAGCAAAGAGATCAGTCTGAGACTGGTACGGTCAAGAAAAGAAGCAAGTCAAACAGTCATGGCAGGCAGAAACAAAGCAGAAAACGAGATAGGACTGATCAATTACATTGCATTTATTTCAATGCATTTTGCCTAACAGGGAAGGCAGATGAACTCAGAGTATGCTTAGGAAAATAGGACTGGGATATCATAGCAATTACAGAGATGTGGCTCAGGGATGGACAGACAGGCAGATTAATGTTCCTATTAAAACGCTATCGGAAGAATAGAAAGGGGGGCAAGAGAGGAGTGAGAGTGGCATTTTTTGATAAGGAATAACATTATGCCTATACTTAGGGAGGATATTCCTAGGAAGTTATTTGGATGGAATTGAGAAATAAAATCATGTTATTGGGATTATACTATAGACACCCCATATAGTCAGCGGGAAATTTAGAAAAAAATTGTAAGGAGATCTCAGTTATCTGTAAGAATGTAGGGTGGTTATGGTAGGGGATTTTAACTTTCCAAACATAGACTGTGATTGCCATAATGTTAAGGGTTTAGATGGAGAGGAATTTGTTAAGTGTGAACAAGAAAATTTTACAATGTGGTATGTGTGAACGTACCTACTAGAGAAGATGCAGAACTTAACCTACTCTTGGGAAATAAGGCAGGACAAGTGACTGAGGTGTTAGTGGGGGAGCACTTTTGGCCAGCGACCATAATTCTATTAATTTTAAAATGGTAATAGAAAAGGATGGACCCAATCTAAAAGTTCTAAATTGGAGGTAGCCCAATTTTGACAGCATGATACAAGAATTTTCAAAAGTTGTTGTAGTTCTGTTCGCCGAGCTGGAAGTTTTTGCTGCAAACGTTTCGTTCCCTGGCTAGGGAACATCATCAGTGCTATTGGAGCCTCCTGTGAAGCGCTGCTTTGATGTTTCTTCCGGTATTTATAGTGGTTTGTTCTTGCCGCTTCCGGGTGTCAGTTTCAGCTGTAGTAGTTTGTATGTGGGGTCCAGGTCGATGTGTCTGTTGATGGATGTTCTTGCCGTTTCCGGGTGTCAGTTTCAGCTGTAGTGGTTTGTATATGGGGTCCAGGTCTATGTGTCTGTTAATGGAGTTTGTGGATGAATGCCATGCCTCTAGGAATTCCCTGGCTGTTCTCTGTCTGGCTTGTCCCATGATGGTAGTGTTTTCCCAGTCAAATTCATGTTCCTGGTTGTCTGAGTGTATGGCTACTAGGGATAGCTGGTCGTGTCGTTTTGTGGCTAGCTGATGTTCATGGATGCGGATTGTTAGCTGTCTTCCTGTTTGTCCTATATAGTGTTTTGTGCAGTCCTTGCATGGTATTTTGAAACTACATTGGTTTGGCTCGTGCTGGCTATTGGGTCCTTTGTTCTAGTGAGTTGTTGTCTGAGTGTGGAAGTTGGCTTGTGTGCTGTTATGAGTCCTAAGGGTCGCAGTAGTCTGGCTGTCAGTTCTGAGACGCTCCTGATGTATGGTAGTATGGTTAGTCCTTTTGGTTGTGGCATGTCCTCGTTCCGTGGTCTATCTCTTAGGCATCTGGTGATAAAGTTGCATGGGTATCCGTTTTTGGCGAATACCTTGTATAGGTGTTCCTCTTCCTCTTTTCGCAGTTCTGGTGTACTGCAGTGTGTTGTGGCTCTTTTGAATAGTGTCCTGATGCAGCTTCGTTTGTGTGTGTTGGGGTGGTTACTTTCATAGTTTAGGACTTGGTCTGTGTGTGTTGGTTTCCTGTGTACCCTTGTGGTGAATTCTCCGTTGGGTGTTCTCTCTACTAACACGTCTAGGAATGGGAGTTGGCTATCCTTTTCCTCTTCTCTCGTGAATTGTATTCCTGTGAGTGTGGCGTTGATGATTCGGTGTGTTTTTTCTATTTCTGTGTTTTTGATGATTACAAAGGTGTCATCGACGTATCTGATCCAGAGTTTGGGTTGGATTTGTGGTAGGGCTGTATGTTCTAACCTTTGCATAACTGCCTCTGCTATGAGTCCCGAGATTGGTGATCCCATGGGTGTTCCGTTGATTTGTTCGTATATCTGATTGTTGAATGTAAAGTGTGTGTTGAGGCACAGGTCTAGTAGTTTAAGTATGCCGTCCTTGTTGATAGGTTCGGCCTCCTGTGTTCTGTTATGTATGTCCAGTAGGTTGGCTATTAGCCAGAGAAACAATAGCCAACCTACTGGACATACATAACAGAACACAGGAGGCCGAACCTATCAACAAGGACGGCATACTTAAACTACTAGACCTGTGCCTCAACACACACTTTACATTCAACAATCAGATATACGAACAAATCAACGGAACACCCATGGGATCACCAATCTCGGGACTCATAGCAGAGGCAGTTATGCAAAGGTTAGAACATACAGCCATACCACAAATCCAACCCAAACTCTGGATCAGATATGTTGATGACACCTTTGTAATCATTAAAAACACAGATGTAGAAAAAACACACCGAATCATCAACGCCACACTCGCAGGAATCCGATTCACACGAGAAGAGGAAAAGGATAGCCAACTCCCATTCCTAGACGTGTTAGTAGAGAGAACACCCAACGGAGAATTCACCACAAGGGTACACAGGAAACCAACACACACAGACCAAGTCTTAAACTATGAAAGTAACCACCCCAACACACACAAACGAAGCTGCATCAGGACACTATTCAAAAGAGCCACAACACACTGCAGTACACCAGAACTGCGAAAAGAGGAAGAGGAACACCTATACAAGGTATTCGCCAAAAACGGATACCCATGCAACTTTATCACCAGATGCCTAAGAGATAGACCACGGAACGAGGACATGCCACAACCAAAAGGACTAACCACACTACCATACGTCAGGAGCGTCTCAGAACTGACAGCCAGACTACTGCGACCCTTAGGAATCATAACAGCACACAAGCCAACTTCCACACTCAGACAACAACTCACTAGAACAAAGGACCCAATAGCCAGCACGAGCCAAACCAATGTAGTTTACAAAATACCATGCAAGGACTGCACAAAACACTATATAGGACAAACAGGAAGACAGCTAACAATCCGCATCCATGAACATCAGCTAGCCACAAAACGACACGACCAGCTATCCCTAGTAGCCATACACTCAGACAACCAGGAACATGAATTTGACTGGGAAAACACTACCATCATGGGACAAGCCAGACAGAGAACAGCCAGGGAATTCCTAGAGGCATGGCATTCATCCACAAACTCCATTAACAGACACATAGACCTGGACCCCATATACAAACCACTACAGCTGAAACTGACACCCGGAAACGGCAAGAACATCCATCAACAGACACATCGACCTGGACCCCACATACATACTACTACAGCTGAAACTGACACCCGGAAGCGGCAAGAACAAACCACTATAAATACCGGAAGAAACATCAAAGCCGCGCTTCACAGGAGGCTCCAATAGCACTGATGATGTTCCCTAGCCAGGGAACGAAACGTTTGCAGCAAAAACTTCCAGCTCGGCGAACAGAACTACAACAACGGACACCCAAGCTACAAATCTTCAACCAGACTTTAAATTTTCAAAAGTTGATTGGGAACAGATATTCACAGGTGAAGGGACAGCTGGAAAATGGGAAGCCTTCAAATGACATAAAGACAGTCCAGAGACAGTATGTTCCTGTTAGGGTGAAAGACTGGTAGGTGAAGGGAATGCTGGATGACTAGAGAAATTGAGGGTTTGGCTAAGGAAAAGAAGGAAGCATATGTCAGGTATAGACAGCAGAGATCAAGTGAATCCTTATAAGAGTATAAAGTCAGTAGGAGTATACCTAAGATAGAAATCAGGACAGCAAAAAGGGGACATAAAATAATTTTGGCAAATAGGGTTCAGGAGAATCGAAAAGCATTTTATAATTACATATTAAAGACAAAAGGGTAATTAGGGAGAGAATAGTGCCCCTCAAAGATCAGAAAGACAGCCTTTGTGTGAAACTGCAGGAGATGGGGGAGATACTAAATGAGTATTTTGCATCAAGGTTTACTATGAAGAAGGACATGGAAAATATAGAATATGGGGAAATAGATAGTGACATCTTGAAAAATGCCTATATTACAGAGGAGGACGTGCTGAATGTCTTGAAATGCATAAAGGTGAATAAATCCCCAGGACCTGATCAGGTGTTTCCTAGAACTGTGTGGGAAGTTAGGGAAGTGATTGCTGGGCCTCTTGTTGAGACATTTATATCATCGATAGTCACAGGTGAGGTGCTGGAAACCTGGAGGTTGGCTGTCGTTGTGCCATTATTTAAGAATGGTGGTAAGGAAAAGCCAGAGAACTATAGACTGGTGAGCTTGACATCTGTGGTGGGCAAGTTGTTGGAGAGAATTCTGAGGGATAGGATTTACATGTATTTGGAAAAGCAAGGACTGGTAAAGGACAGTCAACATGGCTTTTTGTAAGGGAAATCATGTCTCACAAACTTGATTGAGTTTTTTGAACAAGTAATACAGAGGATTGATGAGGGTAGAGCAGTGGACCTGACCTACATGGACTTCAGTAAGGCGTTCAACAAGGTTCCTCATGATAGATCGGTTAGCACGGTTAGATCACACAGAATACAGGGAAAACTAACCATTTGGATACAGAACTATCTCGAAGGTAGAAGACAGTGAAGGGTTGCTTTTCAGACTGGAGACTTGTGACCAGTGGTGTTCCATAATGATCAGTGCTGGGTCCTCTGCTTTTCATCATTTATATAAATTATTTGGATGTGTACATAAGAAGTATAGTTAGGAAGTTTGCAGATAACACCAAAATTGGAGGTGTACTGGACAGTGAAGAAGGTTACCTCGGAGTAAAAAGGGATCTTGATCAGATGGGCCGATGAGCCAACAAGTTGCAAATGGTTTTTAATTTAGGTAAATGTGAGAAATACATTTACATGCTTAATGGTAAGGTCCTGGAGAATGTTGCTGAACAAAAGACCCTGGAGTGCAGGAAAGTGGAGTTGCAGGTAGATAGGATAGTGAAGAAGACATTTGGGATACTTTCCTTTATTGGTCAGACCATCAAGTATGGGAGTTGGGAGGTCTTGTTGCAGCTGTACAGGACATTGGGTAGGCCACTTTTGGAATACTTGTGCCATTCTGGTCTCCTTTCATCAGAAGGATGTTGTGATACTTGAAAGGGTTCAGAAAAGATTTTCCTGGATGCTTTGTAAAGGTTGGAGGATTTGAGCTTTAGAGAGAGGCTATATAGACTGGGGCTGTTTTCGCTGGAGCTTTGGAAGCTGAGGGGTGACCTTATAGAGATTTATAAAATCATGGGGGCATAGTAGGGTAAATAGACAAGGTCTTTTCCTTAGCATGAAGTGATACTACAGGGCATAGGGTTAGGGTGAGAGGGAAAAGATTTCATAGAATCATAGAATCCCTACAGTGTGGAAACAGATCGTTTAGCCCAACAAGTCCACATCGACCCTCCGAAGTCTATCCCACCCAGACCCATTCCCCGACCCTATTACTCTACATTTCTCCTAACAAATGCATCTAGCCAATACATCCTTGAACACTATGGGCAATTTGGCATGGCCAATTCACCTAATCTGCACATCTTTGGACTGTGGGAGGAAACCGGAGCACTCAGAGGAAACCCACACAGAAACATAGACAGCCACCTGAGGCTGGAATCGAACCCGGGTCCCTGGCGCTGTGAGCCAGCAATGAGCCACTGTGCTGTCCCATTTAAAAGGGATCTAAGGGACAACCTTTTCACACAGAGGGTGGTGTGTGTGTATGGAATGAGCTACCAGAGGAAGTGGTGGAGCCTGGTACAGTTACAATATTTAAAAGGCATCTGAATATGAAGAATTTTGAGGGATATGGGCCAAGTGACTAGCAAATGGGACTGGATTAGTTTGGGATATCTGATTGGCATGGATGAGTTGGGCAGAAGAGTCTGTTTCCATGCTGTACATCTCTATGTCAAGAGTCTGGTGCTGGAAAAGCACAGCAGGTCAGGCAGCATCCGAGGAGCAGGAGAATGTTTTGGGCATAAGCCCTTCACCAGGAATGAAGGCCTTATGACTCTCTACTTGTACATCTCTATGGCTCTATAATTCCCACTTTTCAACAACTGGAAGTGATTCAATGGAAATTTAACTCAACATAAAGAAAATAAATTAATGCATATTTCAGCAATTATGAATCAGTCACCAAAATCAATATTTTCAATGTTCTTACTCTTTGGAACATTTTCCCACATGATCCTGATATGTTTATCACGGTCACTCCTGGAGTGCTCATGCTGAAAACCAATGGCATGTAGAAATTCATGTGCGACCAAACCAAAGTGCACACAACCTGGAACTTTCAGTGATAATTTTCTTTTGGTGGGTTTGTATCCAACATATGAATAGCATCTAAAAAAGTAAGGAGTTAAAAATAAAAATGGATTCTTCTACACCATCAAAACATTAACAATATATATAATGGAATAAATTTTATTTTTGGCTAAGTTATGAGCTGTGTCAAGATTTTTTTGCAGGATTTTTCACTATTAGGCAGAGTGGGAAAAACTTGGCTCATTACCTACAGTGTCCATTAATGGGACATCTGTCACATTCAAGTCCTGACAAATGTGACCATGTGCATTTCCCAAAATAATTCACAACTTAATTGATATCTGTCAAAGGACTGGGCATCCCTTGCCATCGTGCTATCCTAGAAAATATGTTGTGTACCCGGACAAACGTTGGCTCTCAATGACAAAGGGCTTATGCCCGAAACGTCGAATTTCCTGTTCCTTGGATGCTGCCTGACCTGCTGCGCTTTAACCAGCAACACATTTTCAGCTCTGATCTCCAGCATCTGCAGACCTCACTTTTTTCTATCAATGACAAAGCATTGCGTAAAAGCTGCAAAGCCATGCTTCCACCATAAAGAACCCTCATTGTTCGCCCTAGATGCTAATTAAACTCCACACAATTTAATGGCTCTTTTCCACATCCGTCTGAAGACCAATACTGGGTCCTCCAAACTATTCCTGAAGAAGGGCTTATGCCCGAAATGTCAATTCCCCTGTTCCTTGGATGCTGCCTGACCTGTTGCGCTTTTCCAGCAACACATTTTCAGCTTCCTCCAAACTATTCCCCAATGCCCAATCACCAACATTGTCATTGTCCAGAATCTGAATGACTCATTCCAAGCATGAGCTTTTATTGCCAGCCAGTAAAAGAAATATGAAAGAAACAAATATAGACAAATATAGAAGTTCATGCTCATCATGACCATGACAGTCCATTTACTTTGTTTACTGGAACTGCATGTCAATCAGGCTAAGTCTGTCTTGTAGGGACCAATGCAACTGAGTTTTCCTATCCACAAGGACAGCTTCTTCTTTCACATCCCCATCCTCCTCCTTGGAAGACTGCTCCCATTTCTCCAGCTCAGAATGTCTGCTTTGTTCTGACCCCCTTCCATCCCAGTCATACGTCAACCATTCTACTTTTCATAGCATTCATCTATGTATATGCTGTTTGCATACCCACAGCAGACTAACTTTGGGGAAAGTCACAAAAAGGAACACACAGAGCACATGTATTCCTTAAAGGTCAAGTTTGTTAAAAGCCAGGTACATGTACGATAAATCCCTTAATTCTTTTAATGCCCAAATACCCAAACTCTTATATGTACTCAATGGCTGAACATTCTAAATATTCACAGCACCTTGTGTTTCTCTATAATTCTCTACAATGCAGCAAATCAAAGTTTTAATTATTTTGCACCTTATCCAACATAGAGAAATGGTGCAGCCCTATGAATAGCTAATGTCCCCTGAGACACATTCTCTGAAAACTTGCAAAGCTTTTCTGCATGAACTAGCTCAAGCCTCAAATTACATCTGGTGCAGAGTATTTTAGAATACAAACTCAAGTCTGCCATATCTGTCCACAATGCTTTTAATTTATTCATGGGATGTGGGGATTGTTGTCTAGAGTGTGGTGCAGGATGATGAAAGGCTTATGCCCAAAACTTCAATCCTCCTGCCCTTTGGATGCTGCCTGACCTGCTGTGCTTGTCCAGCACCACACTCTCAATTCTGATCTCACTTTCTCCATGTGGGGATTGTTGGCTAGGTCAGCATTTATTGTCCAGTTCAGGAATAAATTGTGGCCTAGCCCACATCATATGAATGATTTTTTAAAAGGTACAAATGGAACTATAGCCTGATAGCTGCATCCTGGGATCTTAAACAAAGTAACTAGAGATAGTAGATGGATTGGTTATAATTTTCCAAATTTCTCTGATCATATATAAAATCATATAACAAAACTTGCCCTGTTGTAGTGCCCATAACCATATGCAGTGCTCCTTTAAACTTCAAAGCAGAAATAGAAGACAAACCTTCAACTTTAGTATCATTTGTCACACTGCTCAGGGCACAATCAAAAACTCCTGCTCTGTTTCTTGTACGTGGATCCCAACATTCCACTTTACCCTTAGCTGTTCCAGCAGCAAATAGGTAGTGTACAGAATGGTAAATATCCCAGTAGAATACAAATGTGCAAGTTCAGCATGTGCAGAAAGTATAGGTTGTTTGACATATATTATTGGAAAGCCACTAGAAGTATCAGAAGTACAAGAATTACAGATACATGGGAACACAATCTCCTGCTTGGTCTGTACCATTCTCAATCAGAACAATATTTTCATTCTTCATTGTCATTGAGTCAAATTCCTGGGAAGCCTTCCCTATCAGCACTGACAGTACCTACAACCCAGAGGACGCAATTCCAGAAGCCAATTTATCACCACCGCTTCAAGGGCATTTAAGAAGTGGGCAAAAAATGGAGGCTTGGATGCCAACATCCCATGAATAAATTAATATAGTCCTTATATAAATTAATATAAATTAATAAATTAATAAAGTCCTGAGAACTTTCTTATTATTTTTAGGACGTGAAAACATTTTTTGAAGTCCAAAGTTGCAACATCAAAAATGATGCTGCTACCTTATGAAGCATTTACACTGATTGAGAAAACTACCTTGTATTTAATCAATGAACTCATCCTTCATTACTACTTTCAATTTGGTTTACCTTTTCTACAAAAGGTTAAAGCCCCCCATAATTGTATTTCCTTAAATAATACATGGCTCTATGCAGCAATTAGCATTAATTATCCAAAAACAACTCACACTAAAGTTTTCAGCCCCTCCTTTTACACTCAAAATGACTCTTCTTTTTATATTTTGAGCTGAGATTCTCGTTCTTCAGGATTTTCAAAGAATTACAATAATTGGGCAGCGTAGTGGCTCGGTGGTTAGCACTGCTGTCTCACAATGCCGGGATCTGGGTTTGATTCCACCCTGAGAGTTTGCACATTCCCCCATGGCTGTATGGGTTTTCTCCTGGTGTTCCAGTTTTCTCCCAAAGCTCAACAATGTGCAAGTTTGGTGGATTTACCATGGGAAATGCAGTGTTACAAGGGGATGGGTCTGGGTGGGATGCCCTTCAGAAGTTCGCTGTGGAATGATGGGTTGAATGGCCTGCTTCAGCATTTTATTTCTGATCCACAATAATACGCAAGAGATTAAAAAAAACAAAACCACTGTGGATGGCGGAAATCAGAAATAAAAACAGAAAGCTCAGCAGGTCTGGCAACATTGATGAAGAGAAATCAGAGTTAACATTTCGGATCCAGTGACCCTTCCCAGAGCTGATGAAAAGGAAACTAGGAAAATATTTTTTATGCAGAAGATAGGGTGCGGGAAAAGATCACATGTAACTGATTAGTGGAGATAAAGACCAGACAGAAAGAAGTGCAGTTGGAGAGGCATGGGACTGAATAACAATCAAGTTCGGAGGATGAATAGCTATTAATGGGGACTGTTAGTGGCTAACAATGAGTTGTGTGTAACAGCAGCATGTGTAACAACAAACCTTGGTTTGTTGGGGTTGGGGTACGGACATGGAAAAACTTTAAGCTCAAAAGTTGCTGAACTCGATATTGAGACCAGAAGGCTGCAGAGTGTCCAAGTGGAAAATGAGATGCTGTACTTCCAGCTTGCGCTGAGCTTCACTGAAGCAATGCAGCAAGTGTGAGACCGAGATGATTGCCAGGGAACAAAGTGGTGTCTTGAAATAGCAGGCAACTGAAAGCTCAGGGTCTTTTTGTGAATAGAACAAAGGTGTTCTGTGCAGTGGTCACCTAGTTTATGGTTTGTGTCCCCAGTGTAGAGGAGACCATATTGTGAACAGTGAATGCATTAGGCTAGATCGAGTGAAACATAGGTAAAGCGCTGCTTCACCTGGAAGGTGTGTTTGGGCTCTTGGATACTGAGGAGGGAGGAAGTAAACAGACATGTATTACACTTTCTGCAGTTGTAGGGGAAGGTGTCTTTTGGGGCTGGGTGGGGGGGGATGTGGAGGCTGTTGTCAGGAGTGGAGTGACCAGAGTGTTCAGAGGGAACAGACTCTGTAGAACGCTGACAAGGAAGGGGAGGGGAACATGTATCTGGTGGAAATGGCAGCTAACGATCCTCTGGATGTAGATGCTGGCGGAATAATAGATAAGGACATGTGGAACTTTATTGCTGCTGTTGGAGGGAAAAGAAGGCGTGAGGGCCGAAGTGCTGGAGATGGGTCGGTTCAGTCATTTTCCTGGCTTGTCACGATCCCAATTAGTTACAATACTAGAGAATCCAAAATCCAAAGTGAAACTGAGCTTGATAAACCAGAAGTTTTATTTTGGCAGTTTATTTACTGTGATAGTTATTCAATATTTATAAAAGACTTGTGAACTCGTCTCCGCCATTTCTGCCACCTCCAGAAGGTTACCAACACCATACGCAGCTTCCCCTCCCCTCCAGTCTCAGCATTCCATTGTGATCATTCCCTTTGTGACAGCATTGTTTGTTTCTCCATCATTCCTAACATTTCCCCCTTCCCTTCACAACCACCACAGCCTTCTCCCCCAGAACCACAGAAGGTGTAACACTTGTCCTTTCACCTTCTCTCTTCTCACTGCTCAAAGTCCCCAAACAGAACATTCAGGGAACAAGCAATTCATTTGTATTTATTTTAATCTAATCTACTGTATTCTCTTCTCACATAGTGGTCTTCTTTACATTGGCAGAACACTCCACCCACCACCCACTATCCACAAGAATGACTAGCCTTCCAGTTTCTTGATATTTCAGTAATCATCTTGCTCCCATGCTAATATTTCCATCCAAGGCCTGCTGTAGAGTTCCAGAGAAGTTCAATTCAAGCTACAGCAACAACACTTTATTTTCCACCTTTCAGACTCAATGTTGAATCTAATTATTTCGTAGCATGAACATTGTCGTCCATTTTGATTAGCCACTTGTCCATGTTTTGTTGAATTTTGTTAGCTTTGTCCTCAGCAAAATCATCTATTTTTTCTTGTCCATACCAACCATTAAAATATTCTGTTTCATCTATACTTTTAATCTATCTGTTAACTCTCTCAGTTAAGCCATTGCCAAGGAATTCAAATAATTCATTGTGATACCATCCATTCCCAGAAAAGTTTTAGCAGCAGTAAAGCCATTTTGACCAGTACAACCCTTATACAACACTTCATAACATTTCTATTGCTTTAATGATCAGTACTCCACTAACTCGTCTTTTATAGATTAACAGATCACTCTCAAATTCAATGGATTTTGATCCCGCAAAGATCACACAATTTGTTATGATTCCAACAGCAATGTACCCTTGAATTTTTTTTGATCACATGGATCTTTGGCACTGACTTCAAAAACCGTAAGTTAATGCTGGGAAAAGTGTTGACATGTTGATTGACATGAACAGAATCTCCGAGCAGTTATACAGCCATGAAACTTGGAAAGAATACTGCTCATCAAATGGCAATACTGCACAAGTCAGATTCCAGAGTGAAATCTAACTCATAAGTTTTATTTTGGCAGTGCACTTACTCTGATGTTCAGTCACCAGACATATTTACAAAAGGTTGACAAGATACTTTTGACAAAAGAACATAAAAAGTTATTACATGAAAAAATATAAGATCTAATTGAAACAGCCTTATTAGAAATATTGGAAATATAGATTCAACCCTTTTACCCTCAACAACAACCATGTAGATACTCAAACTTCACTGGAAGATCTGCCTGTTTCCACTTATCTTTGCTCAGTTAACATGTCTGTACTTATTTTCTTGCCAGCAAATATCTGCATTCACTCAATGCTGTTCTTTTAGTTAGTATCTCTTAATGAGATTTTTTAAACCAACTGCTAGCACATCTCATTGTCTCTTAACATGGGCTCCTTAAACCACAATTCAATTTCCTTCTTGGGGGGGAATTGTTTCTGAAGTTATTCTATTGATGACGTCAAGCAACGCAAGACTTGTCTTTCTTTGGCCTTGACCATTCTATAGACTGTATCGTATTGCTCCTTTCTGAAAAGAAACTGCACGTTCCTTAACTGCCTAAATAAATCTGTCTTTCTCTTAAATAACTTATGTCTCTAACTCCTTATATCACAGGAGCAACAGGCCCATTTAAGTTGTCTCTTCTCCCCTTTGTTTCTAGCACTGAAGTACTCATCTTAAGGGTGTTTTAAAAGTCTCATTAGGCACATATGAACAACGTTAGATTATCTGGCATCACCCATACGACTTACAAATGAAACTAAATGATGCCTCTTCTTAACACACAATATAAAAATACAAATCAAACTTAAAGCTATATAGTCTTCTTCCAACTTTAGAATACAACTTTCCAAATAATAATAATGTGCCAACAACATCCTTAAAACAGTTCAAAGGTTTTGTGAAATATTATTTCCCATTCTTTTGTCCAAGTTGGCTCTGTTTAACTTTCCTATTATTTTCTAAGTGTTCAATCACCAAATTCTTTATCATAGATTCTAATATTCTTTTCCGCTACAGATGTCAATCTAATATGTCAGTAATTCACCATTTCCTCCTCCCTATGTTTTAATAATGGAGTGACATTTACTACTTCCAGTCTGCAGGAACCTCTCCAGAGTCTAGAATTTTGCAAGAGAACCAGCAATGCATTCATTATCTTTACAGTGACCTCCTTCAATTCTCTAGAATGTAACTCATGTAGGGGATTTATCAACCTTTAATGTAGTTCACTTTTCAAGTACTACATCTTTGATAATACTATAAGATATAGGAGCAGAATTAGGATATTTCGTCCTTCGAATCTGCTTCACCATTCGATAATGGCTACGTTCTTCGATCTCATTCTCCTACATTCTCCCCTTAATCTTCAAGCCCCTTACTAATCAATAACCTATCTATCTCTATCATAAATATACTCAATGAGACCAGGTGACCCATTTTAAAGTGAAAAGGAAGAGATTTTAAAAAGATATGAGAGGCAAATGTTTCACACAGAGGGTGGTTTGTGTGTGGAATGAACTTCTTGAGGAAGTAGTGGTACAAAGATAATTACAGTGTTTAAAAGACATTTAGATAGGTGCATGAAAAGGAAAGATTTGCATGGATATGGACCGGGAGCAAGCAGATAGGACTGGTTTAGTTTGGAATAATGTTCGGCATGGACTGGATAGACTGAAGGGTCTGCTTCTGTGCTGTATGACTCTATGACATGGCCTCCACAGCCTTCAGCTGCACTCAGTTTCACAACAGCTTTCATTGTCCAGTATTTCTGAAAGTTTTTATGTATCTTCTTCTGTGAAGTCAGACATATATTGTTTAGTTTCTCCACCAATTTTTTGTTCTTCACTGTAAATTATTCTATCCCACCTGTAATGGTCCTACATATCTCCTTGTCTTTTTACATACCTAAAGATGCTTTGACATCTTCCTTTATGTTTGTTACCAGTTTGCATTCAATTTATCTTTTGCTTTTACTTATTCAATTTTTTGTTCATCCTTTGTTTGGATCTAAACTGCTCCCAATCCACCATCTTCATATTTTTTCCTGTCAGCCTCATAAAAAAATTCTTTTGATCTAATGTACTCTGGAACTTCTTTTGTTAGTCACATTAATTCACCTTTCTCATTAGGTGTCTGTGCCACAAAGGAGATTATATAGGAATTCTTTAAATACTAGCAATTGTCTGTGAACTAACAAAACTTTTACCATAGCCCTCAATTTGCCCTTCATATCTTCCAAGTTTCCCTTGTTCAGATTTAAGACCCTAGCTTCATTACATTCAAGCTTAAAGTGAAACTCTATGACATTATCATCATTGGTGATAAGGTAAGAATGGCAATCAAAATGATGCGCACCATTTAAAACGTAATCTCTTTGGCAAATAATTAGTTTCTCTCTCAATTGATGTTTTCCCATTGATAATTTATGTTTTTGTTGAATTGTTGACTATGTTTGACTATCCATTTGAGAATAGTGGCATGAAATATAAAATAGGTTTGCAGTTTGCTATCACTGTTTACACTACTAGCAGATGTTGAATTTACTTCTTTGATCATATCCTTAGATTCTGCTGTATCTCTCTGGTTAGACATCTCAAAACCTTAATGAATTTCTTAATGTATTCACATAATGAGTTCCTAGTCTTAGTGAGTATTGTATTAATATTCTCAAATTGCCTTAACATGCTGTGCCTTGCAGCCTACATAATTTAGTTTAGACTTCCACTATTTCTTTCCCTTCCATTGTCGCAATGCTTTGTATTTGTAAATATTTGTGTTGATCAATGATTCATTCCAAAATAATTTGGTATTTGATACACCTTTTTAAAGAAACACTGATTCATTGGGTAAACACAAAAAAATTGGCTTTACACAGTTTTATTTTCACCTGATGTAGCCTAAGCATGTTTTGTAGTTAGATTACAAGAGAATCGTAACATTTATAAAATCTTAAACTATCATTTATATATGTTATTTCAGTGAATACATAAACAACTTCACAACATTCCTGCATCTTTCAACTCACCCAGTTTCTGACTGAACAGAAATATAACCAGGTTCATTTTGTCGCCTATAATAAAACTTCACACAAGTAAGGGAACTAATCTCATTCAGAGATTTCCATATTAGTTTTGTCTGATCTTCAGCTACAATAAAAGACAAAAATAAAGAAATAGAGTATGTTAAACTTGGCAGCATGATAGTAATGTGATTAAACCGACATATTACAATATGAAAAATAATTATCAGAAGTAAAGCTGAATGAACTATAACTGAATAATCTATGAGGAAATACAGAGCTTTTGAAGCCTTCATGGAATTATTAATGGAGTGCTGTACTTTTAGAGGTTTCCAATGGCACTTTAAATGCAAGCCCTAGAAACATCCACAATACTGTTCAAGTAAAGAACAGGTGAGTTCTCCCAGTATTCTACTGAACATATCTACTTTAAATATGATGAGTGAGTCACTGACAGCAGCTGGGAAACCCAGCTTCTGTAAGGTTGGATGTGACCAGGAAAAGCTGTTAAAAAAGGATTTTTAAAATTTGAATACGAGAAATGATGTGTGATCAAAGAAGATTGAGCTACATTCTGGAGATGGTGTAACCACAGTAGAGTTATCCAATCAAGCAAAGCAGGTATGTGATCAGGAAGGTGAGAAGGGTGGAAAGACCAAGAGTAGGGGTGTCAGCAGTCAGGAGTAGGATGAGGCAGCAATCAGAAAATCGAGGGGGAGAGATCCCAGAAAGAAAAATTGGTAGTCAGCAGTTTTCAACAAGTGTGCACAATTTGCCTCAACTTAGGCGAACTCGAAGTACAAATAGAAATGAGTAAGTATGGTCTCGTAGCCATTACAGACACATGACTGCAGGATGACCTGGATTGAGATTTGAATATTAAAGTGGACAGACACTTAGGAATGACAGTAAAGTAGGAACAGGTGGAGGTGTGGTTCTGTTATCAAGTGATGTTATTAGCACAAGAGAGAGGGATGATCTAATTTCAAAAAAGCCAGACCGCAAACAGTTTGTATAGAAATGATAAAGTCAATAAGTCACTGTGGGGGTGGTATACAGACTCCCTAACAGTAACCATGGTAATTTGAGGTATAAAAGAAAAAAATAGTGAGAGCTTTTCAGAAAGGTATGATGATAATATTGGGAGATTTCAATTTACATAGGATTGGAAAGGCCAGATGTACAGAGATAGCCTAGATAAGGAGCTCATAGAATAATAGTTTCTTAGAAAAATACGCTCTGGAGATGACCAGAGAGTAGGTATGTTAGACCTGGCATTGTGCAATGAGATAAGGTTAATTAATGTAATAAAGACAAAATTCTGATGATATTGGAAATCTGCAATAAAAACAAAGAAACTCTGGAGAAAGTTAGTAGATCTGGCAACATTTGAGGAGCAAGTTAGAGAGTTAATGTTTTGAGATTGGTAACAACTCTTCTTCAGAAGATTAATCAATGATCTAATTCTGAAGGCAACTCTTAGGAGCAGCAACAATAACATGATTGGATTTTACATTCAGTTTGAGGGGAAATTGGAGTGGTTCCAGGACTATTTTTTTTTAAATTTAAATATGGGTAATTATGAGGGCATAAAAGCAGAATAGATTGAAGTGGATTAAGGTTAAAGGATTGGTAAATGGAGATAAAGTGGCAGACATTTAAGAGGATATTTCAGAATATGCAGAATAGGTATATGACAACAAGTAAGAAAACTTACAAGGAAGCTGTATAGGACATTGGTGAGGGCCGTTTTAGAATGCTGCATTCAGTTCAGGTCTCCCTGCTATAAGATGTTGTTAAATGTGAAAGGGTTCCGAAAAGATTTAAAAGAATATTGCCAGAATTTGTGCATTTGAGGTATAGGGGGCTGAATAGGCTGGGATTTCTCCCTGGAGCATTGGAGGCTATGGAATGACCTTATAGAGATTTATTAAATCATGAGGGGCATAGATAGGGTGAATAGCCAAGGTCTTTTTTCCCAGAGTAGGGAAATCCAAAACTAGAGGGCATAGGCTTAAGGTGAGAGGGGAAAGATTCAAAAGAGATCTGAGGCGTTGCCTTTTTATACAAAGGGTGGTGTGTGTACAGAACTGCCAGAGGAGATAGTGGAGGCAGGTACAATTACAACATTTAAAATGCATGTGGGTAGATACATGAATAGGAAGGGTTGAGAGGGATATGGGCCAAATGCTGGCAAATGGGACTTGATCAGTTTAGGATATTTGATTATGTTGGACCAAATTTTCTTTCCATGCTATATAACTCTATGACTCTATAGTAACAAAACTAAAGTAAATGCATTTAATTTAACAACAATAGATGGCAGATCAGAAGACTGGACATAATATTTAAAAAACCAAAAATGTAAGGAGGGAAACATTAATGTCCGAGACAAGATATCCCAAAATATAGGCTTGAATAGTATGGGCTATAGTGAGATCAGTGGTAGTATCTGTCAAAATGTTCAGTGAGACCAATCATCTCACCACATCTTCTTGTCTTTTCTCAAGTGGCATGGTTAAACAGCAATGAGTTCCCAAATGACACTCATCATTACTTGTTGACAACTCAACTTACTATGGGTTGCAATTTTACCAAACTTAACCATACAATTTAGCCATTAGGAAAATTCAACATGGAAACCAGAAAGGGTTCATGGCAGCTTCAACTTATCATTTGCTCCAAAAGACCTTCATTTTGTCTGTGGACAAACTGCAAACTGCATGATCCACCAGCACCATATTCATTCACACCCTCCTACCATGGATATTAACACTGCACTTTCAAGGAGTCATTACCACCATCCAGTGCACAGCCACTGTATCCTCCAAGCTGACTGATCCAACAAGGCATACTGGCAACAAGCTGTGCATTATTGCATCAGGTACAGGTCCTGCACGGGGAAAGGAATCCATTATATGCCATGGACTAAGTTGCCTACCAAGGCTGTTCCTTTGGTCTCTCAGCATATATTCATCTGGTGCCCACCAGCATGCTCGCCGTTCCCTGCTGTGACTTGCTTTGCAAGTTGGTGTAGCCACATTATCAGGCAGATGACTGTGCTGTTCAGATGTCCCCAGTCAAGGTTGCATGCGTGTTGCCTTGCATCAGGCACATCTGACTAGTACCTGTAACATGAGACCTCAGTGCTTACGTCAAACATTTGGGCATCTGCAGCAAACCATGCAACATGTCCTAGGGGAGTAGTCTGTGGCAAAATCCATAGGGCCACCTGTCAGTTAGGGGGCCCCAAAATGTTCAAGGACAGTCTCCTATATCAGTCCAGGGTTTTGTCCACAGTCAGTCATCTGGTCAGGGTGGTGTGGCACCTGGGACTGGGAGAGGAGCAGGCAGAGTCTGACTTATCTCTGCAGTCTTCACTGTTGACTTCAGAGAGGTCTCTGTATTGCTCTTCCTCGGGCTGGCTGCCTTGTGGCACTGTGCTCTCTCTTTATGAGAAGGAGGCACTTGGGCTGTGGTCAAGCCTCCCAAGCCTACTTTATCCCTGCCTTTGATTCTGAGGACCTATGGTGGGTTGCAGATGTTGCCAATTGTCCTGCAGAACCGGAACGTGCTGGGCCTATCTCTTCACATGGCTGCTACCAATCTGTCTGTGGAGGCAGAAACATGGTCACAGAAATAGATACACTGTTGTAACATTGCAGCAATCACCAGCATCTCCACTATGAATGCCAGTGTTTCCTGTACGCCTGACTGTTGCTGTTGTTCATTCTGAGCAGTATTTTCCTTCACAGCTTCCAGTGTCTGTAATGCACTGCATCCTCCTATAGAGCCTATAGATATGTTTTCATCCATGCTGCTCTGCAGTCATGCAAGCAGTGTGGATGATGGTTCCTCTAATCATTGCATTCACAATAACTTCTGGGGAAATTGAGGTACTCTTCTCTGCAGGTGAAAAGCTGTTCCTCAGGAAGATGGATACACCTATAAGGCATAAGAGGCAGAAGGCATTGCAACCACTGGTTAATAGTAGGGTTTGATGTTGTTTAATGTGATCATTGTATTTACATGATAAGTGTTATTCACTTGGCTGTCAGGACATGGATATCTTTGTACCCCTGCCGGAGCACAGCCTGTCTTCTCCAATGAGGGTGCGCATCCTTTCTTCAGAGTGCTTGAGGACAGAGATATCCAGTTTCCCATCACCAGCTGGATATTACCCATCCTGTTACGGGACTCATACCCTGTAATGATATAAGGGGCCTGATTAGAGCCTGATGAATATAGCACAAGTGAGTGGCACCACTATTAGAACTGATGCATGGCGGGAGAAAGATGGTGAAGTGTTCTGAGGGAGTGAGGAGATAGCATTGAGTGCATGTGGGGTTAATGGTGTAAAAGTATGGGGGTTACAAGAGTTCATGCAACAGAGAGGATGTCAGACTGCAGAGTATTGCATTTACCCTGGCAAGGTATAAGATCATTGACTTCCTTGTATGGCTGCCCGGTACTCCTCATCCTTGAGATGACACTTATCCTGGTGGTTATCTCCGACTCTGCTGGCATGGTATGGAAGTGTGGCTTCCTCTGTCAGTCCTTCGGGAACAGGAGGCCTCTCCTGTCCACCAAACCATCCACAAAAACCTCTAGCTCTGTGAGAAGTCTGGTGCCAGCCTCCCCTTCTCTGCGATCTCTCCTCATAACTTTCATAGCCAAGCTGCATGGCTTTCAAAATGCAGCACTCCTGGAGATGGGCTTTGCTAGATGGTGCAACTACAAGGGTCTCTGATCTAATGGATACTGTGATAAATCATGAAATGGAAGTGAGAGAGGTACTGAGGATCTATCATCAGAGAGGTGGCAGTGAATAAATTGTTGGAACTGCAGGCTGACAAGTCTCCATGTCCTGATAGATTTCATCCTTGTGTCTTAAAAGAAGTGGTTGGTGAGATAGTGCTGTGTTTCCCTTGATTTAAGGCTGTTTCCATTAGATTAAAGTTAGGAAATGGGACTCTTCATTCAAAATTGGAGCAAGATGAAAAGCAGAAAAATACAGGCAAGTTACTTTCAAATCTGACATAGTAGAAAATGTTAGTAGCTATTGTAAATGGCTGAAAAACTGGATAAGTACTTTGTATCAGTCTTCACTATGGAAGACACAAGTAATACCCCAAAAATTCAAGAGTTGGGGTGCAGATATGAGTACAGTGGCAAGGTGAAGGTGCTAGAAAAATTGAAAGCTCTGAAAGTGGATAAATGACCTGAACCAGATGGGCTACATCCTAGAACTCTGAAGGAAATAGCTGAAGAGATAGTGGAGGCTTTAGCAGTGATCTTTCAGGTATTACTAGAGTCAGGGAGGGTAAGAGTCAAGAAGGGAGTAAGGCAAAAGATGGGAAATCATAGGTTGATTAGCCTGACCTCAGTCATTGGTAAGATTTTAGAGTCCATTGTGAAGGATGAGATTTCTGAATACTTGGAAGTGCATGGTAAAATACAGCAAAGTCAGCATGGCTTCATCAAGGGGAGGTCATGCCTGACAAATCTGCCAGAATTCTTTGAGGAAGTAACAAGCAGGTTAGACCAAGGAGAGCCAATTGATATTATCTATCTAGAGTTCCAGAAGGCTTTTGATAAGGTGCTGCACAGGAGGCTGCTGAGTAAGATAATGGCCAATGGTGTTAGACACAAGGTACTAGCATGGATGGAAGATTGGCTGTCTGGCAGAAGGCAGAGAGTATGGATAAAAGGGTCCCTCTCAGGATGGAAGCTGATAACTAGTGGTGTTCCACAAGAGTCAATGTTGGGACCACAACTACTCACTACATACATTAATGATCTAGATGAAGGAACTGAGGGCATTCTGGCTAAGTTTTCAGATGATACAAAGATCAGTGGAAGCGCAGGTTGTATTGATGAGATAGGGAGGCTTCAGAAAGATTTAGACAGGTTAGGAGTGTGGGCAAAGAAGTGGCAGATGAAATAAAATGTGGGAAGTGTGAGATCATGCACTTTCATAGGAAGTGGACTGGACTATTTTCTAAATAGGGAGAAAATTCAGAAATCTGAAGTTGCAAAAGGACTTGGGAGTCCTAGTCCAGGATTCTCTTAAGGTACACTTGCAGGTTAAGTCAGTAGTTAGGAAGGCAAATAAATGTTGTCATTTGTCTTGAGAAGACTAGAAAATAAAAGCAGGGACCTACTTCTGAGACTTTATAAGGCTCTGGTCAGATCACATTTAGAGTATTGTCAGAAATTTTGGTCCCCAAAATTGGAATGATGTATTAACTTTGGAGCAGAATTACAGGAGGTTAACAAGAATGATCCCAGGAATGAAAGGTTTACCATATGAGGAACATTTGATGACTCTGGAACTACATTCAATGAAGTTGAGAAGGATGTGGGGGATGAATCTGATTGAAACTTACAGAATACTGAACAGCCTGGACAGAGTGGACATTGGTAAGATATTTCCATTGGCAGAAGAGACAAACACCTAAGGGCACAGCCTTGGAATAACGGGAAGACCCTTTAGAATGTAGATAAGGAGAAGTTGTAGAATTCATTACCATAGAAGGCTGTGGAAGCCAGGTCACTGAGTATATTTCAAACAAAAGATAAATAAGTTATTGATTGCCAAGGGGATCGAAGGTTATGGGGAGAAAGCAGGAAAATAGGGTTTAGAAATATATCACCATGATCAAATGGCAGAGCAGGTGAATGACCTAATTTCTGTTCCAATGTCTTATGGTCTAAAGAAGTTATAGCAGAGTACTTAGATATGCTTGAAGTAATCATACATTGTCAACATGGATTTGTGAAAGGGATATCATGTTTGACCAACCTTGTGGACACTTTGACAAGTTAGATACATTCTAAATAAAGGAGAACTGATAGATGTATTGTTCCCAAATTTCAAGATAACACCAGACAAGATGCAACATCAAAAGTTGTTGCATAAAATGAAAGTTCAAATTGTTTGGGGCAGCATATAGTGGCAATGGGGTTGGTGCTGGGACCTCCATTAATTTACAAGTAATATAAATGGCTAATGTTGTGATTGGAACAACGTCATGATGTGGAAGTGCAGGGGTTGGACTTAGTTGGGCAAGAAATCACATGACATGTGTTATCATTCAACAGGTTTATTTGAAATCACAAGCTTTTGGGGCGCTACTCCTTCATCAGGTGAAATGAAGAGAAGCACTCAGGCACAAAATTTATAGGCAGAGAGATCAAAAGATCACACAAATATTGTGAGTCGAATGTTGACAGGCTGAATAAATCTCCATAGGAGATCAAGAATGTCAGATGGTGTGAGTGAAATGTCAACAGCTGAATAGCAAGTCTCCGGATGGTTTATGATCCGATTAATTGAGGCAGAGAGATAATTGCAGAAAAATTAAAATAAGATGATGCTGGAGACAAAACAAATGGCTGGAATAACATGACAGGTATAAGAGTTGTATCCGAGGTCTAACCAAAGTAATAAGTAATCCAAAACTGTACAAACTAATTAAGGTCGACAGATCATAACAAATTATCGAGATGATGGTGTCAAAACTGTAAGGAAGGTTTTATAGGTACAGATCATATGGTGGGGTTAAAGGTAGGTGACATAAATCCAAGTTACGGTTGAAGTTGTCTTCATGGGTATGGAACTTGGCTATCAGTTTCTGCTTGACGATTCTGTGTTGTAGTGTATCTTGAAGGCTGCCTTGGAGAATACTTATCTAAAGATTAGAGCTGAATGTCCTTGACTGCTGAAGTGTTCCCTGACTGGGAGGGATCATTTTTCTCTGGTGATTTTTGTACAATGTCTATTCATCCATTGCCACAGCATCTGCATGGTCTCTGCCAATATACCATGCCTCAGGGTATCCTTTCCTGCACTATATGAGGCAGGCAACATTGGCCAAGTTACATGAGTATTTGCTGTGTACATGTGAGTGGTGTTCCCACATGTGATGTTAGTATCCAAGTCTACAATCTGGCATGTCTTACAGATGTTGCTGTGGCATGGTGGTGCAGTGTAGAGTTCAATATTATCCTGAAGGCTGGGTGGTTTGCTGTGAACGATGGCCCATTTAAGGTTTGGCAGTTGTTTACATCATACAAGTGCCAGGCAATGACTATCTCCACAGGAAGAAAATCTAACCATCACCCTCTGACATTCAATGGGTTACCACTGACCAGAAATTAAAGATTGGCTATATAAATACTGTTAAAAAATGTGGTGCTGGAAAAACACAGCAGGCTAGGCAGCATCCGAGGAGCAGGAGAATTGACATTTTGGGCATAAGCCCTTCTTCAGGAATGAGGCTGGTGTGCCAAGCGGGCTGAGATCAAAGGTAGGAGGGAGGAAATTTGGGGGAGGGGTGCTGGGAATACAATAGGTGGAAGGAGGTGAGGGTGATAGGCCGAAGAGGGGGTGGGGGGCAGAGAGGTCAGGAAGAAGATTGCAGGTCAAGAGAGTGGTGCTGAATCCAAGGGTTGGGACTGAGATATGGTGGGGGGAGAGGAAATGAGAAAGCTGGAGAAATTTACATTCATCCCATGTGGTTGGAGGGTTCCTAGGCGGAAGATGAGGCGCTCTTCCTCCAGGCGTCGTGTGGCCAGGGTCTGGCGATGGAGGAGGCCAAGGACCTGCATGTCATTGGCGGAGTGGGAGGGGGAGCTAAAGTATTCAGCCATGGGGTGGTTGGGTTGGTTGGTGCGGGTGTCCCAGAGGTGTTCCCTGAAACGTTCCGCAAGTAGGCGGCCTGTGTCCCCAATGTAGAGGAGACTACATCGGGTGCAGTAGATACAGTAAATGATGTGTGTGGAGGTGCAGGTGAATTTGCGACGGATATAGAAGGATCCCTTGGGGCTTTGGAGGGAAGTGAGGGGGGAGGTGTGGACGCAAGTTTTGCATTTCTTGCAGTTGCAGGGAAGGTGCCGGGAGTGGAGGTTGGGTTGGTGGGCAGTGTGGACCTGACGAGGGAGTCGCGGAGGGAGTGGTCTCTCCTGAATGCTGATAGGGGTGGAGAGAGAAATATATCCCTGGTGGTGGGGTCTGTCTGGAGGTGGCAGAAATGACGGAGGATGACACAATGTATCCAGAGGTTGTTGGGTGGATTGGAGGGACGGGGTTCAAGGGCGGAGGTGCGGGAAGTGGAGGAGATGCGGTGGAGAGCGTTGTCGACCATGTCGGAGGGGAAATTGTGGAACTTTGAAGAAGGAGGCCATTTGAGTTGGTCGGTAGTGCAATTGGTCCTCCTGGGATCAGATGCGGCGAAGGAGGAGGAGTTGGGAATATGGGATGGCATTTTTACAGGGAGCAGGGTGGGAGGAGAAGTAATCGAGGCAGCTGTGGGAGTTGGTCGGTTTGTAGCAAATGTCTGTGTTGAGTCAGTTGCCAGAGATAGAAATGGAAAGGTCTAGGAAGGGGAGGGAGGAGTCTGAGATGGTCCAGGTAAATTTGAGGTCGGGGTGGAAGGTGTTAGTAAAGTGGATGAAGTGTTCAACCTCCTCATGGGAGCACAAGGTAGCGACAATACAATCATCAATGTAGCGGAGGAAAAGGTGGGGGGTGGTGCCAATGTAGCTGTGGAAGATGGACTGTTCCACATATCCGATGAAGAGGCAGGCATAGCTGGGGCCCATGCGGGTGCCCATGGCTACTCCTTTGGTTTGGAAGAAGTGGGAGGATTGGAAGCTCTTAACAACTTCTCCTTCCAATCCTCCTACTTCCTCCAAACCAAAGAAGTAGCCATGGGCACCCGCATGGGCCCCAGCTATGCCTGCCTCTTCATCGGATATATGGAACAGTCCATCTTCCGCAGCTACACTGGCACCCCCCCCCCCCCCCACCTTTTCCTCCACCCTTCTATATCCGTTGCAAGTTCACCTGCACCTCCACACACATCATTTACTGTATCCGCTGCACCCGATGTGGTCTCCTCTACATTGGGGACACAGGCCGCCTACTTGTGGAATGTTTCAGGGAACACTTCTGGGACACCCGCATCAACCAACCAACCCAACCATCCCGTGGCTGAACACTTTAGCTCCCCCTTGCACTCCGCCAATGACATGCAGGTCCTTGGCCTCCTCCATCGCCAGACCCTGGCCACACGACGCCTGGAGGAAGAGCGCCTCATCTTCCCCCTAGGAACCCTCTAACCACATGGGATGAATGTAGATTTCTCCAGCTTAATTTCCCCTCCCCCCACCATATCTCAGTCCCAACCCTTGGATTCAGCACCGCCCTCTTGACCTGCAATCTTCTTCCCGACCTCTCTGCCCCCACCCTCTCTCTGGCCTATCACCCTCACCTCCTTCCACCTATCGTATTCCCAGCGTCCCTCCCCCAAATTCCCTCCCCCCACCTTTTATCTCAGCCCGCTTGGCACACCAGCCTCATTCCTGAATGGCTTATGCCCAAAATGTCAATTCTCCTGCTCCTCGGATGCTGCCTGGCCTGCTGTGTTTTTCCAGCACCACATTTTTCAACTCTGGTACTCCAGTATCTGCAGTCCTCATTTTTTCCAATATAAATACTGTGGCTACTAGAGGAGCTCAGAGGTTGGGAATACTGTGAATGGTAAATCACCATCTCTCTCTTTCTAACCCCTGGAATCATCCCCAGTTTCCTGGATGAATGCAGCGCCAACAACATTCAAGAAGGTCAACATCATCTGTATCGGGTGGCATTGTGGCTCTGTGGGTTAGCACTGTTGCCTCACAGCACCAGAGTCCCAGCTTTGATTCCAGACTCAGGCAATTGTCTGTGTGGAGTTTGCACATTCTCCCCATATCTGTGTTGGTTTCCTCCGGGTGCTCTGGTTTCCTCCCACAATCCAAAGATGTGCAGGTTAGGTGAATTGGCTATGCTAAATTGCCTTTAGTGCTAGATGCATTAGTCAGAGGGAAATGGGTCTGGGCGAGTTATTCTTTGGAGGGTCGGCGTGGACTGGTTGGCTGAAGGGCCTGTTTTCACACAGTAGGGAATCTAATCTAATCTTAAGTGGTCACCCAGTTTCAATGGAGGCCGAGACCGGCGCGGCTGTATCAATGATTATAGAACCAATCTTTACCAAAATCTGCTCTGGACTCCAACCCTGAAGATTGCATAACATCTTGACCAAACTGAGAACCAAAACTGGGGAACCATGACAAATTTAGGATACAACTTCATTTCTGGTCTCTTGTGAGAAGCAACTGGTTCAGTTAACATTGATTGCAGTAAAAGACTCAGGTCCAAGCATGATGGTACAAAATTGATTCAGAAAGATTCAACTTGATTGGTTCAACATTTTCCAATTAGCAAATGGCTATCTGAGTGAAACCCTAATTATATATCCAGAGGTTTTTGAGAGGTGTCTATTGAGTATCAAAGGAGCTAAGGTCACCTTAAATGTTGACCAAAAAACAATTCCATATTCTGTAAAGCGAGCCCAGTGGCATTTGCCTTACGTGCAAATGTAGAAGCAAAAATCAGGAAGATGGAAAGCAAAATAACCATTTTGCGGAATGCGCAGCACCAGTCATACTGATTGTGAAGCCTGGTGGGTCAGTTCACCTTTGTAGGGATTTCAAACAATGAAACACTTTTTGCAGCTAGATAAATACCCAATCCCATATATAGAGGACTTACACACAAAATTGTTGGGGGTGCTGTCCTTCATGAAGCCAGACATGAGTCATGCATACCTGGAATTTCAATTACATGAGAATTCCCAAGTTATGCTGCAATTAATACCCATAACGGCTTGTATCAACACACAAAACTGCCTCTTGGGGTATCATCAACTGGAGCCATTTTCCAGTGAACGATGGACATTTTACAAGGCCAATCTCTGGTCGCCGTTTATCTGAATTACGTGCTAACAACTGGGAAGGCCAATAAAGAGTATATAGAGAATTTGGACTAAGTGCTTAAACATTTCTCCAAGGCTGGGATATGCCTTAGAAGGGAAAATATGTGTTCTAAGTGACCTACCTGGGCTACAGATTCAACAAGACCGTGTTGCATCTGTTGGAAGAAAAGTGAAGGTGATCAAAGGTGCCTCGGGTCATTCCTTGGGTTGGTAAATTATTACAGACAATTCATGTGCAATTTGTCCTCCATCCGGGCACCTGTACATTTCCTACTGACAAAGAGTCAGCCTTGGAAATGATCTTGTAGCCAAGATTTAGCCTTCAGTGAAGTGAAGAAGTAGCTATCATCGCCTAAGGTGTTAGCTCTCTACCATCCCAAGTGAAATGACTTGAGATGCCTCTCACATAGTATTGGGGTGGTGTTGCCCCCCCCCCCCCCCCCCCCTCCCGTGGCCCAGGGTAGCAGAATGCCCGATAGTGTACGCTTGCTGGACTTTGACTGATGCCAAATGAAGACATGTCCAGAAAGAGAAGGAAGATTTGGCAGTCATTTTTGGCATTCCACCAATACCTTTATGGACAGAAATTTATGATAATAACAGACCACAAACCCCTGCTTAAGATAGAGCCGTGCTACCCATGCTTCTGTTCCAGTTCAGTGATGAGCTTTTATTCTGAGTGTTTACAAATACAAGTTCAAACACTCTCTGCGATGCCAAGTTGCAAATGCGGATGCACTGAACCACTTTACACTGGTGAATACATCACTGCTACTGCTGCCACTGGAAATGTCCATTCTGGTTTTAAAATTTCTGAAAACCCTTTCGGCCACTGTGGACAATATCAGACTGTGGACACAAAATGATCCTATCCTGGCAAAACTAAAACAGCTGGTGGTGATGGGGGTGGGGAACAAAAGGGTCTTCACAATCAGAACTGAAACCTTTCTGGACCTTGCAAGACCAGATCACCATATAGGAGGTATATTACTCTGGGGAACAAGAGTGATTGTTCCAAGTAAAGGTCACCGTCAGATACTGGCTGAACTCCACCAGGAGTTTCCAAACTGAAGATGTTGGTGAGAAGTTATATCTGGTGGCTAGGACTGGATGCTGACATAGCCACGTTGGTGGGACAATGCCCATGCTGCCAACAAGGACAAAAATTACTGTTGGCTGCTCCCTCACATTCTTGGGAATGGCCGGGTAAACCCTAGACTTGGTTACACATCAACTGTGCCGGTTCTTTCATGGGCTCTTAAGTTTTTAGCCCATTCAAAATGGTTGGACATGCATGTGTTCATTCAACAAACATGGGATGACAAACGAAAAGTGGCAGGGAAACCCAGAAGTGTTGGTCACCGACAATGGGTCATCAATTACTAGCAGGGAATTTGAGAATTTCCCAAAGTCAAATGGCACTAGGCACATAAGGACAGCTTCATACCATTCAGCAGCTGGAGAAAGAGCAGTCTAAATTTTGAAGGCAGGCTTGAACAAATAGTCTTCAGCTTTACTAGATACCAAACCTATTCCAGTTTTGTTTGATTCTAGGTCCATCCCTCACACAACTAAAGGGATAGTTCCAGCAAGTTGCTATTGGGGAGAACACTCCACACCAAGTTAAGTCTGATTTTCCCAGACCTGGTGGTGGTGGGAAGGTGTGGAACAGCATCAGGTTAGTTGGACACAAGACTCCTCTAAGCAAGAAAGTTTACTTCAGGAAATGAAGTTTGGTGTCGACACCATAGGAATGGCCCTGCATGGGTAAGTGGCTTGGTTGACGTGAGGTCAGGTCCTGCGACATACTAAGTGTAAGTGAAGCAGTCCTGAATAACCTCACAAATAGTACAGGAGTAAAACATACCCGACCCCTCAGAAATCTGACAAGGTCGTAAAAACCTGTGGGTTTCCCCCTCCATCCAGCATCAAAGAAACCTATGAGGACGAGAAGGACACAAAGATGGCACACCCTCAATGCCAGTATCACTTGAAGATGTGTTTCAGCCAAGACATTTCGGTCACAAAATTCAGGCTACAGTCGGTACACGTCATCAGTATCCGGGTTGGAGGAACCAGACCTTGCAAAAACAAATGAATGGTGCAGCAGACTCGGTGGGCTGAATGGCCTACTTCTGCCTACATCTTACATAACTTGCCACATTCTCATGTGTTTGACTGTTTTCATAATGAAGATAAAAGTTAAATACCAGCAATGGAAGGTAATATATCTGTTAAAAATATGAAGAAATTAAGGCAATTGATATCTGCAGGCAAGAAATGATTGAAGCAACCTGAGGTACTAAAACCCAGCAAATCCTAAGACTTAATGGCCTGCATCCTATAATTTTAAAAAAGATAGCTTTAAAGATAAAGGTTGTCAAATTCAATAGATTTTGAAATAGTCTCATCAGATTAGAATTTAGCAAATGTTACATCTTCTCAAAAAGGAATGATCAAAGGCAACATAGTTTTATGAAAGGGAAATTATATTTGAGTAATCTACTTGAGCTCTTTGGGGCTGTGTCAAGTAGGGTACATAAAGTGGAACCAACAGTTGTGGTAAAACTGAATTTCCAAAAGACTGTGGATAAGGTTATCATGCAGAAGGTTAATAGGCAAGAGAAAGGCTTTTGGAGTTAGGATAATATATGCATGATTGGTAAGTGAACAGAAATGATTGGTAGGTCCCATCTGGATGAGTACTTAAAATGACAGGGCATTGTATGCTACGGAACAAGTGCAAATAAATGGGATTAATGTGTTTATTGATCGGCATAGATATGGTGTGCTGATGGGCCCGTTTCTATGTTGTATGATTCTATAACTCAATGAGGAAGAAAAGATAAGGCATAAATTAGCCGTTTTTCAAGTTGGCAGGCTGTGACCAGTGCAGTGACACAAGGATCAGTTCTTTACAACCTGTATTAATGATTAGGACAAAGAGACGGAGGCAATTGCATCTAAGTTTTCTAACAAAATAAAGCAAGATGGAAATGTAAATTATGAGTACAGAAAGATGCTGACAAAAGACCTAGAAAGTTTTAAGTGGGTAGGCAGAATTAGAAATAGAATTAAGTTTTATTGTCATAAAGTCATACAGATGTACAGCACGGAAACAGACTCTTCAGTCCAACTTGTCCATGCCAACCAGATATCCCAACCCAATCTAGTCCTATCCGCCAGCACCCGATCTATATCCCTCCAAACTCTTCCTATTCATATACCCATCCAGCTGCCTTTTAACTTCTGCAATTGTACTAGCCTCCACCACTTCCTCTGGCAGCTTATTCCATACACTTACGACCCTCTGCGTGAAAAAGTTGCCAGGTCTCTTTTATATCTTTCCCTTCTCACCTAAACTTATGCCCTCTAGTTCTGGACAACCCCACCCCAGGGAAGAGACTTTGTCTATTTATCCTATTCATGCCCCTCATGATTTTATAAAGCTCTGTAAGGTGACCCCTCAGCCTCCGACACTCCAGGGAAAACAGCCCCAGCCTATTCAACCTCTTCCTATAGCTCAAATCTTCCAACACTGGTAACATCCTCGTAAATCTCCTCTGAACCCTCTCAAATTTCACAATATCCTTCCGATAGGAAGGAGATCAGAATTGCACACAATATTCCAAAAGTGGCATAACCAATGTTCCGTACACTCGCAACATGACCTCTCAATTCCTGTATTCAATGCTGTGACCAATAAAGGAGATGCCTTCTTCACTATCCTATCGACTTGCGACTCTACTGTCACGCGTATTCAAGATCTATGTTACAGTTCTACATAGTACAAATTAGGAAAATAAAGTTAAAAATATCGACATTACATTCCTTCAATGGCCTCCATGCTGGGGGCTTTCCACACACTGGGCCAACCCCAACCAGGATCGGAAGCCGTTCACTATCATTTGTGACTGGCTGAGTGCAACGGACCCCTGTCGGACTGCTGCCAGCCGTCCCGCTCTGAGCCCCAGCCTGCCAACTGCTCCATTCCAATTCAGGCCCACCAACTGCTCTTCCATAACCTGCCAACTGCTGGCCATCCATCCCTGCCCTGGCACACTGAACGCTAGCTGTCCTGCTCCACTCCAGCCTGCTGGCCATCCCCCTATGCTCTGACTCACTGCCCACATTCTGCTTCAGACACTCAGCTGCTTCAATTCTCCTATACCATCATCACTGCTCTTTCCATAGTATTCCTAACCTCTGAGCTCCTCTAATAGCCGCAGTATTTATATAGCCAATCATATTTCCGGTCAGTAGTAATCTCTCTGACTATTGATGGTGGTAACCCCATTGAATGTCAGGGAGTGATGATTAGGTTTTCTCCTAGTGGAGATAGTTATTGCCTGGCACTTGTGTGATGTAAATGTTATATGCGACATATTAGACGAATCTGGGTGGTTTTCAAGTTAACAAAAAAACTAAAAAATTACAAAAAGAGAAGAACGAGAAGTGGAATGAAAAGGAGAAGTGGACAGAAAGGGCTAGCTCCAGGCTCAGCCCAGATGCTGCATAATCCACAGCCATTTGGGAAGCAAGATGGTAAACGGAATATAATCTGTGGAAAAGTCATGTTATTCTCTCTGGCTTAATAGAAAAGATGTTTTTAATCATAATACATGACATTTCAAGAAAGTCTTGTGTGCTTGTATAAGGAGATCAGGAAGTTAGCAAGTAAGAACAGAAAGATATTAGAAGGCAAATTAGAAGACAAGGTTTGCCTTTTTGTGCAGTGATTGGAGAAATCTTACAATTAAACTTTGGTAAGACCAAGCCTGGAGTACTGCATGCAGAAATGATTTGGAGATGCCAGTGTTGGACTGGGATGTACAAAGCCAAAAATCACACAACACTAGGTTACAGTCCAACAAGTCTAACTGGAAGCACTAGCTTTCGGAGAGCTGCTCCTTCATCAGTGGTTGTGGAGTACACGATTGTAAGACACAGAATTTATAGCAAACAAATTCTGTGTCTTACTATCGTGTACTCCACAACCACCTGTTGAAGGAGCAGCACTCCAAAAACTAGTGCGTCCAATTAAACCTGTTGGACTATAACCTGGTGCTGTGTGATTTTTAACTACATACAGAAGGATTTACATTGGAGCCAGTACAGTGAAGAAACAGATGAATGGGTTGGCCTGTGATGAAAGGCTGAGTTAATTGTAGCTGTATATTCTAGAATTTAGAAGAATTAAGGGTTCTGAAAGGGCAAGACAGATATTGAGAGAGCAGTTAAATTGTCTGGGGAACCTCAAATACGTGACCACAATTTCAACATGAGGAGGGAAATCACTTAGGACCATGATGAGGAGAAAGTTATTCATTCTAAGGACTAGGGACTTCTGAAAATATTTATCCCAGCTGGTTGTTGAGTCTCCATCATTGATGATATTTATACATGGGATGTACAGTTTTTCGTGTTCTCAGTGGATATGTTGAAATGGCAAGAAGGTAGAATTAAAGTTCCAAGATTAGCCATGATCATATTCAGCATCATTTGCGACACTTAGTTACTGAAGCTGTTTTTCTGCACAATGACCAAAACTTGAAAACCATTCAGACTTGGGCTGATATGTAGCACGTAACATTTACATCACACAAGTGCCAGGCAATGACTATCTCCACTATAAAAAAATCTAACCATCACCTCCTGACATTCAATGGGGTTACCCATTGGGGAGGTTACTACTGACCAGAAATATGATTGGCTATATAAATACTGTGGCTACCAGAGGAGCTCAGAATTTAGGAATACTGTGGATGTAAATCATCATCTGTCTCTCTAACCCCTAGAATAGTCCCCAGTTGCCTGGATGAACGCAGCTCCAACAACATTCAAGAAGGTCAACATCACCTGTAATTGGTGGCATGGTGGCTCAGTGGTTAGCCCTGCTGCCTCACAATTTCAGGGACTCAGGTTCAATTCCAGCCTTGGGTGACGGTCTGTGTAGAGTATGCACATGCTCCCCGTGTTTGCGTGGATTTCCTTTGGGTGCTCTGGTTTCCTCCCACTGTCCAAAAATATGCAGGTTAGTTGAATTGGCCATGCTAAATTGTCCATAGTGTTCAGGGATGTATAGGTTAGGTGCATTAGTCAGGGGTAAATATAAGGTAGGGGGAATGGGTCTGAGTGGGTTACTTTTCTGATAGTCAGTGTGGACTTATGGGCTGAATGGCCTGTTTCCACCCTGTAGGGATTCTATGATCGCCCAGATGCCACTTGACTGATAGCTCATCCTCCACCTCAGCATTCATTCCTATCACCGCCAACGCATAGTGGTAACATTGTGTACTATTGACAAGATGCACTGCAGTGACTCACTAACACTCCTCTGACACAATCTTCGAACACATAACCTCTACCTTTTAGAAGAACAAGGATAGCAGACTACTGCAAGGTCCCTTCCAAGTGCTTGGTTATGTGAGAAAATGAGTACACCTGTGTGAAAGAATGAGCACTTGGGTGTATGTGAGTGAATGAGTTGTGGGAGGCAGGTGTGTGGATGGATGATTGTCCTCACCCGTTTCCTCAAACTCTGCTTCAAAAGGCAAGAAAAAGGTATATTACTTAACACTGCTGCTTGATTCTTTTTAATGTTCATTTTAATTGCTGCTCATTAAAATAATCAATTATTCACTTGGAATTTTTTTTTCAATTCATATTTATTGTTGTGGCAAGTCTTACCTTTCTGAAATTTGCTCACCAAACTCCCTAAATCAAAGAAAAAATGCAATATCCCCTACCCCCTTCCCAAAAATAGATCCAAAATCAATGGCCACCATTAGTGACCTTCTATCAATTGTGAACTGTAGGCTATTTGTCTCTGGAGAAAAGGACATCACAGCCAAAATTGATAACCTCTCATTTAACATCTATACTTTAAGCAAAAGTTATCAGAAGTTCAGGGAAAGTGTTGCTGTTATTTTTTTAACCGACTTGAATCAGGGCTACAGAGAGAATGTGTAAACCCTCTACCACAGTTCCAGCTGAAATTATCTAAATCATATAGATTAGAGGTTAAATCTGCAAGTTTTCTTGTCTACATAGTTTAATCACTTATTAATGTTCCTGTATTGTCAATGAGCACTTTATTCAGTTTCTTAATTAAGATACACAAAAACCTATGAACACATCAAGATTTGCTATTAATGAAAGCAACTTACTATATATTTTATCAATCACATATGGTACATAGACATTCCCATCTTGTGAAGAAGGCCATAAGCAGCTTTTTGGATCTTTTGAACACGTCAGAGCATTTCTGGTGCTATCTACGAGAATGTCACCATATTGAATTATTTTACTTCCTGTACGTTCTACTGCAAAACAAGAAATACAAAATCTCAAGTTGAAAATACCTACTTCTAATAAGTTGATATTAAACATTCAATTTTTCCTAACCATAGCAAAAAGCAGTAATCAGCTATGTTTTCAATTTCACCATCTAATTCGCAGGCATATGACTTTCTAAGCATGTCCATCTAAAAATAGCAAAAATCAAACATGTGCTTGACATTTCTTTGAAATCAAAAGAGGTTACATGATAGAGCTAGTTTGTTTCCAGTTTAAAATTATTGAATCATAAAATGGTTACAGGACAGAAAGATGTCATTCGGCCCATTTTTGTGCTGGCTCCGCATAAGACCAATTCAGTGACATACAACCCGCATTTTATTTTCATTTTCAAAATCAAGTTGTTATGCTAAAATAGGATTCATCACAGTTAAAATGCAAATGAAAAATTACACATTAATTATTTGAAATCCATGTCAACGGCTCCCTTTCTTCAGTTTGAACGCATATAGAATTTATTCAAATATAATTCCCACTATAGTTGACAGGAACCAACCCATCTCCCACAGATCAACCGTCATCCCCTCTCGCCCCTTCCACACCAGTGATAAGGTCCCTGCCCTTGTCCTCATCTATCATCCCATCAGTATCGACAGTCAGACACTCATTAGCTGCCACCTTCATCAAGATGCCACCACCAGACACGCATTCTCTTCCCGTCCCCTGTCAGCATTCCACAAAGACCATTCCCTCCGGGCTGTACCTGTCCACTCCTCCTTCACTACCATCAGCTCCTCACAACACCTTCCCCTGTAACTGCAGAAGCTGTAACACCTGCCCGTTTACTTCTTCCCTCCTCAGTATTCAAGGGACCAAACCTAGCTTCTTGGTGAAGTAGTGCTTTACCTGCATTTCACTCAATCTATCCTACTGCATTCACTGCTCCCACCTCTACATTGGAGAATCACCTATATTCTGTCCACAAAAATGACCATGAGATTCCTGTTGCCTGCCACTTCCACACACAACCTGTTCCCTGGCCAACATCTTTGTCTCAAACTTGTTGCAGTGTTTCAGCGAAGCTCAGCACAAGCTGGAATAACAAAACCTCATTGTCTGCTTGGGAACTCTACAGCCTTCTGGACTCAATATCAAGTTCAACAAATTCAGGGCTTGGCCAATGCCACATGTTTCCCCCCATCTCCATACATTAAGCCTTGTTATCACATGGTCTGCTATTACACACAACTCATTGTGAGACACGAATAGTCCCCAGTCACAGGTATTCATTCTTCTAGGCTGACGACTATCCACTCCTTTATCCAACTATTTTCCTCTCTCTTTGAGCTCTATCTCTACCCTTCATTTACTCCTTACCCCCTCTTCTAAACTAACTTCTGCATTAAAAAGAAACTTTTCCTTGCTACTATCGTTCTGAAGAAGGGTCACTGAATCCAAAATATTAACTCTGATTTATCTCCATAGATGGTGACAGAACTGTTGAGTTTTTCCAATAATTTTTGTTTTTGTTATTTATAATACCAATAATTCTTCGTTATTAGCTATTTTTCACTCCACAGCACTGTTGAGGAAATCATGCAAACTGTTAGTTTGTATCAACTGCTTTGCCAAAGATATAATCCAATAATTGCAAATTTCACTAATAAGTAAAGTTGATGCAGATTTTGAATGTAATGTAATGTCAAATCAAATATTCTGAAAGCAAGAGAATTCCTGACCTCTGACTTTTTTTTGCAGCCACAGCATTCATGTGGCTAATCCAGTTAAATTTCTGGTTGATGGTAACTTTTAAGATGTTAGTAGTGAGGTGTTCAGACATGGTATTGCTACTGAAGATGAGGGAAATGGTTAGAATCCCTATTGTTGATGATACTTGAGCATGACCTTCCACTTACCAGTTCAATCGTGACTGTTATCCAATACATTTTGTGTTTGGGCATGGATTGCTACGTTAATTGAGCAGCTTTGAATACTACTGATCTCCATGCACCCATCAGCAACCATCTCCACTTCTTACCTTAAGAAAGTTTGTTAATAAAATCACTGTGGAGAGTACACAAATTTGAGAAACTCCAGCAGGTGTATGCTGCACAGAGAATGTTGGAGAAACGGAGAGAAATGCATTTGTTGTAGTTAACGTGTTGAGGTCAGTATGACTTCTTGAGAAGTCAAAGAGTTTGGAAATGTATTTTTATACTTTTATCAGTGACAGAGGAGGAACAATGGGGAATATTATATAGAGACCCTTTGCAAAAAATAAAGGGTGGTGAAAACAATGATAATGAAAGAGAAAAAGACATATAAATTGGAGTAAATAAAGATGTGAATGGATTTTTTTTATTTCTTTCATCACTCACAAGGGCAGTATTTATTGCTCATGCTTAATTGCTCAGAGGGCAGTTAAGAGTCAACCACATTACTGTGGGTCTTGAATCACATATAGGCCAGACCAGGTAAGGATAGCAGTTTCCTTCCCTAAAGGACATTTGGGAACCTTTTTATTGAGAACCAAGTAAACAGGACATAAACCAGTTATGGCTGTGGATGGAAAGACAGGAGATAATGAAGAAAAATGGGAAACAGACCGCATGTGGTCAGTTTTTTAAGTCATAGAATTCAATAGAGGTTTTTTTGGTTTGGGATACTCTGACATCTCCTTATATCTGGTATTACTTCTACCTCTGATGTTGGTCCCTGTTTATCCATTGCTTTTGTCACTAGACGTGATGGAGTATACCTGGAACTTATTCTCATAAATGTTTCATCTCTTTACCCTTCCTCAGACCTGCAGGGATTACAAAGCTATAACTTTCACTCCAGCCAAATCATTTCCTAGCAGTCTGTCAACTCCATCCATGGCTAATTTCATAAAAATTACCTGACACAACTTGAGGTTTATTTTCACAAACAACATTTAGAAACCGTTTACATCAGATATAAACTAAGATGATTGAAGCAAGCAGCCAAAGCAATCCCACAATCGCCAGCGCTGTCAAGTATCTCCACTGTCTGGTATCACTGCATAATACTCAGGAATCCTGGCAATAAACTTTATGGTCCTCAGAAAGTCAACGGGCCTGATTATTGATCTTCGAGGGAGGTGGGTTTGCAGTGGAATCTGAAATTAACAGTTTAACATAAAACTTATTTTACAGGAAAGACTTCCACGTGGTTCTGCATTTTGTGGACAGGACATTGCCAGGTAAAAGCCAATGTTGTATGTGTACTGGAACAACTTGTGTGGGGGCGCATCTAGTTCTGGACAGCTAGCTTTGGTATTATTGCCAGAATACTGTCAGAGCATATACACTTTGGAGTATCCAATACCTTCAGCTATTTCTTGATATCACATAGAATGAATTAGATTGGCTGAACATTGGCATTGGTGATGCTGGGGACCTTAGAATACACATTTTGAGTCATACTGCATGACAATATGACTCTTCCCTCCAACCAGTCCAAGCCGCCAATAATCCCAAACTAAACTAGTTCCACCAGCCTGCACATGGTCCATATCCCTCCAAACATTTCTTATTCATGTAATTATTAAATATGTTTTAAACTTTGTAACTACACCTTCATCCACTACTTCCTCTAGAAGTTCATTCCACACATGAAACACTCTGGGTAAAAAAAAACTGCCCTCATGCCTTTTCTAAAAATTTCTCCTCTCACCTTAAAAATATGCCCTGTAGCCTTGGAATTCCCAGCCTGTCATTCACTTTATCTATACCCCTCATGATTTTATAAACCTTTCTAAGGTCACCCCTCAACCTCCTACTCTCCAGTGAAAAGTGTCCCAGCCTATTCAGCCTCTCTTTATAACTTAAACCCTCCACTTCCAGCAACATCCTGGTAAGTCTCTTCTGAACCCTCACCAGCTTAAAAATATTCTTCCTATAACAGGGAAATCAGAATGGCTCATAGTACCCCAGAAGAGGCCTCACCAATGTCCTGGTAGCAAGATGGCAGTAAAGTAGGACACTCCAGTCAGAGCTCCTCTGCTCCACCCGTTCTTTTCTTTCTCTTTTCTGCAGTTTTTAAAATATTTTCTCCCACACTTTTAACTTCTTAAATTTTCCTAGCGGGAATGGAGGAGGCAACTCCCAGTCTGGAAGCCATCTCTGGCAAGTCCTAGAGGTGAGTCCAAGACCAGGCCGGTGTGGGAGGTAAGTCTCAGACCTGGCTGGAGTGAGAGGTGAGTCCTGGGAGCAAGTCCCAGACTGGACACCATTGTGGGGAGGTGAGTCCCATTCTGGAGGCTGCAGTGGGGAGGTGAGTCCAGAACAGAGGCCAACATGGGGAGGAGAATCCCGGACGAGAGGCTGCAGCTGGGTAAGCGAGGCACTTGTAGACTGCAAGCTAGGCCAGAAGTTTGAAGCCCAGCATGGAGATTTGTCCCGGTGCAGTCTGGAGGCTAGGTGCTAGCAGCAAGTTAATGAAAAAGACTGTAATTCAAGTACTTTTTAAAAACATTTTATTTCTATGCTGGACTTCTATTTATTACTCTTTCAATTCTATAAAAATTACCTAAGTATCTATACATATGTGTCCTACACTAAGATGGTGCCATAAGCAGGGACATTGAAAACTTTTCACTGTACTCATTCGAGTGCATGTGACAATAAAGCCAATTCTAAATTCTAATTCTGTACAACCTCAACAGAACATCCCAACTCCTACACTCAAAAGTATGAGCAATGAAGACAAGCATGCTAAATACCTCGTTAACCACTTTATCTAAATGTAATGCAAACTTTAAAGAATTTAAAATATGGATGATCCACTTAACACTTCTCCTTGAAGCTAGATACAAATGCATCAGCCTTGGCTTTTCTATTGACATTCTGGGCTCCCACATCATTGAGAATGGGATAATTTATGCAATCTCCTCTTTGTACAAATAGTTAGTTAAATGTCCATCATCATTCACAACTGGATGTAGTGGGACTGCAGAGATTAGAACTGATTCTTTGGTGTAAAATCACCTGGTTCTATCACATACTGCATGCGTTGCTTGGCAATTAAGTTGTCCTTTGTTGTAGCTTCACTTAGTTGACACCTCTTTTTAGATTTGCGTGGTGCTGCTTCCACTCACCAAACAGAGACTGGGACAACCATCGTGTTAGGGCTTGGACAGAGAGGAATTTGATAAATGTGGACAAGAAAATTTTCTTATTCAATATGTAGATATTCTCTACTAGAGAAGGTGGCTGATTTTTGCAGGGGACAGGGTGGGAGGAGGTGTAGTCCAGGTAGGTGTGGGAGTCAGTCGGTTTATAGTAGATGTCTGTGTTGAGTCTCCGCCGCATCTGCTCCCAGGAGGCGTCTCCGCCGCATCTGCTCCCAGGAGGCGTCTCCGCCGCATCTGCTCCCAGGAGGCGTCTCCGCCGCATCTGCTCCCAGGAGGATGTCTCCGCCGCATCTGCTCCCAGGAGGACGTCTCCGCCGCATCTGCTCCCAGGAGGACGTCTCCGCCGCATCATCTCCCAGGAGGACCAGTTCCAACACCGCACAGCCCAGATGGCCTCCTTCTTCAAGGACCGCAGATTCCCCCCAGACGTGATCAACGATGCCCTCCACCGCATCTCCTCCACTTCCCGCTCCTCCGCCCTTGAGCCCCGCTCCTCCAACCACCACCAAGACAGAACCCCACTGGTTCTCACCTACCACCCCACCAACCTCCGCATACAACGTATCATCCGCCGTCATTTCCGCCACCTCCAAACGGACCCCACCACCAAGGATATATTTCCCTCCCCTCCCCTATCAGCGTTCCGCAAGGACCATTCCCTTCGTGACTCCCTCGTCAGATCCACACCCCCCACCAACCCAACCTCCACCCCCGGCACTTTCCCCTGCAACCGCAGGAAATGTAAAACTTGCGCCCACACCTCCACACTCACTTCCCTCCAAGGCCCCAAGGGATCCTTCCATATCCGCCACAAGATCACCTGTACCTCCACACACATCATCTATTGCATCCGCTGCACCCGTTGTGGCCTCCTCTATATTGGGGAGACAGGCCGCTTACTTGCGGAACGCTTCAGAGAACACCTCTGGGCCGCCCGGACCAACCAACCAACCCACCCCGTGGCTCAACACTTTAACTCTCCCTCCCACTCCACCGAGGACATGCAGGTCCTTGGACTCCTCCACCGGCAGAACATAACAACACGACGGCTGGAGGAGGAGCGCCTCATCTTCCGCCTGGGAACCCTCCAACCACAAGGTATGAATTCAGATTTCTCCAGTTTCCTCATTTCCCCTCCCCCCATTGTCTCAGTCGGTTCCCTCAACTCAGCACCGCCCTCGTAACCTGCAATCTCCTTCCTGACCTCTCCGCCCCCACCCCACTCCGGCCTATCACCCTCACCTTGACCTCCTTCCACCTATCCCACCTCCGTCGCCCCTCCCCCAAGTCCCTACCTTTTATCTTAGCCTGCCTGGCTACTCTCTCTCATTCCTGATGAAGGGCTTATGCTCGAAACGTCAAATTCCCTATTCCTGAGATGCTGCCTGGCCTGCTGTGCTTTAACCAGCAACATATTTTCAGCTCTACTAGAGAAGGAGCAAAACTTGACTTCCCTTGGGAAATAAGACAGTGCACTTGATTGAAAGGTGTCAGTGGGGAAGCACTTTGGGGTCAGTGATCGTAATTCTATTGATTGTAAAATAGTTATGGAAAAGGGTAGAACTGATCTTAAATGTTGAAGTTCTAAATTGGAGTAAGGCCAATTTTGACAGTATTAGGCAGGAACTTTCAAAAATTGATTGGGAGAGGGCATTTGCAGGTAAAGGGACAGTTGGAAAGTGTGAGGCTTTCTAAAATGAGGTAACAGGAGTTCAGAGGTAATATGTTTATGGGCGGCACGGTGGCACAGTGGTTAGCACTGCTGCCTCACAGCGCCTGAGACCCGGGTTCAATTCCCGACTCAGGCGACTGACTGTGTGGAGTTTGCACGTTCTCCCCGTGTCTGCGTGGGTTTCCTCCGGGTGCTCCGGTTTCCTCCCACAGTCCAAAGATGTGCGGGTCAGGTGAATTGGCCATGCTAAATTGCCCGTAGTGTTAGGTAAGGGGTAAATGTAGGGGTATGGGTGGGTTACGCTTCGGCGGGTCGGTGTGGACTTGTTGGGCCGAAGGGCCTGTTTCCACACTGTAAGTAATCTAATCTAATGTTCCAGTTGTTGCAAAGGGCAAGGCTGGTAGGTGTAAGGAATGCTTGATAACAAGAGAAATTGAGATTCTGGTCAAGAGGGGTGACCTGACTGAGGTACAGATAGGATGGATAACAAGAAGCTTTTTTCCAGAATAGGGTACGCAATTACTAAGGGTCATAAGTTCAAAGTGGGAGGGGCAAGTTTAGGGGAGATAGGCTTGGAAAGTTCTTTATGCAGAGGATGGGTGCTTGGAACGCATTGCCAGCAGAGGCGGTAGAGGCAGGCACAATAGTGTCATTTAAGATGCATCTAGACAGATATATGAATGGGCAGGGAGCAAAGGGATAGACTCTTAGAAAATAGACAACAGGTTTAAATAGATGATCTGGATCAGTGCAGGCTTGGAAAGCTGAAGGACCAGTTCCTGTGCTGAAATTTTTTTTGTTTTTTGAAATAGGAGGCATATGTTAGGTATAGACAGGCTGGGACCAAATGAATCCCCAGAGGAGTACGAGGGCAGGAGGAGTTCAAAAAGGTGACATGAGATACCTTTAACAAATATGGTTAAGAAGAATCCAAAGAGAGTCTACAAATGAATGAAAGGCTAAAGAGTAACTAAGGAGAGATCAGAGCTTCTTAAAAATCAGCAAGGCCATTGATGTGTCATTATTTGAGAAAGCTGATGAGGAAAAGTCAGGGAACTATAGACCAGTAAGCCTAATGTTGCTGGTGGGCAATTTGTTGGAGGGAATTCTGAAAACAGGATTTACATGAGTTTGGAAAAGCAAGGACTGGTTAGAGATAGTCAATATGGCTTTGTGGTTGGGAAATTGTATATGAGTAACTTGATTGAATTTCCCATGGAAGTGACAAAGCAGACTGACGAAGGCAGGGTGGTAGACATTGTCCATATGGACTTCTAAGTAGTCCATATAAGCAAGGCTTTCTACAAGGTTCTGCATGGTACACTGTTTGGATCACATGGAATCCAGGGGGATCTAACCAATTGGATACAAAATTGGCTTTCAACTTAGGGTGGTGATGTATTAGAAATCTGCACTCTGTTGTTGCTGTAATTGGAAATGGAGGCTGAAGTGGCAACTGAGAGCAGTTGGAGCTGATTGAGGCCTAAAGCCTCTGGCGGGCCTTGAGCCTGGAATTTTGTATTGCTGCTGCAACCTTTGGAAGCCTGGTGGCTTGCATTATTGCTGTAATAACCTCAGATGCATCTGGGGAGAACTGCTGCTGCTGCTTGAGGTGTAGAGCCTGGGACCTCAGTTACTGCAGTCTGCATGCCTGTCTGGAAGGACTCGAGCTTGGGACTTGCTGTTGCTGCTGTGGGAAATTTGATGGCCTGTATTTCTCTCCAGCCGTTGCCTAGGAGAGCTAGTTGCTGGAGCCTGGACTTTTCTGTTTTGTTTGCTGCCAAAGAGGCTTGTTTTTGGAGTCTGGACTCTTTCTTAGTTGAAGGAATTCAGGCCTACACAATAATGGTTTGAGGCCTGAGTCGTTGCCTGTGAATGACTATGGTATGGAGCCTGGGGCCTGTGACAGTTCAAGGCCTTGACCCTCTCCTTGTTACAACTCCATAGCTATGGCCTGTACAATCACATTTTGCTGCCAGGTACTGCTGCCTTTGGGCTTTTAGAGAACTATTGCTTGGATCTGTGGGTTGAGTAGAGGGTCGTACTGTAGCAGCTTAAGAGACTGAGCTGGCTGGCACAGCCTAATAAGATGTATTTTTGTTTACCATTTCTTTCTGTTATCCGTGTAAGTGATTTTGGTGATCCTGGTGAGGAACGCGATGGTGACTGCTGGACCGACAAAAGTAACATCTGGACGGGACATAGGTCATTGCTATGCAGGTGTGGTTGCATCTTTTGTGTCCCCTGTACCCCCAGGTACATCACCGTCTCCTTTACTCATTTGACTAAAAAGCTCAGGGTGAAATATTGCATTCATCCTGAGATGATCACTGAAGCATGCACAGCAGCCTTGATGGGGGTTGTCAGCACCCCATCATTGTGGCTACATCAAAACTGTATGGGAAGGTGGTGTTCTTCCTGAAGACAGAATACCACCTCACAATATACCTCGCCCTGGAGAAGGGGCTCACTATTAGTGGGATGTTTCTGCCTGTCAACCCTTTGGAAGTAGTTGCTCAAGGAGGTAATTTTACTGAATGTCCCGCCCTTTGTACCCTCTGAGCTCTTTTCCCTATCCCCACATCCGCCAGGCAATGGTGATGCTGCTGCTTGATCTCAAGGATGCCCGCCTGAGACACATTTATTTCTTCCAGTGCCAGGTTTTCATCTGCCTAGCACAGGAGGAGGTCCAAGATGGTGCATTTTCAGTGGAGGACAAGGGGAGATGCTTACCAGATGTTCTGGTCAGTGGACGGTGTGCGGCGTCATGCCTGTAGGAAGATGGAGCAACTCTGGAGGAACTGCCCTGCTTCAAGCAGCAGCCGTGCAGCCACAGCTGGCACTGTTGCCCTTCACCACAAAGGAGAGAGCTGCCTCAGACCAGGACCCAGTGGGTTGAGGGAAGAGCATCCGAAGGGGAAGAAGTCTGGAAGAAAACTAAGTGTTTGGGGGCTAGCCTCCCAAGTGGATTTGCCGATTAGTCCTGAGATCTTTGGTCTCTAGACTGGTGAGAGTCCCCTTCTGGAAGATAGCAACCCCAACCCATTAAGAAACCACTAATTTTAGAGTCCAGCCCAGGGTGTGTCGATGATAAAAATGCAAGTGAACAGGTGATACACTGGGAAAAACCTGGCCTCTGATTCTGGCACAGGTGGCTATCTTGTCGGCCCCTTTTTTACAGCCTGAGATCTTGACCGAAAAAAAGCATGTGTCAAGGCTATCTACTCCAACTCACTCAAGGTTTGTTTCAGAGGCACGGTGCTTCACAGAAAGCTCAGCATTGGTGGGGAAGTTGAGGGACTTGGCTAAGACCTTTGACTTGGTAGACATCTGGCAAACCTCCATTCCAATTCCATTGCTTTCATCTTTGGGAGGCCTGGGATTGGAGTGTCCAGAATTGATTGACTCTACTTTTCTAGGGTATTCATCTCCTGCATTCTGAAGGTCAATCCTGAGCTCTTCTAGGTATCACCAAGGTCCGGCTTCTTGAGAGTGCAATTGAGAATTCCTTTGAGAAGGATGAGTTCACCCACACTGATGGAGCTAAGAAGAGTAGACACATCCTTGAAGAAGCACATCTGCTCAGATCCCAAGACATGTTTATGTTCGTGAAGTACTATGCTTCTGAAATGAACTGTGAGTTGGGGTACACAGCCTGGCACCTGCTCCTTGACTCTCAAGATCTCAGGTTGAATAAAAGGGGCCAAGAAGATAGCTACTCCACCAGAATTGGAGGTCAGGTGACTCATGAAGTTCTATCCCTGCCACTGCAGAAGCAACGTAGCTTTGTCTCCTGAAATGGTATGGGTTCTTTGCAGGAAGCTCACCATGTAATTCTGTTTACTGAGGAGCAAGACGATATGAAATTTGCACTGGGCCTTCCAGCCATTGACATTGAGTCTAGCCTCCTGGTGTGCATGGGGATTGTTCTGTTCAGCGCCAATGCAAGGTTAGCATACAGGCAGTTTAACAACCTGCTGCTAGAAGACAAGCATTTCCAGGACTTATTTTGTCATTTCTGAACCAGCTGGAGAAGGAAGCAGGGATGCTTCCCCTCCTTGAGATGATGGTGGTATGTGGGCAAGACTCACATCTGTGTTTTCTGACAGCTGTACATGTGGTGATTGACAAAAAGGTGGAAATCCAGGATTGAAGGGATGGAAGAGGAGGTGCTCAACCTGGAATTATGCCTTGCTCAGTCTGGTTTTGGACCCGACCCTGCAGGAGACATAGAAGAATAGAAGGCCATTTCCAATATCTGCATCTTGTTGGGTATCAGGGTGCATACATGAGATCATGGATTCAGTTCCTCAGAATCCTCAGATGCAGCTCCATCTTCTTCTACTCACTGGAAAAAAGGCTTGGGCTCCTTGTGCTGCTAGCCGACAATAGATCGTTCGTCCTAGATCCGGACGATATCAGAGCCCAAGTGAGGGACTATTGTACAGTTCTTTTCTTTCAAGATCCATTCAGTGAGGAAACTTTAAAAGATCAGTGGGAGGACCTGCCCCTCTGAGCTTGTAGGAGCTGACTAGTGCCCTCAGCCAGCCGTCCAGGGCCAAGTCCCTGTAGCTAGATTGACTGACATTGGAATTCTTCAGTGCATTCTAGGAGGACAACTATGCACAGGTCCTAGAGGAATATATTTCCATCAGACAGACATCCATTTTTTGACATAGGACAGTCATCACTCTGTTGCCTCTGAAGGGGGATCTCCATTTTTAAAGAATTAGCGTCCAGTCTCCCTTCTCAGCACGGACTGCAAAATCTTTGCCAGGGCATTTTCAACCAACCTTGACACCTTGCTGAATCACTGAATCCACCCAGACCAATCCTATACCATCCCGGACTGAAGCATCCATAACAACATTCACTTAGTCCAGAACATTATCCATTACTGCCAGACGGTTGGCCTGTTGAGTGCCTTTCTCTCTCTTGATCAGGAAAAGGTATTCGATAGAGTGGACCACGAGTTGCATATTTTGTTGCCCGGATCCAAATTCTGTATGCCACCACAGAGTGTCCAGCGAAGGTTAACGGGTCCCTGATGGCATCATTATGCTTTGGGAGAAGAGTGCACCAGTGCTACCCCAATGCAGCTAGCTTTATTCAGAACAGTCAATTCAGAACAGAAATGCGGAGACATTTCTTCAGCCAGAGAGTGGTGGGCCTGTGGAATTCATTGCTGCAGAGTGCAGTGGAGGCCGGGACGCTAAATGTCTTCAAGGCAGAGATCGATAGATTTTTGATATCTTGAGGAATTAAAGGCTACGGGGAGAATCCGGGTAAGTGGAGTTGAAATGCCCATCAGCCATGATTGAATGGCAGAGTGGACTCGATGGGCCGAATGGCCTTACTTCCACTCCTATGTCTTATGGTCTTTATTCAGTCTGCATGGAGCCATTCCTGCATTTCTTGTGCAGCGGCTGTCAGGTTTAACTCTGAGAGGGCCAGGGCTGGAGGTGGTTCTTTTAGAGTATGCTGATGACGTGCTCTTCATGTTTACAGATCCAGCTAACCTGCAGAGGATGTGCAAGTGCTAGGAGATCTACTGTGCGGCATCCTCCGCAAGGAACAACCAGTGCAAATGTTCAGATCTTCTAGTGTGTCCATTTTGTAGTCTCAGCTTTACTTTCCTGTCTGTGCCCCATAACCCATTACTACACCAGTACATCAAAAATTAATCTAATACAAATTTGAATAAATTTTAAAAACCAGCCTCCGCTACCTTCAGGCAAAGAAAATTCCACATTCTAACAACGCTCTTAAGGAAAAAGAATCCTCATCTTGATCTGAATAGGGAGATCTCTTAATGTTAAATTGTACCCTAGTTCTGGTCATTCCCACAAGATGAAACAAGAAAATCATTTTCCATTTTTCCAAGCTTCAACTGATATAGACTTACTTCGTAACATAGCCCAGCATCCCAGGCATGAGTCAATTGAACCTTCTCGGAACTGCTTTCAAAGCAGTTGGCTTAAAGGCTAGTTTGCGATGCGAACAATTTCTGTACTGGTTGAGGTTACCATGAAGATCTTGCTTCTCAACCTCACATCTCGCTGGAAGCATGGTGATCATCAGGTTAAAATGACCACTAGTTGTCTCTCTCTCTCTAAAGAGTGAGCAGTCCAATGCCATGGACTATGATGACTTTATTTGTAAGCTAACCAATTCTTTAACCAGTCTATTATGTTACTCCCTACATGATGTGCCCTCACTTTGTGAGAGACAAAAAAACTGCAGATGATGGAATCCAAGGTAGACACTGGAGGCTGGAAGAACACAGCAAGCCAGGCAGTATCAGGAGGTGGAGAAGTTTGGGAAGAAAGAATCCAGTTGGTAGCAGGTAGGAAGGGTTGATCAGAGGAATGAAAGAGAGGGGGAAGGGCTGGAGAAGGAGTTGGGGAATGGGAAGAGAGGTTTTTTTGAAATTGGAGAAATCACTGTTAAGCTCTCTGGGTTGTTGGCTGCCCAGGCAGAAGATGAGGTGTTGTTCCTCCAATTTGCGGTCTGGTTACTGTAGCAAGAGAGGAGTCCAAGGATGGTCATGTTGGAAAGGGAGTGGGAAGGGGAATTAAAAAGGGCGGTGACTAGGAGGTCAGATCAGTCCCTGCAGGCCTGGCTGAAATGTTCGGCAAATTGTGCCCTGAGTTTACATTTGGTCCCACCGATGTAGATCACATTGGGAGGACCAGATACAGTAAACTAGGTTGGAAGTGAGGCAGGTGCAGTCAGCCAGCACACCAGCTCTCCCTCCTCATCCAGCCACCCCACAATGCACCCTATCCCTCCACCTCTCCCTCTCCATCTCATCTCCCCTGCAACCTTCCCTACACCCACTCACCCTCATCACACCACATCCAACCCTCACCCACCACATGCTATCATCCTACCCACCCCTCTCTCCTTTAGCCTCCTCGGGACCTTCCCAAAACCTCACCCCTGAGCCTTGCCACATATTCACTATTCCCCCGGACCTCAAACTCTGAGGGCGAACAGTCCGTTCCACAGTAAAGTGATCACATTCGTGCCCCTCCACTCCCTACCTAAACAAATTCCATACCTGTCACAACATGGAGCTCTTCTTCCGCCATCTCCACCTCTGTGCTTTCTTCTTGAACAAAAATCCCCAACCGTCTTGTGAGGATCCCTTCTTCCACTTTCAACCTTCCTCCTCCACTTGGTCACCCACACCGGCCTAATACCTGCCGCAGACCTCTTCATTGCTGATTGTCGATGTGACATCAGCCGCCTCAATTTCTCCACCCATCTTACCCAATCCAACATCACCCCTATGAATGCGCAGCTCCTCATTCTCTCTGCACCAACCCCCATTTCACCATTAAACCTGCTAACAAAGATGATAGTCTGGAGGAAGGACCTCTATATCACAGAAGCCGAATGCCAGCTCTCTGATACAATGTCCCATCTTCCCCTTGATCACGACACCACTGTGACCCAACAGGCCAAAATTACTCGCACTGTCTGTGACCTCATTGTCTCCAATGATCTACCCTCCAACCTTATTGTCCCCCACCACTGCAATACCCGGTCTACCTGCTTCCCAAGATCCACAAGCCTAATACTCCGGCCGATCCATCATGTCCGCATTCTCCTGCCCCACCAAACTCATTTCTTCTTCTCTCAACACCATCCTCAACCATAGTTCAAACACTTCCCACCTATATCCACAACACTAACCATACCCTCCACCTCTTCAGCGCTTTATCTTCACTATGGACATCCAGTCCTTATACATGTTCATACCCCACAAGGACGGTCTTCAGGCCCTCAGCTTCTTCCTCTCCAACAGACCCATCCTGTCCTCCTCAACCAATATCCTCCTCTGCCTTGTCGAACTAATCCTCACCCCTATAACCTTTCCTTTAACTCTTCCCATTTCCTCCAAATCGAGAGGGTGGCCTTGGTCACTCAGAAGGGCCCTAGCTACACCTGTCTCTTTGTCAACTACATCGAAATGGGGTATTGTGGGGAACATTTAACATTGCATGATGGGAAAAATGTGGTCAATTCTCGAGTTATAATTCAATAAGTTAAAAGCCTGTGAAAAACAATTGGAAATAGTAAACATAACACAAGCTGCATTTTTAACCCTGCAATGGCTCCTTGTATAATTTGAACTGCAGATCTTAGCCTAAACAAAAGGTCCGTATAACATAAACAAAGTTATGGAATGACGCAAGTGATTAATTTTTTTAAGACCAAGGTTCAGTGTTACAGGTGATGCACATTTCATGATAATCTGTAATTGCTCAGCATATTTTAAAGTATATAATATATTCCTTTTCTTTTATAAGGGCACAATACTTAGAAAGGAAATAGTGAATGATCTGGATCCCTCCTCTTGCCAAGTTTCTGCCAAACTGCTACAGTATTTACAATAAAGGCTGATTATTGTCATTTCAGTTGATTTTTTTGAGTATTGTTGATTTCTTTTGTTCTCACAGATCCCTACTAATTAAATTCTGCTTCAATATTTGGTGGTATGAGCAAAAACCAAATAACCTAGTTGAATTCTGTCAGGCACGGAAGAAGCGATTCAGCTGCAGCCAAGAGTTAAGAGACAGGGGGCACCACAAGATGAACTTTTTTTTAACCTTGGTTCATCTCTCTCCCTTGGCTGACCGCTGAGGCCCCTCATTCTTTGCAGATGACACTAGCAGATGATGGTTTCCGAATCTAAATTTTTTTCAGTGTACTGTGATTGAATGGAGTGAATCAGGGATCTGGAAATCCACACTAGGATTTGTTGTTTAAATTTTAATTGGGGTTTTTAAGAAATCAGAGAGATTTTTATTTTTCAAATTGGGCCTGTATCTCTGTTTTTAGTATCAGGAATAACAAAGCGCTGTGTGTTATAGTATGGGGGAGGCCTTAGATAAGACGGAGAATAATTCATCCTTAATGTGTTCTAAATTTCCGGAGCATGAGCGGAACTTGTGTCGGCTGTTGGTAGCATTGCATAATAAATTAGGTAAAGACATCTTGCTACTGGTGGGCACCTAGGACTTAAAAAATTGCAAATATGTCAAAAAAACAAATCTGGTTGAAAAACACTAGCCCTAAATGGAAAACTATTATCTCACACTGGGCTCAGGAATCCATTAGGTGCCATGAGAACTCATAATTGATGAGTTGGAGGGATAATGCTCAAAAAAAATAGTAGAGTACTCAAATGGTAAACTGAAAGATTGGGAAACTTTGAAATTTGAGTGTGCACGATGGGATTTGAAACATCACACCTGAGACAAAGCTGCTACAAAATAAACAGTTAAATGTGAACTGTAGACAAAACGGGAAAGTAAAAACACATCAAAGGGGGATCCACCAAGTTCATCTGGCATGCTAATTTTTCCTGATTCAAGTCATACAAATGATGAGGGAGATTTAATAGTGCCCCCCCACCCCCCCCCCACCCCGGCCCTCCCCCACCCCCGATCCAGCCTCCTACTTCTGCTTTAGCTGTCATACAGCCTGTAGCACACTGCACCAGATCCTGTATTGACCCCTCATTGGAACAATAGCCTGGCACGTCCTTAGATAACTCCCCTCGTAATATTTCTCTTCAGCCTGCAAATGAAAGTCCCCTCCCTTTGCCACCACCCCCTGCCATAATGTAATTGAATGGTGGAGCAGGCTTGATGGAATGAACAACCTACTCCTGTTTCTATTCTTCCCTTCTTCAGCTAGTATATCTTTCTGGGACACTCAAGACAAATTGAAAACTAAACTTCCTATTACTTCAACTTCAGAGCAAACACATGTGGTCCCCAAACTCAATTGGCAGCAGTTTTCTTGTGGGATTTCCTATGAGACAGGTTAACATTGCAACATTCATTCCTTTGCAGATCCATACAGACTGACTAGATACACTTCTAGAAGTTCAGTTATTTAATGCAAGATTGAACCAAGGCTGCAAACAGGTCAGGAGTTGAGTTGTCCCAAATTAAGTGTCAATGAACAGATTATTGCAGGTTAAATGTAGCTTGATAGCACTATTAAGTACTCTTATTATCATTCTGCTGTGTTCTACATTAGGTGGGATAATAACTGACCAGCTTGAATCTGAACATATCTCGACAATTTTCTACTTTTCAGGTAAATGCCAATTTTATAACTGTACAGGGGGGAGCTTGTTCTAGAAGTTGAGTCTTCAGTGCTGCTACCAAGATGTGGTCAGGGCAACTAGCCTTTGCAGAATCCAGTGGCTTCAGCCTTCCTTACTGTCATGTGGAGTAGTTCAAATTGGCTGAAGACTGGCATCTATGATGTGAAGCATATGAGGAGATGAATCAGCTATTCAGTACATCTGAAGACAGCAACAAATACTTCAATCTTGTGCTTTAGGTGTGTTTGCTGTTGCTTCTCCCGCAATCAGAAAAAAAACATAAAATGTTCCAGTGGAGAAAGATCTGTATACTTTCCTACAAGAATTACAAAAAGACAGCATACATGTGCGGCAGTTCTGAGTCTCCCATATATACCATAATTAGGGAAGACAAATATAATGTCAGCCTTCATTGTGAGATCAATGGAATTTTTCAGTATGGAATAATGGAAGTTTCATTACAATATTGGAACTTAGTGGAACCAAGCTTAAAGGATTGCATGTGGCCTGGTCTCCTTATTCAGGCAAGGTTTTATTTGCAATGGAAGTAGCTCATACAAGATGCACTAGATTGATACCCAGGATGAACTGGCTGCCCTTAAAGAAATCTAATCAACTGGAGAGAAGTTACTGACTGACAATGATGTCAGAATACTTGCAATGATGTCTATTCTGTTGGATGACTCTCTACTAGAGGAAGTGCAGTCATCCTCCTCTACTTGTTAATCTATTTTAGCTAAACTGAAGAATCCTGGCCAGCAAATTAGCAAGAACTGGAGGCCAAAGTTGCCACTCAGATGGAGGACAGGATTTGCTCTGAGTGGTGTTTTACAGGAGTTACCTGTTAGTCATAAATCTATTAATGGCTATCGTTGTGTACTTTGGTCCTTTCCCAAATTATAGAAGTCAATCAACTTCTTCTGTGACAAACAGGTGCATGGGGTTTCTGCTATAGTGCTGGACCTTCCATTCAGGGAAAGTAGTAAAGTTTTGGAGTGAAGTGACAACTTTCCATCCTCAAACTCTGCAGACATACCTTTATGTAGAGCCTCCAAGATAGTTAGTGGGCACTGGCAATAAATTTCTTCTGCCAGGTACTTGGCCTCAACAACACCATGCAGCCCCAGTTCATTGATCCTTCTTTCAGGAATTGCCTGTCTTTTACCAGTAGCTAATCAAGACCTGGAACATTGTTGCTTCCAACCACAGCATCTATGAGGAAGTTAAAAATTATGGATAGCATGCAGGAAATGAAAGTTAAGGCCATAATCAGATCAGCCGTGATTATATTGAATGGCAGATCAAGTTCAAGGGGGTCAAATGACCAACTGTGGCTTTTACATCTTACATAAAAACAATTATCAAAGCATATGATGGTGAACCAGCACCTTTGATCATATGAATACAATGTATAATCTTCTTAAACTTTCAAGAGAGTTCTGGTAGACTAAAACTAATTTGTGTATTTTTACTTTGAATAATCTTTGTTTAATTTGTGAATAATAAAATGCAATATCCTGAATATTACAACATTTAAAGTAGCCATTTAGAGTCACAGAGTCATACAGCACAGATACAGACCCTTTGGTCCAACCAGTCCATGCTGAACATAATCTCAAACTGAACTTGTCCCACCTGCCTGCTCCTGGCCTATATCCCTCCAAACCCTTCCAATTCATGTATCCATCCAAATGTATTTTAAATATTCTAATTGTACCCACATCCACCACTTCCTCAGGATGTTCATTCCATTCTCGAACCACCCTCTGTAGAAAAAAAATCACCAGTTATGTCTTTTTAAATCTCTCTCCTCTCACCTTGAAAATGTGTTCCCTCGTCTTGAAATTCCCTATTTTAGGGAAATGACAACTACCATCAACTTTATCTACACCTCCCATTATTTTGTGAGTTTTATCAGGTCACCTCTCAATCTCCTACACTCCAGTGAAAAAAAACCCCAGCCATTCCTCATTATTCAAACTTTTCATACCCAGAAACATCCTGGTAAATCTCTTCTAAACCCACTCTAGAACTGGACACAGTATTCCATAAGAGGCCTCACCAATGTCCTGTACAACCTCAACATAATGTCCCAACTCCTGTACTCAAAGGACCAAACAATGAAGGCGTGTGCCAAAAGCCTTTTTAACCATCCTATCTGTATGTGATGCAAACTTTGTCTACTGTCTCATACTAACTCTCGGATAAGCTTATCATTTAGTCCCATTCCTCAATATTGATCATGTCTCTGCAATTTAATTGACTATTTGTATACTTCATTGTATATGGTATTACCTGATTTTCACCAAGTCAGAATTGAGTAAAGTCCTTTAAAAATAATACCCAAGACTTGCTAACTGGTTTGGGTTTCCCAGATCCTTTCCCATGCTATTCAATTTTTACCAGGGTCTTTTACAGGAACAGGCTATTTGAGTTATGCTCTCACACCCAATGCTCCCAACCTATCTGTAGCCATCACTGATTAAGCATTCCTCAGCAATTTTCATGGAGTTGGATCAAGTTCTTCTTTGGTTGTGGTTAATAGCCCTTCAAAGTCATAAAAAAAACAATGATTTGCTTGAGGGAAACTTCTGAAACAAATTCAAAAGATTTTGTGAATGCTTCTCCTGCCAAGGTATACCTCCAAAACGTCCCCATAGTCCCTCATGCCCCTGTGTTCCTACTCTCATTCCTTAGTGGCTCTATATGCTGCCATGCTACATTATGTTCCTACATCCAATAGCTTATGCCCCCAAGTCATTGTATGACATACCATGCTGTTTCAACCACTGTACTGCACCCAGGAGTGATAGTTATTTATTTAGAAGAAAGCTTTTAAAGTAATTCATTCGTAAAAGATTACTTCATATTTCAAAGCAATAAAAGTATCAATCATTTAAAGTTTCAGTACCTGAAACTGAAAGGTACTTGAAGTAATATGACTGCTTACATTGATAGTGAAATGATAGTGATTCGATAGCTAGACTAACTAATCAAGTTGGAGGATTATAGCGGTTTCAACAATCTCATAGTTGTCTGGGCTCTCAGCCAAGGATAAGTGTGCGGACAACAACTGCCAAACCAAAGCACAAGTCTGATTAAGAGCCTGTTATTTTTAGCTGGAAGTATCACAAACTCTTTCAGCATGAGGTGAGCCTGAGAAACAGCCCATCGCAAGCAGCCACTATGACCTTGCCCAAATTTCCTTTGCAGTTGGCTTGTTCAAGTGTGGCTGGCACCTGTCCCTGAAAATCCAGACCTCTGGAATGGGCATTTCCCAAGATGAGCAATCAAAATCAGGAATTCTCTTTCCTCTCATCTCTCGATTCATGTTTTTTGACAATAATTCGTAAAAATTCATTCACAGGGTGGGGGCATCGCTGGCTAGGCCAGCACTTATTGCCCAGAAGGCAATTAAGATTCAACCACATTGTTGTGGGTCTGGAGTCACATATAGGCCAGGCCAGGTAAGGATGGCAGTTTCCTTCTCTAAAAGACATTAGTGAACCTGGTGGGTATTTCCTGACAATCAACAATGGATTCATGGTCATCATTAGATTTTTTTTTATTACACAATTCAAATTTCACCATCTGCCATGGCAAGATTTGAACCTAGGTCCTCAGAACATTGCCTGGATCTCTGCATTAACAATGGTAATAACACTAGCCATGACTTCCGCCTTAATGATAATGTTAAATATATACAATTATTGCTGGCTCATAAACCTGTGGTAGTAACCTTCTAGGAACCACTTTATTGAGTCTCTTCATAAATTTTAATGCTACAGATTTCCTCTTGATCTCCTTGGCTGAAGTGAGAACAGCTCCTTTCCTCCAATTTCAATTCATCCACTGAGTTACTTTTGTACCTCTACATTGCCTTGATGTTAATACTAAAGTTAAACTAGCAATACAATACAATTCAAATTATTGGGTCATTGAAATAGCATAATTTAGATATCTACATTACGAATTGCTGAAACATGTAATGGAAAGCTTTTCTTACACAGCTTTTTGTTGGCTTCCAAAATTATACTAAACACATCTGGTTCACTCATATCCCATTGTTCTTTCCACAAGCCATCTGAAAACGAATCAAAAATATACTTTAGTTCTTTAATTACAGGGTAATTTCAATCTATCTTCACCATGGAAACATTCAATGGGTAGCCTCAAATACTCCAACGGGCAGATGCAGCATGGTTTCATGAAAGGTAGATCATGTTTAACTAATTTATTGGAATTCTTTGAGGACAATATGAGGACAGTTGTCAACGGGAAACCAGTGGAAGCGACGTATCTAGATTTCGAGAAGGCATTCTAAAAGGTGCCACACAAAAGGCTGCTGCATAAGATAAATTGAATTAGTTTTTTTGTCATGGTGCATGGGAATACGGATAAAGTATTAGAATGGATAGGGAATTGATTGATGCAATGAGTGGGGATAAATGTATTTCTAATTGGTGATCAGTGGCTCTTGGCGTGCCTCAGGGATCAGTGTAGGGACTGCAATTGTTTGCAACTTAGATGATTTGGAGTTGGGGACCAAGTGTAGCATGTCAAAGTTTGCAGATGGCATTAAGATGAGTGGTAGAACAAAGTCTGCAGAGAGATGTAGATGAGTTAAGTGAGTGGGCAAAGGTTTGACGGATGGAGTACAATGTTGGTAAATGTAATATCAGTTTGGTAGGAACAGCAAAATTGATGATTATTTAAATGGTGAAAAATTGCAGCATACTGCTGTAAGAGGGAACTGCATGAATCACAAATGGTTTGTTTGCAAGTACAGCAGGTAGAGTTTAAAAACAGGGATGTTATACTGCAGCTGTACAGGGTATTGATGAGTTCACACCTGGAGAATTAGGTACAGTTTTGGTCTCCTTACTTGAGAAAGGATATACTGGCACTGGTAGGGGTTCAGAGGAAGTTCACGAGGTTGATTGCAGAGTTGAAAGGGTTGACTTATGAGGAGAGATTGAGTAGACTTGCACAATACTCATTGGAATTTAAAGAATGGAGAAGGGAACTTAGAAAAAAATAAAATTATGAAGGGAATAGATAAGATAGAAGCAAGGAGGTCATTTCTTTTGGGGGTTGAAACTAAAACTAGGGGGCATAGCTTCAAAATAAGGGGGAGCCGATTTAGGACTGAACTGAGGAAGAACTTCTTCACCCAAAGGCTTGTGAATCTGTGGAATTCCATGCCTAGTGAAGCAATTGAGGCTACCTCATTGAATGTTTTTAAGGTAAAGACTTTTGAACAGTAAAGGAAATAGGAGCAGGAGTTGGCCATCTGCCCTCTCGAGCTTGTTCCTCCATTCAATAAGATCATGGCTAATGTTTTCATGGACTCAGCTCCATTTACCCACTTTCCTCACTGCAACCTTTAATTGCTTTACTGTTCAAAAATCTATCTTAACTGTTGAATATGGTTGATTTATTATGGTTTTGTCACACTCTCTAAGCAAATGTTCAGATTCTATCTGTTGCCACTTCTTTTCAACATGGTTGACACTAATTAAAACACATAAAGATCCGTATTCCAAAAGTCAATTTTGTATTTGCTAACACACTGCTTAGATTCAATTTAATTCGATCCTTCATTCCCAACGTTAATCTCAACATCTCTCCAATTGTCACATAATTATTAAATTTTCTCGAATTCCACCAATGCATTTTCTTGACAACAGCATTATGAACTCTCTGATCATGGACATTTTGACAATTCTTAAATTATGTTTCAGTGGGTTAATTGGTAACTACATAGTATATTTCGCACAATTCAACTGCTTTTAAAAAGAAACTTTCATAGGTTGTGGGCATCGTTGGTTAGGATAATATTTGTTTTCTTTCTGTAATTACCCTTGACAAGATGATTCTGACTTGTCTTCTTGATCAGCTGCTGCTCACATGGCGTACATGTAGGGCCGTTAGTGAGGTCTCTGTGAACTATTTGTGACAAGATTGAAGCTTGTAAATATCTGTACAACTCTTCCCAGTGACCAAACTCATTCACCTCCTACCTGTGTACTCACCTTCATCCAGTCCTCAGCAAAGGACTCACCTTCATCCAATTAGTCCTCAGCAAAGGACTCACCTTCAGCCCCCTCCGTCCACGCATTAATGAATTTAATACACGCCGTGACGTAGAACAATTCTTCCATCGCCTCCGAGCTTACTTTCACAATCAGGATTCCCGCCCACCTTCCGAGAACCCCTTCGCCCACCTCCAACACACTGCATCCACCTGGACACCCCACGCTGGCCTAGTACCTGCCCTCGACTTCTTCATTTCCAACTGCCGCCGGGACATTAACCACCTCAACCTGTCTACACCCCTCCCCCACTCCAATCTCTCACTCTCACAACGCGCAGCCCTCTAATCCCTCTGCTCCAATCCCAACCTTACCAATAAGCCAGCGGATAAAGGGGGTGCAGTGGTAGTCTGGCACACTGACCTCTACACCACTGAAGCCAAACGCCAACTCGAGGACACCTCTTCCTACCGTCCCCTCGACCATGACCCCAACCCCCATCGCCAAACCATCATCTCCCAGACCATACAGAACCTCATCACCTCAGGAGATCTCCCATCTGCTGCTTCCAACCTCATAGTCCGGGAACCCTGCACTGCCCGGTTCTACCTCCTTCCCAAGATCCACAAGCCTGACCACCCTGGCCGACCCATTGTCTCAGCATGCTCCTGCCCCACTGAACTCATCTCTACCTACCTCGACACTGTCCTATCCCCCCCAGTCCAGGAACTCCCCACATATGTTCGAGACACCACCCACGCCCTCCACCTCCTCCAAGACTTCTGTTTCCCTGGCCCCCAACGCCTCATCTTCACCATGGATATCCAATCCCTCTACACCTCCATCCGCCATGATCAGGGCCTCCAAGCCCTCCGTTTTTTTTACTCTCCAGATGTCCCCAACAATACCCTTCCACCAACACTCTCATTCGTTTGGCTGAACTAATCCTCACCCTTAACAATTTCTCCTTTGAATCCTCCCACTTCCTCCAGACCAAAGGGGTAGCCATGGGCACACGTATGGGCCCCAGCTATGCCTGTCTCTTTGTTGGCTACTTAGAACAGTTGATCTTCCGTAATTACACCGGCACCACTCCCCACCTCTTCCTCCACTACATTGATGACTGCATTGGTGCCACCTCGTGCTCCCGCAAGGAGGTTGAGCAATTCATCAACTTCACCAACACATTCCACCCTGACCTTAAATTTACCTGGACCATCTCTGACACCTCCCTCCCCTTCCTGGACCTCTCCATCTCCATTAATGACGACCAACTTGACACTGACATTTTTTACAAACCCACTGACTCCCACAGCTACCTGGATTACACCTCTTCCCATCCTATCTCTTGCAAAAATGCCATCCCGTATTCCCAATTCCTCCGCCGTATGTGCTCCCAGGAGGACCAGTTCCACCACAGAACACAACAGATGGCCTCCTTTTTTAAAGACTGCAATTTCCCTTCTAACGTGGTTAAAGATGCCCTCCAATGCATCTCGTCCACATCCCGCACCTCCGCCCTCAGACCCCACCCCTCCAACCGTAACAAGGACAGAACGCCCCTGGTGCTCACCTTCCACTCTACAAACCTTCGCCTACACCAAATCATCCGCCGACATTTCCGCCACCTCCAAAAACACACCACCACCAGGGATATATTTCCCTCCCCACCCCTTTCCGCAAAGACAATTATCTCAGCGACTACCTGGTCAGGTCCACGCCCCCCCCCCCCACAACCCACCCTCCCATCCTGGCACTTTCCCCTGCCACCGCAGGAACTATAAAACCTGTGCCCACACCTCTATCCAAGGTCCTAAAGGAGCCTTCCACATCCATCAAAGTTTTACCTGCACATCCATAATATCATTTATTGTATCCGTTGCTCCCAATGCAGTCTCCTCTACATTGGGGAGACTGGACACCTCCTACCAGAGCGCTTTAGGGAACATCTCCGAGACACCCGCACCAATCAACCACACCGCCCCATGGCCCAACATTTCAACTCCCCCTCCCACTCTGCTGAGGACGTGGAGGTCCTGGGCCTCCTTCACCGCCGCTCCCTCACCACCAGTCGCCTGGAGGAAGAACGCCTCACTTCAGCCTTGGAACACTTCAACCCCAGGGCATCAATGTGGACTTCAACAGGTTCCTCATTTCCCCTTCCCCCACCTCACCCAAGTTCCAAACTTCCAGCTCAGCACTGTCCCCATGACTTGTCCGACCTACCTAGCTCCTTTTCTACCTCCACGCCACCCTCTCCTCCCTGACCTATCACCTTCATCCCCTCCCCCACTCATCCATTGTACTCTATGCTCCTCTCTCCCCACCTCCACCCTCCCCTAGCTTATCTCTCCATGCTTCAGGCTCACTGTCTTTATTCCTGATGAAGTGCTTTTGTCCGAAATGTCAATTTTGCTGCTCTTTGGATGCTGTCTGAACTGCTGTGCTCTTCCAGCACCACTGATCCAGAATCCACCTATTACCATCCCACTTACCTTTCCCCCAGCTCCACCCCCCCCTCTATTTATTTCTTACACCCCTTCCCCTCCCCAGTCCTGATGAAGGGTCCTGCTCTTCTGATGCTGCTTGACCTGCTGTCCATTTTCCAAATCATTTTAGTAACTCTCCAGCATCTGCATTCCTCACAATATCCAGGATTTAATGATATTAACAATTTGCATTATCCTGAGCTTTGATATAGCTAAGTCCTGTAATGTCACCATTTCTCTGACTTGGAGATGAACTTCTGAATTGGCCAGATGTTTCACAACAGACACTAACTATTTCCACCCAGATAAATTATCTGTCTATCCTAATTCAACTCTTTACACATGCGTCTTTGTTTCCAAGCAAATATTATACATTCCTATCTACTTCAGTAGTGTTAGTGATTTTCATTGGTAAAATGTCCTAAATAATCTCTCAGGAATGTTAGCAGAGCAACATAAAATATATATTAGGTGACCAAAAGCTTGGTCTAAGGTTTTAAATTTTAAAAAAACATATTGCAGGGGATAAGAAATATACAGAGAGGGAATTGTAGTTTAGGGTCTAGGCAAATAAACATTTAGTCGTAAGTGTGGAATAATTAAAGGCAAGAGAATAAACTAGACAAAACTGATGGAGCATAGATATTTCAGAGGGGTGAAAGGCTAGAAGTACAGTTACTATTATATTTAAGGTGGAGGTTGTTTGATTCTTAACAAGGGAGCCAGGGTGTCAGGGGTAGAAAAGTGGAACTTAAGCCTCCATCAGATCAGCATCATATACCTGTATATACCTAATTGTCTTATTATATATTATACATATTATATATATATATAATATATATATACATACATACACATTTATTTTCTTTATAATAAACATGTTCCATCATTAAAGAACATCTGCAGTCTTAGATGAATACGTTTCAATAATTATCATTAACCAATTGCAAAAGTTCAATATTTGAATAGTCAAGTCATATTTCATTTTTGGGATCTGCATTATCCAGTATGACCATCAGCTGGAATCTCAACATCAACATCAACCATGAAGTTATTCAATGCCAAAGCTGGCTCAAGAAGTTGAACCTGCTCCAAATTCATGTTTGTTCATTCACATGTTTGCGTGTGTGTGAGATAACCATGGTTTCAGGAAATATACAGACATATTCTGACCTTTCTGTCACATTCAGGCTCTTCTAATGTAGACTTGGTCATCACTTCATAAAACACATGGACTTTTGATTGATACTTTGCACACAGGCCCACTTGCAGCCATACAAAGCGAGTTACAAATTAAAAAAAATAAAGTATTTATTAGGAACAAAGGGCCAAACAACGAACTGATACTAGTTTAGTACAGTCCTTAATTTTAAGATGGAATTAGCAGTCTGGAATTCCTTTATGGAGGTGGCAGATTACCTAGTCAGTAGCTGCACAGAGTTTTCTTCTCTTTGAAATTCCTTTTGAAGGTCATCTGGTGAATATTGTTGTAAAATAATTTCTGCTTCACTGTATTGACAGAAGGTCAATTACTTCCAAGAAGTACAAAAATAGGCTTTCGCTGGGTTTTTTAAAAAAAGATCAGAGGCTTCTCCTTTATAGCACAGAGATAGAGTTTATGATATTTTAGAATTGAGAACTTTAAACTTCTCAATTCTGTTCATGGATTGAATGAATCAAAGATAAACTGTTACACATGGAACCAATCAGTAATAACTCTGTTTGGAATGAACTATTAAAGATAAAGGACAATTAGTTCAGTCTTGGAAAAGAGGGAATCGGGACTATGTAGACAAAACTGCTCTGACAACTGCTTTACAGTTTATTGCTCTGCAAAATAATTTAAGGAATTAACTACAGGAAAACTGTGTCTTCGATCAAACAATTAAGGCCAAATGTACAAGGAACAAAGAAACTACTTCTGGTAAGAAGGCAAGTTGCACACTTGTAGTAATTTGGATGCAAGGGCTTCAAGAAATCAATAATATCAGAAATAGACAGAAGGATGAAAATCTGTGTAAGAATCTAACAACAGAACTTTGAAGACTAGACTGTACAAGAATTGAACCCTGGTCACTTCCAGATAGACACTTTTGGTTGGAATCTTGACCAAATTCCACCATCAGTCACATAATAGCCAAGTTTGGTTGTGACACTTGCTTACTTGATGGAGCTTATTTTCGTTGCTAGGTGCAATGAAGTTTCAATCATTGTTCCAGTGCTTGATTGTCCATGATATTTCTTAATGAGTAGCTGACCAAAAGAAACTTGTGGTGATTTACCGACAACAGTAGATATATATGACACTTTAACTGACTGGAATTTCAAAAAATGTATAAGTTAGAAAGCAATTGAATGCAGCACTGGGGCAGTCATGTAAACAAGCCTTTAGTGTTGGGGCAGGGTAGTTGACGGTATATAGCCCAATGCAGAAATTAAGTGGAAAGCCATTAACACATTTTCTTGTAGAATAGTGGTAATTTGCCATTCTTCTATGTTGAAAATTTCCTTAGAAAAAATTGATTTCTGGCTATCTCGTTTGTAAAACAATAGTTGGCATTCCTTACCCTGGAGGTAAGGTGTCCACTGTCTGGTTGACTGACTGAAAGAAACTTCTTGAGAATTTGCTACTATGTCAAGCCACATGATCATAGTAGCCATTTCAATTTATTGGGCTGTTTATATATGCTTTTTAAAACACAGTCACAATCCAGTAATATATTGGAGTTGCATTTTTAAAAAAATCAGACTGTGACACATTTCATCTTCAGAAAAGAATGAAAGATGCATTCTATTTTTTTCTAAAGGTGTAACGGTATTTTCTATACATGAACCTATGGAAGGATATTTATTGGCTAGGGATATGCCTGTTCTACTCCATCTCTTGAGCTTCAGTGCTTGGGGGTGGCCAGCAGGAGTACTCACAGGGTAGGAGGCTCTAGAGCTTTGGTCCTGACCCCCAGTCGGGCACCTATCCGGGCTGATACACAATACACAAGAGAAACAGGGACACAACCATAATGTGCCCAAAATCTCTCAAAATAAAAAACACTACATAAAACATATAGAGGTTTTCACATGTCACTGTCCTTTTAAGTTACCAAAATAACAGGAATCCATAAGAGTCCATTTCAGTCCTTAAGATAAATGTTTACAGCAGGCAAAGGTCCACAACATACAAATGCAAACACTTTACACATCACCTGCACCCTGACACAAAACCATCTCCAAAACACAACATAGCTAAAAACTGCATTCAACAATGAACTTACTGATTATGTAACTCAACTCCCTCTGGTCCCTGGGGATCCTGCACACCCCCTGATGCTGGTCTCTCTGCATATTGACCAAACCTAAAAATGTTTTTTTCTCTCAGTGAACAGGATGTTTCTGGGGTTTTTTCCCCCCTCTTCCCTCACACTACTGCCTAACAGCAGTAGTGCTTATTTCTTCCCCAGCACCCATGTCCTGTGTTTGCAGGTGTAGGACACAGTGAAGAACAAACAAGTTTGTAAATTTTTATTTATATTCCATCACCAGGAAGACAGGAAACGCTGGAGTGGTCAGTGACCAGCAGTGCCCTTCTCATCAAAGGGTAATGCTGCGTGATCAAAAAGGTGATGGGGACAAATGCATTCTATTTTTTTCTCTCTGCGGTAGTGCTTATATTTTCCCCGGCATCAATGTTGTGTTCATGCAGGTGTGGGACACAGTGAAAGACACCAGGTATACAAATCTTTATTCAATTCCACCAGGAAGAAAGGAAACACCCGAATGGCTAGTGAGAAGCAATGCCCTTTCGTCAAAGGGCAATTCTGCGTGATCAAAAAGGTGAAGGAGAAAAAATACATTCTATTGTGTTCTATTTAATGGGGTGAATAAGCATTTAATCATTCTGCAATCTACATCAAAGATACACACATTGGGTTAAATGATGCAAATTCAGGTTCATTTAGTGTCTAGCTTGGACTTTGCATTAAACACATAATTTAATATTGTGTAGGTTGAGGAACATTCCTCAATTCATGCTGGCTGGAGAAACTTTAATTGCTACCACAGGGTGAACACCTTTTATTATGCAAATTTCCCTGATTACTTGTTGGGAAAATCTATGAACTGTTTAACTCTTAAGGCTGATACCACAATATCTGTATCACTAATCTAATGTTGGAATCCCTGATGAAGCTTATTTTTGAGGTGACAATAAACAATAGGTGCAGGAGTAGGCCATTCTGCCCTTCGAGCCAGCATTGCTGATCATCCTCAATCAGTATCCTGTTCCTGCCTTATCCCCATAACCCTTGATTCTACTATCCTTAAGAACTCTATCCAACTCTTGATGATGGGTTAGATTAGCTATTGATTTTAGAGGGGGGTAGATGAGTATAAATAAAACAAATAACTACAGATAGAAATTGCTGGAGAAACTCAGCAGGTCTGGCTGGTTTTGCTGAAGAGTTACCAGATTTGAAACAACTCTGCCTTCTTCCAAGAGATGTTGTGTTTCTCCAGCGGTTTTTATTCTGAATAAACTGGAATTACTTTCTTTGGAGCAGTGACTGAAAGGAGCTATAATAAAATGAAGAACTGCAGATGTTGGAAATCTGAAACAGAAACTCAGCAGATAACTTTTATGGAGAGGAACCAGAGCTGATGTTTACAGTCCAGTGACCCTTCTTCAGAACTCACAACAGATGGAATGGTTGGTATCTATACTGATGACAGGGAGTGGGGGACAAAAAGAGTGAGCAGATAGAGCTCAGAAAGATAAAGAAATTTAGGCAGGCAAAGAAGTAGTCGATATAAGACAGGGAAGGAGAAAAGCTGGTAATGATGACAACGAGATGGGGTTTTCTGTGCTGTGGCCTATGGTCAGCTTTTCTCTTTCCCTGGCTTACTATCAACCATCTACGAAAACAAGACACCCGTCTTCATCCATGGCATTAAAGTGCCATCTATACAGTTTTTTTAGTCTTTTTCAAACTCCCACTACGTCAAAGTGCACTCCTTAGTTCTACAGCTGGGGCGGAGGCTTTTGAAACTGGAGCTTTGGTAGAGAAACCCGAGAACTTTTCTCTGCACAGGCATGACATGCTGAGGGTATTCTTGCCAGGAGAGAGCTGACTCTTCTCAACCTGAACTCCCAAGCTTCAAACAGGGATAGACAGGATGAAAGTGGAGGGTCTGGCCACAGTCTACATTGTTCTGAGTAGCAACAGTTGAGAGGTATGTGTGTTCCACCTGTGGCTGTATACCTCTTGGTACTGGTCTATTCTCCTTGTGAGAAGGTGACAGGTGGACTTGGTTCAAGATGCACTGTCTCTTTGTGTCCATACCTTTGGTCCTGGGACAAATAGGTAGTCAATGGAGTGCAAATGTGTGTAGCTCTCATATCATTGAGGTTGCTGGGCCCAGCTGCCAATGACAATTTCCAACCTATCAAAGAAGACATGCAGATGATTGCTTGACTCACGCCACTGATGTAGCTCTGTGCAAGTAGGGCTCTGGCCTTCCATATGCATGTCTACCACTGTTGTTCCTCCTATGCAGTTTGATGAAGTCTCTGATTGCTGCCATAGGGTCATCTGCTGTCTAATCCTGAGCATGTGGCTGGTGTCCAACAGCACTCCAAATTACCAGCACCTTGGGCTGGTCAATAGGACTTTAAATTTATGAGTCGGGGGGAAGGGAAAGGGAAAACAACAGGAAGTATGATGATCAATAAAAAGGTAAGCAGCAGGTTAGCAGATGTGCAGGAGGGTATAAGTTCAAGGCAGACAATGAAAGAATGGAAAAGGAAGGATAACTCAGGAGATATTATTAGAGATATTGGAAATCATGAAGGTAAGAAAGCTAGTATAAAGGTACTTTACCTGAATGCTCGTAGCATTCATAACAAGGTTGATGAATTAACATCACAAATCATTGTGAATGAATATGATTTGGTAGCCATTATGGAGACATGATTACAGGATGGTCACAACTGGGAGTTAAATATCTAGGGATACCAGACTATTTGGAAAGACAGGCAAGAAAGTGAGGTAGGTGGTGCAGCTCTGATATTCAAGAATTACATTAGGGTGGTACTGAGAGATGATATCAGTTCTATGGAGAATGAGGTTGAATCCATTTAGATGGAAATTAGAAATTCTAAGAAAAAAAAATCACTGATAAGCGTAATCTATAAGCCACCAAATAATAACATCACATTGGGGCAGCCAGTAAACAAAATAAAACTAATGCCTGTAAAAGTGGTATGGCTATTATTTTTGGGTGATTTTAATCCAAATGTAGACTGGCCGAACCAACTCGGTCAGGTTAGCCTTGAGAAGGAGTTTGTTGAATGTATTTGTAATAGTTTTCTTGAACAGTATGTAATGGAACCAATGAGGGAGCAAGCTATCCTTGAGCTGGTTCTGTGTAATGAGACAGAAATAATTAATGACGTCATAGTTAGGGATCCGCTTGAAAGGAGTGATCACAGTATGGTTGAATTTAGAATACAGATGGAGAGTGTGAAGATAAAATCCAATACTAGGGTCCTATGCTTGAACAAGGGGGACTACAATAGAATGAGGGAGGACCTAGCTAAAGTACATAGAACATTACAGCACACTACAAGCCCTTTGGCCCTCGATGTTGCGCCGTCCTGTCATACTAATCTGAAGTGCATTCCACCTACATATTCCATGTACGTCCATATGCCTGTCCAATGATGACTTAAATGCACTTAAACTTGGCGAACCTACTACCGTTGCAGGCAAAGCATTCCATACCCTTACTATTCTGAGTAAAGAAACTACTTCTGACATCTGTCTTATACCTATCTCCCCTCACTTTAAAGTTGTGTCTCCTCGTGTTTGCCATCCCCATACTTGGAAAAAGGCTCTCCCTGTCCACCCTATCTAACCCTCTGATTATCTTGTATGTCTTTAAACATACACTGGAAACAGAGATTTTATGGTGGGACAGTTGACGAGCAGTGGAGGACTTTCAAATAAAATTTCAAATAAATAAGCACTGTAATAAAAAGGATAATCTGCCATAGGTGTCCAAGGAAAGAAGCTTATGTCAGTATGAGATTTGGAGGCTCAGTTAGGGCACTTGAGAGTTACAGGTTAGCCAGGAAAGACCTAAAGAGAGAGCTAAGAAGAGCCAGGAGAGGACATGAGAAGTCGTTGGCGGACAGGATCAAGGAAAACCCTAAGGCTTTTAATAGCAGGAATAAAGAATGCCTTGAGTCAAGGATAGCAGTGGGAAAATATGCATGGAGTCAGAGGAGGAGATAGGGGAAGTGCTAAATGAATATTTTTTGTCAGTATTCACACTAGAAAAAGACAATATTGTCGAGGAGAATACGAGATACAGGCTATTAGACCAGATGGGATTGAGGTTCACAAGGAAGTGTTAGCAATTCAGGTAAGTGTGAAAGTAGGTAAGTCCCCAAGGCTAGAAGGGGTTTATCCTAGGATTCTCTGGGAAGCCAGGGAGGAGATGCAGAGCCTTTAGCTTTCATCTTTATCTTGGTCTGAAGAAGGATTCACGCCCGAAACGTCGATTCTCCTGCTCCTTGGATGCTGCATGACCTGCTGCGCTTTTCCAGCAACACATTTTCAACTTTATGTTGTCATTGTCTACAGGAATAGTGCCAGAAGACTGGAGGATAACAAATGTTGTCCCCTTGTTCAAGAATGGGAGTAGAGACAACCCTGGTAATTATAAACCAGTGAGCCTTTTTTTGGTTGTGGGTAAAGTATTGGAAAAAGTTATGAGATAGGATTTACAATCATCAATAAGGGAATAAAGTTGATTAGGAATAGTCAACACGGTTTTGTGAAGGATAGGACGTGCCTCACAAACCTTATTGAGAAAGTGACCAAACAGGTGGATGAGGGTAAAGGTTGATGTGGTGTATATGGATTTCAGAAGGGTGTTTGATAAGGTTCCCATGGTAGGCTTTTGCACAAAATACGAAGGCATGGGATTGAGAGTGATTTAGTGGTTTGAATCACAAGTTGGCTCGCTGAAAGAAGACAGAGGGTGGTGGTTGTCTGGGAAATATTCATCCTGGAGTTCAGTTACTAGTGCTGTACCACAAGGATCTTTTTTGGGGCCACTGCTGTTTGCCATTTTTATAAATGGCCTAGGTGAAGTTGTGAAAGGATGGGTTAGTAAATTTATGGATGATACTAAGGTTGGTAAGAGTTGTGGATAGTGCTGAAGGATGTTGCAGGTTACAATGGGACATAGATAAGCTGTAGAGCTGGCCTGGCGGCAACTGGAGTTTAATGCAGAAAAGTGTCAGGTGATTCACTTTGGAAGGAGCTACAGTAATAATGAGTACTGGGCTAATGGTAAAATTCTTGGTAGTGTAGGTGAGCAGAGAGATCTCAGCGTCCATGTGCACAGATCCCTGAAACCTCCCACCCAGGTTGATTGGGTTGTTAAGGCGGTATACGGTGTGTTCCTGTTTATTGGTAGAGGGATTGAGTTTCTGAGTCATGTGGTCATGTTGCAGCTGTACAAAGCTCTGGTGCAACTGCACTTGGAGTATTGCGTATAATTCTGATCACAGCACTATAAGAAGGATGCAGAAGCTTTGGAAAGGATTCAGAGGAGATTTACTAGGATGTTGTCTAGCATGGAGGGAAGGTCTTAACAAGGAAAGGTTGAGGGACTTGAGGCTATTTTCATTAGAGAGAAGAAGGTTGGGTGGTGACTTAACTGAGACATTCAAGATAAGCAGAAGGTTAGATAGGGTAGGCAGTGAGAGCCTTTTTCCTCGAATGCTAGCACAAGGGGTCATAGTTTCAAATTGAATCATGATGGATATAGGACACATGTCAGAGATAGTTTCCTTACTCAGAGTTTTAGGAGTGTGCAACACTCTGCCTGCAATAGTAGTAGCCTCGTGAACTTTAAGTGCATTTAAATGGTCATTGGATAAACGTATAGATTAAAATGGGATAGTGTGGGATAGATGGGCTTCAGATTATGTTGCACCGATCTATGGAACCAGAGGGCCAAAGGGTCTGTAGTGTGCTGTAATGTTCAATGTAGGTGAGGATTTGGAAATAATCATTGTTCTGGAAGTGTTGGACAAGCTAATGGAGCTAAGGATAGACAAGTCTCCTGGCCTGATGGAATGCATCCTAGAGTACAAGAAGAGATGGTGGGAGAAACAGCAGGTGCACTGGCAGTAATTTTCCAAAATTCGCTGGACTCCGGGGCAGTCCCAGCAGACTGGAAAACAACAATGTTACGCCACTGTTTAAAAAGAGAGGTAGACAAAAGATTGGGAATTATATATCAGTTAGTTTAATCTCTGTAGTGGGGAAGATGCTTGAGTCTATTATCAAGGAAGAAATAGTAAGGCGTCTCGATAGAAATTGTCCTGTTGGACAGACACAACATAGGTTCATGAAGGGCAGGTCATGCTTGACAAATCTGTTGGAATTCTACGAAGACATTATGAGCAAGATGGACACGGGGACCCAGTGGATGTGGTGTACCTAGATTTCCAAAAGGCCTTCGACAAGGTGCAACACAAGAGTCTGATGCAGAAGGTAAAGATGCATGGCATTAGGGGTAAAGTATTAGCATGGATAGAGAATTAGATTAGATTAGATTACTTACAGTGTGGAAACAGGCCTTTCGGCCCAACAAGTCCACACCAACCCGCCGAAGCGCAACCCACCCATACCCCTACATATACCCCTTACCTAACACTACGGGGAATTTTAGCATGGCCAATTCACCTGACCCGCACATCCTTGGACTGTGGGAGGAAACCGGAGCACCCGGTGGAAACCCACGCAGACACGGGGAGAACGTGCAAACTCCACACAGTCAGTCGCCTGAGGCGGGAATTGAACCCAGGTCCCTGGCGCTGTGAGGCAGCAGTGCTAACCACTGTGCCACCGTGCCGCCCAAATTGGTTGACTAACAGGAAGCAAAGAATGGGGATGAGTGCTATTCTGGCTAGTAATCAGTGACTAGTGATGTGGCTCAAGGATCGGCATTAGGACCACAATTATTTACAATTTATATAGATGGACTTGGGATCACGTGTAGATAAAGTTTGCAGATTACACTAAGATGAGTGTCAGAGCTAAGTGTGCAGAGGACAGTGAAATTTTGCAGAGCAACATAGATACATTGAGTGAGTGGGCAAAGGTCTGGCAGATGGAATACAATATTAATAAGTGTGAAGTCATTCATTTTGGTATGAGTAACAGTAAAAACGATTATTACTTGAATGGTAAAAGGTTGGAGTATGCTGCTACGCAGAGGGACCTGGGTGTCCTTGTGCATAAATCACAGAAAGTTGGCCTGCAGGTACAAGTAATTAGGAAGGCAAATGGAATTTTGTTAAAGGGGTTGAGTTTAAAAGCAGAGAGGTCATGTTGCAGCTGTACAAGGTGCTGGTGAGGCCACATCTGGAGTACTGTGTGCAGTTTTGGTCTCCTTACTTGAGAAAGGATGTCCTGGCACTGGAGGGCATGCAGAGGAGGTTCCGTAGGTTGATTCCGGAGTTGAAGGGGTTAATTTATGAGGAGAGATTAAGTAGATTGGGATTATATTCATTGGAATTCAGAAGAATGAGGGGGGAATCTTAAAGAAACATATAAAATTATGAAGGGAATGGATAAGACAGAAGTAGAGAGGATGTTTCCACTGGCAGGTGAAGCTAAGACAAGAGGGCATAGCTACAAGATTAGAGGGAGCAGATTTAGGACTGATTTAAGAAGGAACTTCATCACCCAGAGGGTGGTTAATCTATGGAATTCCTTGCCCAGGAAAGTAGTTGACACTACTTCAGTGAACGTTTTTAAAGCTAAGGTAGATTTTTTGGGGAAAAATAAAGGAATTAAGGAAAACAGAGAGAGTGCAGGTAGGTGAATCTGAGTCCACGAAAAAAATCTGCCATGATTTTATTGAATGGCAAAGCAGGCTCAAGTGGCTGGATAGTCTTCTCCTGCTCTTAGTTCTTATGTTCTTTCATGGCCAGCTTTTATCAAGATGCTCACCAGATTGTGCACCCCTCACTCTCTATCACAACAGTTCCCAATAAGATGCCAATATCTGGTCTACTGGGCATGCAGGAGATAGCTTTGATGATGGTTTCTTTGTATTCTCACCCTCAGAGGTCAAGAATGGGGCTTCTGGCAGAGCCAGGTGTGACAATGTTGAGCTCAAGGGTAGGCCTGTGGAACCTGCAAGATAGAAGAAACTGAAAACATATCATGGCCACCAGTTCAAAGAAATGTTCAAGGATTGAGAATGATAATAGGGTTAATGGAAGAGTGGCATTCAGAGTGTTATTTTCACATTTGGCAAGACATTAATGTTTCATCATCACACAGGAAGAGTCCCAGACTTATGCAATCACCAAATTCTCTCCTCATAGAAGGTGATTTGTCTGACATATGACACAGCTCCAACTATCCAGTCTTTCTGTGCCCGTCATGGGTTGTCTTCTCCTGCAAGAAGAATAAGGAGCTGAGTGAAATTACAGTGGGTGGTGGCACTGTTAGTGCTGTGCATATCGGGGAAAGATGGTAAAATGCAGCTAACGACTGAGGAGCTAGCATTGAGATCATGCAGGGTTAGTAGTTTGGAATGCTGAGTAGAAGTGCAAGTGAGGGAAGATGGTTGGGCAACAGTGATAATGGTACAGGATGAGCCTTTATGGGATATATTGTGTGCTGGTATTGATACAACGCATGTGAGCTGGCAGAAAGAAGAGCATGACATTCACACTGTCAGAGCAGAGAAGGTCTTCGATCCTATTGCAACACTGCTAGCTGTTCCTCTGCACCTTGGAGACAGCACTAACCCAGAAAGGAACCTCAGATCAGGCGAATAGACTTTGCTGGCATGGTCTCTGGCAGTCCTCTGGGAAGAGAACAATCCTTGTCTGCACCACCCCATCCACTAGGATCTCCAGATCCCTGTCAGTCAAAGGTTCAGCCCCAAATCTGTGTGGCAACTTATAACATAAAAGCTAGCATTCCAGACCTATCAGGAGGTACATGAAATACTGATTGCTCACCTAACTTTGATTTCTGAAGAATCTTCTGGAAGGTTAGAGTCATAGAGATGTACAGCATGGAAACAGACCCTTTGGTCTAACCTGTCCATGCTGACCAGATATCCCAACCCAATCTAGTCCCACCTGCCAGCACCTGGCCCATATCCCTCCAAACCCTTCCTATTCATATACCCATCCAAATGCCTTTTAAATGTTGCAATTGCACCAGCCTCCACCACATCCTCTGGCAGCTCGTTCCATACATGTACCACCCTCTGTGAAAAAGTTGCCCTTTAGGCCTCTTTTATATCTTTCTCCTCTCACCCGAAATCTATGCCCTCTAGTTCTGGATTCCCCGACCCCAGAGAAAAGGCTTTGTCTATTTATCCTATCCATGCCCCTCATTATTTTATTAACCTCTATAAGGTCACCCCTCAGCCTCAGCTTGTTCAGTCTTTCCGTACAGCTCACATCCTCCAATCCTGACAACATCCTTGTAAATCTTTTCTAAACCCTTTCAAGTTTCACAACATCTTTCTGATAGGAAGGCGACAAGAATTGCACATAATATTCCAACAGTGGTCTAACTAATGTCCTGTATAGCCGCAATATGACCTCCCAACTCCTGTACTCAATACTCTGACCAATAAAGGAAAGCATGCCAAACGCCTTATTCACTATCCTTCCAAAGTTCCAAAACAATGGAACAGCATATGAAACAGCAATAGCTGCTCCTGGAATTCGAGGAAATCACCTCCAAAACCTAAAATACCTCAAAAAAGGTGCAACTGTTACAGCCAGAAATTTTTCCAGTCCTCCATCTTGGATTACCCAGAATCCTGTCTTTATGGCATGATTATAGCAACTATATTTGTTAGGAGGTCTGTGTATTTTTATAACAATCAATTAATAAACACATATTAAAGTTTTTAAAAGAATTATTTGTGACAAACACACTACACTATTCAGCATCATGACCATACTCTATCATTGGTAAAGTATTCCAATATTCATAACGAAAATGTTTTCACTACATTTGCAGGCAGTGCATTCATATTATGTCTCAGATTGTAACAAAACGTTTCCACACAACATAGCTTTAAAGCAATTGCCAAAAGAATCAACTCTCTCTTACTACCAGACCATCTGTCGCAGGAAATAGTTTCTCCTTAGATATTCTATATAAACTCACATGATTTTGTATACTTCTATCAAATCTCTTCTTAATGGTCTCTACTGAAACAACAATCCAGTGCGAGTTCTTGCACATAACTCAAGTCCCTTATCTCTCATTTCCAATTATCTTTCTGCATAGTCTTAAAGGCTTTGACATACTTTCTGAAGTGTCATGTTCATAATAATACCCAATTGTCAATCCGTTCCTACATTGTGCTGGATTTGTTTTTGAACTTAATAATATACACCAGTGAAAATTTCTGCATGAAACAAACCTTGTGCAGTTGAATTCATATTATCTACCTGTGGGAAAAGAAAATGTGTTACAAGGGTAAGTAAATACATACAGGTTAACAATTTTTAATCTTGCTGGTCTCTTACCAATATTAAATGGCTGCATATAAGGGATGACATTAACAGGAATGTAATAGTGAAGTCCATCTTCCACTTTAAGTGCTAGATAAACTCTAGCATACCTGAATACACAGAAAGATTGAGTTTTTTAAATGTTATATTGCAGACAATACATTGCATAATGTTTATTTCCTTAATTACTTAAATACGAATGAATCACATGAACTCCATGTGGTGGTGTGTGGCAGCAGACAGGTGTGTGTATGCATATGTGTGTGTGTTTTGGGGTGGGATGGTGCTGGTGCGAAAAACTTTGTACCAATGTCACTTCAAGAATGTTTCAGGGGCCCAGGAAAATGCTCTGGGAATGTACTTTCAAATATCACCATTGCAGCTAGTGGAATTTAAATTTGATTCGCTTTCAATTCCAGATTTATTAGTCTCAGAGGTAGTGATTGTGAATATATCTGATTTATTAATGTCTTGTAAGTGAGGAAATCTATGATCCTACATGTTACCCCAGAGAAAGTGAGGACTGCAGATGCTGGAGATCAGAGCTGAAAATGTGTTGCTGGAAAAGCACAGCAGGTCAGGCAGCATCCAAGGAGCAAGAGAATTGACATTTCGGGCATGATTCCTGAAGAAGGGCTCATGCCCGAAACGTCGGTTCTCCTGCTCATTGGATGTTGCCTGACCTGCTGCGCTTTTCCTGCAACACATTTTCAGCTCTTAACTGCCTTCAAATGGCTTAGCAAACCATTCATTCAGTTCAGGGACAATTAGGGATTGCTCTTTCTTCTTTCCTCTACCAGATTAAGAACACTGGTCCAATGTTCCTTGAGGAACCTTTTTCAGTGGAGCAACTGATTCATTCCACGTGTGTAAAGTCATAGTAAACACGTCTCAAACACAACTACACACATATAAGCACCTTGCTGGGTCTGGATGGTCAAGACACTTGGTCTCCGACTAGTGAGTCAGAGTTGTAATTGAGGGAGGTGACACAGACAGCCTTTCAGATCCACATCACTGTTGTTCACCTCTCCCCATCTACTAAATGCTTCCATCATAATATAACTCATGTTAATTTCAAATTTCTCCAAGCAGGTTACTCAGTCACGCAAAAAACATGTCTCAGTTAAATGGGAAGTAGGTACATTATGGCTGGTTGGGATCAAGTTTTAGTTGGGATGAAGATCAGTCACAACAGAGTTGAAATTTTCTCCAAGCATTTGTCCCAACCCCGAAAAAAAAGTATCAAGTTGGTTATTTGGAGATCAGTCAGCAAAGATATGTTTTCTTCAACTGAAATTTAAGCTGTAAGAACCAAAAGGCTAACCCACTGTCATATAAGACAAAATGATGTATTCTATCCTATCTATCCCTTACCTAATTCGGAAAGAAATTACCAAAATAGGATGAAACTAACAGGACTAACTAAATGATTGAAAAGTCACTCTCTATAAGGCTCCATAGAAAATAGCCGCAGCCTATTTTGCCTTTCCCTATGTCCTCTATCTGTACTGTAAAGATTCTATTTAATTTGGAGGCTATGAATTATGCCTTAGACTACCCATCGGGGAAACATTTTCTGAGCACCTTGTGGGTTGTAGAATGTTCCTTTCAAATAAAATAACAGCGCTTTTGGGACACTAAAAGCAACACTGGTCAACTGAAAAGTATGCTGGGAAAACTAACCAACTGAATTGGATCAAGCTAAACAGATATGCAAGCCATTTTCCTTGATTGATTATATTGAATAGGTGCTAATAAGACAATGGAACTGAGATAATAAGCCAGACAGGGATTCAAGCTATTCACTTTGATTGACTATATTGTATAGGTGTTGATAGGACAATGATGCAAGGTGTCGTGTGAAACAATAGATTGTTTTTGAAACAGCCTGGCTCCTAGGGCTCCAATGTTGTGTTTCATAACATCTATCCTGGGTCAGAAACTCAAGTTACATGGAGTAACTCGATTATGTTGTTACATTGCTATATCAAACTGATGTTATTGAGTGATAGTGTGCCACAATACATGGGGATAATCTGGGCAGCTGCATTTAAAGGGTGCCACTTTGATCACAGAGGCTGACTCTCCTGTCCTAGTACCAGCATTAGAAGCAGTAACCTTGGGAACAAGAAGTACAGCTTCAACTTCAGTTCAGCCAGCTTTAAGTAGGGTAGTATAAACTTCTTTTCAATCTATCACTCCGAAAGTAGATTTTAAACCGAAGTGAGAATGCAGTCACTTGGGAACTGTAAGGTTACTCAGGAATTTAGCAGGAAAGACAGACTTCACAGAATTACATGTATATTGATTCACAAAGCCCCTAAAAGTGCCTAAGCAGGCCATTCAAACCAGTGCTTCTGCACTGACCCTCTAAAGAATGCCCATAACGTTGATTTTCCTGCTTCTTAGATGCTGCCTGACCTATTGTGCTGTTCCAGCACCACTCTAATCTTGCCTCGAAAGAATGTCCCACCTGGACCCATTCCCCCAACCTTACCCCTACGATCCTGTAATAGATCATGTTATCATGAAATCATATATCAACAATTATAAACCATGTCTCACTATTAGTGCAAAAAGAGTCCCACTAAGTGAGCAAGTGAATCTCACATATTAAAATCATTCCTACCATCTACCTCGCCAAGCACATTAAAATTTTATATTTTAATTAGACCATTTCATTCTTTTAATTTGCAGAGTTTAGAGGCCTAACCTATTCAATCTTGCTTCATATGATAATCTCAACTTAGGGTTCAGTACAGTAAATCTTTGAGAGGAATTTTGCTCTGGGACCATAAGTTTTGACAGAAAGTAGGTAGACCTATCAGTCATGGCAGGAAATGTGACCAAACCATGACAGGCACAAGTCAATTAGATATATAAAGTCATAGGACTTGGCCATTTCCACACGAACTGGAAGTCTGTAGACGAATGGAGTTGGACATCTCTTGCTAATTTCAAGTGATACCTAGGCATACATCTATTGCTAATAAGCCAGCACTATCAGTTCTGTAGAGCTGCAAGAGAGCCATAAGATCCCCCAATTAGTCATAAGGCTCTACATTTCTCTGTGACGCATGGCTCACAGTGACAATGCAAAGCCTGATGATCTAATTATGCCTTCCTGCAGGGTCTCCTCCATGTAAGAAGCACGATTCCACATTGACGGCACAAGGCAACCCACTTGACCAGATAGATCTACGTATTCAATTCTGGCAAAGTGTTAACTACCTACTTGGCATTAGTGTTATAAGTACAACCGTGGTGCTAATTCATTGTGGCTCTACAAATTTCTGCTGTGGATCAAGTCAAATGAGGAGAACATCCCAAGTGCAGACTAAGCAGACTTCCAACAAGGAAGAGTTTATAATCAGTTACTTACATTTCATCAAAAGCAGCTTTCAAATGAATCTCCAAACTGAAAGTTACTTTTGACCTCACCACACTACATGCTAATTTTTGGCATACTGACCTATTCATCAAAATATCAAGAATTTCACTTCCTAGTTTGATGACACCTTCACCAGGACAGATGGTGTCATCAGGTACAAAGTTTCAAATACACTACCACAGAAGTCTGTCTAAGCCTCAAACTTGTTCAACTTGTACACTAATGACCTACTCCTAAACTGATCTGGACAATTTATCTATGTTGTGACATAAAAGATGAGATTTTCAGAGCTGGAAGGTACCTTGTACAATAATACTGAAAAACAAGTACTTCAAGTCATAGAGCTTATAAATGAGTTACAATAAAATAGTCTCTTGCACATTCTGTCTTCATAATGCTAGTTGCTAAAATCACAGCTGAGTTTATTACTGGACAAGTCACAACCCAATAAGCAATTGTAGTTTGATAAATACTTTTTCTTTAGTTTAATATGGTAATCTTTCACTGAAACATAACACCATGCTGCAAATTTGATTTTGTGTAATAAACCTCATTATTAAAAAGGATAAAAAAAAGTATTTACATATAAGACAGTTTAAAAAGGATCAAACACAGCAAAATAAATGCACTTCTCGTGTAGGCGACTTCTACTGCCTTCCAAAGGTACACAAAGCCAACACACCGGGACGTCCCATCGTATCGGGCAATGGAACCTTATGTCAGAATCTGTCTGGCTATGTGGAAGGCATCTTGAAACCTATTGTACAGGAGATCTCCAGCTTCTGTCGCGACACTACGGATTTCTTACAGAAACTCAGCACCTACGGACCAGTCGAACCGGGAACATTCCTCGTCACAATGGACGTTTCCACACTCTACACCAGCATTCCCTCACAAGGATGGTATCGCGGCAACAGCCTCAGTACTCAATGCCAACAACTGCCAGTCTCCAAACACCATCCTACAACTCATCCGCTTTATCCTCGATCATAACGTCTTCACCTTTGACAACCAATTCTTCATCCAGACACACGGAACAGCCATGGGGACCAAATTTGCACCCCAATATGCCAACATTTTTATGCACAGGTTCGAACAAGTTTTCTTCTTTATGCAGGATCTCCAACCAACGTTGTATACCAGGTACATTGATGACATTTTCTTCCTCTGGACCCATGGCGAGGAGCCACTGATAAAACTACAGTGACATCAACAAGTTTCATTCCACCATCAAAGTCACCATGGACTACTCTCGACTGTCTGTCTCATTCTTGGACACGTGCATCTCCATCAAGGATGGACACCTTAGCACCATACTCTACCGCAAACCCACAGACAACCTCACAATGCCACACTTCTCCAGCTTCCACCCAAAACATTAAAACAGCCATTCCCTATGGGCAAGCCCTACGCATACACCGGATCTGCTCAGATGAGGAGGAACGTGACGGACACCTGGAAGTACTCAAGGATGCCCTCACAAGAACGGGGTGCAATGCTCAACTCATAGACCGCCAATTCCAACATGTCACAGCAAGGAACCGTAATGACCTCCTCAGGAGACAGACTCGTACTGCAACTGATAGGGTACCCTTCGTTGTTCAGTACTTCCCAGGGGCTGAAAAATTACGCTATGTTCTTCGTGACCTGCAACACATTATCAATGAGGATGAGCACCTCACCAAGACCTTCCCCACACCTCCATTACTTGCCTTTAAACAACCGCCAAACCTCAAACAAATCATTGTTCATAGCAAACTGCCCGGCTGTCAGGACAATTCCATACAACCCTGTCACGGTGGACGCTGCAAGACGTGTCAGATTGTGGACATAGATACCACTATTACGATTGGGAACACCTCCCACCTTGTACATGGCAGGTACTCATGTGACTCAGCCAACGTTGTCTATCTTATACATTGCAGGCAAGGATGCCCGGAGGCATGGTACATTGGAGAAACCAAGCAAAGGCTACGACAATGGATGAATGGGCACCACACAACAATCAACAGACAGGAGGGTTCTCTTCCAGTTGGGGAACACTTCAGAGGTCCAGGACATTCAGCCTCAGACCTTCAGGTGACCATCCTCCAAGGTGGACTGCGGGACAGGCAGCAGAGAAAAGTGGCCGAGCAGAGGCTGATAGCTAAGTTCGGTACCCATGGACCTTGGGTTCATGTCACATTACAGGTGACCACCATTGCACTACACATGCACACGCATTTTGTGTGGTGAATTTGTACTTGCAGTTACATTGCACCTTGCTCAAAAACTGCATACATTCATGTAGAATTCTGAGCTCAAAAACTGCATGAATTTATGTAAAACACTGATCTCACTTTTTAGATTAGAATCAATTTAAACATCAGGTCATAGACAGAGAACACAGGAGGCCAACACCTTCAACATATTGTCTAGCTATCACCATTGTTAACAGCTAACCCGAGAATGCAACTTGAAAAAAAGGGTTTTGTGATTTACACATGAAAGAAGTGAAACTATCACTGTATACTCACAGATGAAAGGCTTACCAGACAATCAATTTTTCAATGTATAATTTCAGTTACATCACACTGCAAATTTTTGCTATAAATCCTGTGTTACAATCGAGCCCTCCACAATCACCTGATGAAGGAGCGTTGCTCCGAAAGCTAGTGTGCTTCCAATTAAACCTGTTGGACTATAACCTGGTGTTGTGTGATTTTTAACTTTGTACACCCCAGTCCAACACTGGCATCTCGAAATCAAAACAAATGCAACAGCATAATTTTACAGTTAATCAAAATCCAGAAAAGGCTTCCTTCCCTGTAAAATCTGTAGGTTTACCCAACTATTTTTCAGTTCTGGTCCTGTGAGCGAGAACATTTTTGCTTTGACTTATAGAATTGGGAAATTAGATTTTCTCAGCTTTGAATGACCAATACATATTTCTAGCTAAACACTCCTGGTCTACACATTTTCGGAAATAGAAACTCTTACACAAAGCCATTTTTGTTTAGCAGCAGGAAGAGCGAGAACGACGACTGGGGGCTGCCAGGAAATTAAATGACTGCTTTAAAAACCTACCTCATGAGTAGGGACATGGGATGCTGAGTAAGTGAAGTAATATATTTGGGCGGTTGCGTTATCCGAAACAGTACTTAGATAGTGTCTCCCACCCATCCTCCTTCTCTAACCAAAAAAAAGAGTTCTGTGCGGCAGATTGGTAAGGTAACTAGTTTTTAAATTTTAAAAAAATTTTCAACAGTCTCTTTGGGAATTTAGAATAGTGGAATGGAGCCTAGGGCGGAATATGGGAGGTAAGAGTCAACACTAGCGTCCCTGCTGACTTCATCTGAGGGAAGTGCACCCAACTCCAGCTCTTTGAAAACTGCTTTAAGGAACTGAAGCTGGAGCTGGATGAACTTTGGATCATTCGGGAGGTGGAGGGTGTTCTTGAGAGGAGTTAGAGAGAGGTGGTCACACTTCAAGTACAAGAGAAAGACAGATGGGTTACAGTCAGGGGATAGAAAGGGAGCTGGCAGACAGTGCAGGGGTTGTCTGTGGCCATTCCCCTCAATAACAAGTATACGTTTTGGATACTGTTGGGGGTTCGACTTCAGGGGTAAGCCAAGGGGAACAGGCCTCTGGCACAGAGTCTGTCCCTGTTGCTCAGAAGGGAAGGGGGGAGATGAGCAGAGTATTAGTCACTGGGGACTCCATAGTTAGGGGGACAGATAGGAGGTTCTGTGGGAACGAGAGAGACTCGCTGTTGGTGTGTGGATTCCCAGGTTCCGGGGTTCGTGATGTTTGGATCATGTTTTTGGGATCCTTGAGGGAGAGGGAGAGCAACCCCAAGTTGTGGTCCACGGAAGCACTAATGACACAGGTAGAAAAAAGGGATGGGATTTAAGGCAGAAATTCAGGGATCTAGGCTTGTTAGCTGTGCCACGTGTTAGTGAGGCGAGGAATAGGGACAGAAAGGAGTTGAACACGTGACTACAGGGATGGTGCAGGAAGGAAAGTTTCGGATACCTGGATAACTGGGGCTCTTTCTGGGGTAAGTGAGACCTCTACAACCAGGATGGTGTACACCTGAACCAGAGGGGTACCAATATCCTGGAGCTGGGGTGGGGGATGCTGAGGAGTATTTGCTAATGCTTTTCAGGAGGGTTTAAACTAATTCAGCAGGGGTATGGGAGTTGTAGTTCCAATGTCCAGGAGGGTGAGAGTAGTGGGGTCAAAAATAACGTTTCAAGGTTGTAAGTGTGCACCGGCAAGCAGGAAGTGGTTTGAAATGTGCCTACTTCAATGCCGAGAGCAATTGGAATAAGGTGGGTGAACTTGCAGCATGGGTTGGTACCTGGGACTTCAATGTTGTGGCCATTTTGGAGACATGGATAAACAGGGACAGGAATGTCTTTTGCAGGTTCTCTGATTCAGATGGTTCAGTAAGAACAGAGAAAATGATAAAAGAGGTGGAGGTGTGGCATGTTAGTCAAGGACAGTATTATGGTGGCAGAAATGACATTCGAGAACTTGGCTACTGAGGTAGTATGGGCTGAGGTTAGAATCAGAAAAGGAAAGGTCACCCTGTTGGGAGTTTTCTATAGGCCTCCGAATAGTTTCAGCGATGTAGAGGAAAGGATAGCAAAGATGATTTTAGATAAAAGCGAGATTAACAGGGTAGTTGTTATGGGGGATTTTAACTTTCCAAATATTGACTGGAAATGCGATAGTTTGAGTACTTAGGTGGGTCAGATTTCCTGACACCGTATGTAGATAGGCCAACAAGAGGTGAGGCCACAATGGATTTGGTACTGGGTAATGAACACAGCAAGGTGTTAGATTTGGACGTAGGTGAGCACTTTGGTAATAGTGACCACAATTTGGTTATGATTACTTTAGCATTACGATAGATATATACCGCAGGGTAAGAGTTATTGTTGGTGGAAAGGCAATTATGATGCGATTAGGCAAGATTTAGGATCCATAGGTTGGAGAAGGAACCGGCAGGGGATGGGCACAATTGAAATGTGGAGCTTATTCAAAGAACAACTACTGAGTGTCCTTGATAAGTATGTACCTGTCAGGCAGGCAGGAAGTGACCGAGCGAGGGAGCCATGGTTTACTAAACACGTTGAATCTCTTGTCAAGAAGAAGAAGGCTTATGTTAGGAGGAGATGTGAAGCCTCAGTTAGCCAGGAAGGATCAAAAGAAAGAGCTAAAAAGAGTCAGAAAGACATATGAGAAGTCGTTGGCAGATAGGATCAAGGAAAACCCTAAAGCTTTCTATCAGGAGTAAAAGAATGACTTGAGTAAGATTAGGGCCATTCAAGGACCGTTGTGGAAAGTTGTGCATGGAATCCCAGGAGATAGGAGAAGCGCTTTTTCATCAGTATTCACATTGGAGAGAAAGGACTCAAAGCCCATCCAGTCCCTGTACACCTCCATCCCTCATCACGAAGGACTTAAAGTCCTCCGCTTCTTCCTTTCCCGCTGTACCAACCAGTACCCTTCCACTGACACCCTCCTTCGACTGACTGAACTGGTCCTCACCCTGAACAACTTCTCTTTTCAATCCTCCCACTTCCTCCAAACCAAAGGAGTTGCTATGGGCACCCGCATGGGCCCCAGCTATGCCTGCCTCTTCGTAGGATATGTGGAACAGTTCATCTTCCGCAACTATACTGGCACCACCCCTCACCTTTTCCTCTGCTACATCGATGACTGTATCGGCGCTGCCTCGTGCTCCCACGAGGAGGTTGAACAGTTCATCCACTTTACCAACACCTTCCACCCAGACCTCAAATTCACCTGGACCGTCTCAGACTCCTCCCTCCCCTACCTAGACCTTTCCATTTCTATCTTGGGCGACCGAAGCAACACGGACATCTACTATAAACCGACTGACTCCCACAGCTACCTAGACTACACCTCCTCCCACCCTGCCCACTGTAAAAACGCCATCCCATATTCCCAATTCCTTCGTCTCCGCCGCATCTGCTCCCAGGAGGACCAGTTCCAATACCGTACAGCCCAGATGGCCTCCTTCTTCAAGGACTGCAGATTCCCCCCAGACGTGATCGACGATGCCCTCCACTGCATCTCCTCCACTTCCCGCTCCTCCGCCCTTGAGCCCCGCCCCTCCAACCACCACCAGGACAGAACCCCACTGGTTCTCACCTGCCATCATTTCCGCCATCTCCAAACGGACCCCACCACCAGGGATATATTTCCCTCCCCTCCCCTATCAGCGTTCCAAAAAGACCACTCCCTCCGTGACTCCCTCGTCAGGTCCACACCCCCCACCAACCCAACCTCCACTCCCGGCACCTTCCCCTGCAACCGCAAGAAATGCAAAACTTGCGCCCACACCTCCTCCCTTACTTCTCTCCAAGGCCCCAAGGGATCCTTCCATATCCGCCACAAATTCACCTGCACCTCCACACATCATCTATTGCATTCGCTGCACCCGATGTGGCCTCCTCTATATTGGGGAGACAGGCCGCCTACTTGCGGAATGTTTCAGAGAACACCTCTGGGACACCCGGACCAACCAACCCAACCACCCCATGGCTCAACTTTAACTCCCTGCCCCACTCCACAAGGACATGCAGGTCCTTTGACTCCTCCATCGCCAAACCATAACAACACGACGGTTGGAGGAAGAGCGCCTCATCTTCCGCCTGGGAACCCTCCAACCACAAGGGATGAACTCGGATTTCTCCAGTTTCCTCATTTCCCCTCCCCCCACTTTGTCTCAGTCGAAACCCTCGAACTCAGCACCGCCTTCCTAACCTGAAATCTTCTTCCTGACCTCTCCGCCCCACCCCACTCCGGCCTATCACCCTCACCTTGACCTCCTTCCACCCATCACATCTCCATCGCCCCTCCCCCAAGTCCCTCCTCCCTACCTTTTATCTTAGCCTGCTGGACACACTTTCCTCATTCCTGATGGAGGCTTATGCCTGAAACGTCGAATTTCCTGTTCCTTGGATACTGCCTGACCTGCTGTGCTTTTCCAGCAACACATTTTCAGCTCACATTGGAGAGAGATAATGCTGTCAAGGTGAATGCTGAGGTACAGGATACTAAACTAGATGAGATTGAGGTTCACAAGGAGGATGTGTTAGCAATTTAGGAAAGTATGAAAATAGGTAAGTCCCCTGAGTCAGATAGGATTTATCCTAGGATTCTCTGGGAGGCCAGGAAGGAGATACAGAGACTTTGGCTTTCATCTTTATGTCGTCACTGTCTACATGAATAGTGCCAGAAGACAGGAGAATAACAAGTGTTGTCCCGTTGTTCAAGAATGGGAGTAGAGACAACCCTAGTAGTTATAAACCAGTGAGCCTTACTTCGGCTGTGGGTAAAGTATTGGAAAAAGTGAGAAGAGATAGGATTTATAATCATATAGAAAGGAATGAGTTGATTAGGGATAGTCAACATGGTTTTGTGAAGGGTCAGACATGCCTCACAAACCTTATGGAGTTCTGTGAGAAGGTGACCAAACAGGTGGAAGAGGGTAAAGTGGCTGATGTGGTGTATATGGATTTCAGTAAGGCATTTGATAAGGTTCCCCACGGTAGGCTATTGCACAAAATACAAAGCCATGGGATTGAGGGTGATTTAGTGGTTTGAATCAGAATTTGGCTAGTTGAAAGAAGACAGAGGGTGGTGGTTGATGGTTCATCCTGGAGTTCAGTTACTAGTGATGTACCACAAGGATCAGTTTTGGGGGTCACTGGTGTTTGTCATTTTTATAAATCACCTAAATGAGGGCGTAGAAGGAAGTAAATTTGTGGATGACTAAGGTTGGTGGAGTTGTGGATAGTGCTAAGGATGTTGCAGGTTACGGAGGGCATAGATAAGCTGCAGAGCTAGGCTAAGAGGTGGCAAATGGAGTTTAATGCAGAAAAGTGTGAGGTGATTCATTTTGGAAGAAGCAACAGGAATAAGGAGTACTGGGCTAATGGTAAGATTCTTGGTAGTGTTAGATGAAGGGGTAAATGTAGGGGAATGGGTCTGGGTGGGTTGCGCTTTGGCGGGTCGGTGCGGGCTTGTTGGGCCGAAGGGCCTGTTTCCACACTGTAAGTAATCTAATCTAATCTAATCAAAGAGCAGAGAGATCTTGGTGTTCATGTACATAGTTCCCAGAACATTCCCATCCAGGTTGACTGGGTTGTTAAGGCATATGGTGTGTTAGCTTTTATTGGTGGATAGATTGAATTTCAGAGCCATGAGGTCATGTTGCAGCTGTACACTCTGGTGCGGCCAAACTTGGAATACTGCGTACAGTTCTGGTCACTGCATTGTAGGAAGGATGTGGAAGCTTTAGAAAGGGTTCAAAGGAGATTTATTAGGATATTGCCTGGTATGGAGGGAAGGTCTCACAAGGAAAGGCTGATTTCATTAGAGAGAAGTTGAGAGGTGACTTAATTGGGACATATAAGATAATCAGAAGATTAGATATGGTGGATAGTGAGAGTCTTTTCCTCAGATGCTGATGGCTAGCACAAGGGGACATGGCTTTAAAATGAGGGGTAATAGATACAGGACAGCTGTCAGAGGTTGTTTCTTTACTCAGAGTAGTAGGGGTGTGGAATGCCTTGGTTGCAACAGTAGTAGCAATAGTATTGCCAGCATTAGAGACATTTAAATGGTCATTGGATAAAAATATGGATGAACATGGAATAGCATAGGATAGATGGGTTTCAGATTGGTTTCACAGGTCGGTGCGAAGCCAAGGGCGAGGGGCCTGTACGGCACTAAATGTTCCGTGTTCCTATGTTAACTAATTCCCTTACCTGTTCTGAACAAAATTGTTTTGAGTCATTGAGAGTACAGCACAGAAACAGACCCTTTGGTCCAACTTGACCATGACGACCAGATATCCCAATGCAATCTAGTCCCACCTGCCAGCTCCCGGCCCATATCCCGCCAAACCCTTCCTATTCATATACCTATCCAGATGCCTTTTAAATGTTGCAATTGTATGAGCCTCCACCACTTCCTCTGGCAGCTCATTCCATACATGCACCACTCTCTGCATGTAAAGGTTGCCCTTTAGGTCTCTTTTATATCTTACCCCTCTCACCCTAAACTTATATCCTCAAGTTCTGGACTCCCCGACCCCAGGGAAAAGACTTTGTGTATTTATCCTATCCATGAACCTCATGATTTTATAAACCTCTATAAGGCCACCCCTCAGCCTCCGCGCTCCAGGGAAAATAGCTCCAGCTTATTTAACCTCTCCCTATAGCTCAAATCCTCCAACCCTGGCAACATCCTTGTAAACCTTTTCTGAACCCTTTCAGGTTTCACAACATCATTCCGATAGGAAAGAGACCAGAATTGCACGCAATATTCCAACAATGGCCTAATCAATGTCCTGTGCAACCGCAACATGACCTCCCAACGCCTGTACTCAATACTCTGACCAATAAAGGAAAGCATACCAAACACCTTCTTCACTATCCTATCTAACTGCAACTCCACTTTCAAACTGCACTCCAAGGTCTTTTTATTCTTTGTTGCACCACTCCCTCGGACCTTACCATTAAGTGTATAAGTCCTGCTAAGATTTGCTTTCCCAAAATGCAGCACCTCGCATTTATCTAAATTAAACTCCATCTGCCACATCTCAGCCCATTGGCCCATCTGATCAAGATTCTGTTGTAATCGGAGTTAACCTTCTTCGCTGTCCACTAATCCTCCAATCTTAGTGTCATCTGCAAACTTACTAACTACACCTCTTATGATCTCATCCAAATCATTTATATAAATGACGAAAAGTAATGGACCCAGCCCCGATCCTTGTGGCACTCCACTGGTCACAGGCCTCCAGTCTGAAAAACAACCCTCCCCCACCACCCTGTCCCTACCTTTGAGCCAGTTCTGTATCCAAATGGCTAGTTCTCCCTGCAATCCATGAGGTTTGTTTCAAGCTGAGTTCAAAATCTTAACTTTTTTTTAAGTTTTCATTTTAGTTTCTACTAAGTTAATGGCTTGATATTTTTGATTCAGCCATAAACCACAGTATATGAAGGAACCTCAATCAATCATACGACCTATTCTCCATTCCAGGCAACATCCTGGTAAATCTCCTCTGCACCCTCTCCATACAGCTGCAACATCACCTCACGATTCTTGAATTCAATACCTCTGCTAATGAACGCTAATTACACCATAGGCCTTCTTACAAGCTCTATCCACCTCAGTGGCAACTTTCAAAGAGCTATGAACATAGACCCCAAGATCCCCCTGCTCCCCCACCTTACTAAGAACCCTACCGTTAACCCTGTATTCCGCATTCTTATTTGTCCTTCCAAAATGGACAACCTTACACTTGACAGGGTTGAACTCCATCTGCCACTCCTCATCCCAGCTCTGCATCATACCTAAGTCCCTTTGTACCCGACAACAGCCCTCCTCACTATCCACAACTCCACCAATCTTTGTATCATCTGCAAATTTACTGACCCACCCTTCAACTCCCTCTTCCAAGTTATTAATAAAAATTACAAACAGCAGAGGACCCAGAACTGATCCCTGAGGAACTCCACTTGTAACTGGGCTCCAGGCTGAATATTTACCATCTACCATCACTCTGACTTCGACCGGTTAGCCAGTTCTCTATCCAACTGGCCAAACTTCCCACTATCTCATGTCTCCTGACTTTCCGCATAAGCCGACTATGGGGAACCTTATCAAATGCCTTATTAAAATCCATGTACACTACATCCACTACTCTTCCCTTATTCACATGCTTGGTCACTTCCTCAAAGAATTTAATAAGACTTGTAATGCTAGACTTACCCCTCACAAATCCGTGCTGGCTGTCCCTAATCAAGCAGTGTCTTTCCAGATACTCATTAAATCCTATCCCTCAGTACCCTTTCCAATACTTTGCCTACCACCGAAGTAAGACTAACTGGCCTATAATTCCCGGGGTTATCCCTATTTCCTTTTTTGAACAGGGGCACGGCATTCGCCACTCTCCAGTCCCCTCGTACCACCCCCGTTGACAGTGAAGATGAAAAGAAACTGCTCTGCAATTTCCTCTCTTGCTTCCCACATAATCCTAGGATATATCCCGTCAGGCCCGGGGGACTTGTCTATCCTCAAGTTTTTCAAAATGCCCAACACATCTTCCTTCCTAACAAGTATCTCCTCGAGCTTACCAGTCCGTTTCATAATCTCCTCTTCAATAATACGGTCCCTCTCATTTGTAAGTACTGAAGAAAAGTACTCATTCAAGACCTCTCCCATCTCTTCCGACTCAATACACAGTCTCCCACTACTGTCCTTGATTGGACCTACCCACGTTCTCGTCATTCTCATGTTTCTCGCATGTGCATAAAAGGCCTTTGGGTTATCCTTGATCCTACTCGCCAAAGATTTTTCATGCCCTCTCTTAGCTCTCCTAATCCCTTTCTTCAGCTCCCTCCTGGCTATCCTGTATCCCTCAATGCTCTGTCTGAACCTTGTTTCCTCAACCTTATGTGAGCCTCCTTCTTCCTCTTTACTAGACATTCAACCTCCCTCGTCAACCAAGGTTCCCTCACACGACCATCTCTTTCCTGCCTGACAGGTACACACATATCAAGGACACGTTGTATCTGTTCCTTGAAAAAGTTCCACATTTCAAAGACATCCTTCCCTGACAGCCTATGCTCCCAACTTATGCTCCTCAGATCCTGTCTTGCAGCATCGTATTCACCCTTCCCCAATTGTAAAACCTACCCTATTGCACGCACCTATCTCTCTCCATAACCAAGGTGAAAGTCACAGAATTGTGGTCACCATCACCAAAATGTTCACCCACTAACAAGCCCATCACTTGTCCCGGTTCGTTACCGAGTACCAAATCCAATATGGCCTCCCCTCTGGTCGGACAATCTACATACCGAGTTAGAAAAGCTTCCTGGACACACTGCACAAACACCGCCCCGTCCAATCAACTTGATCTAAAGAGCTTCCAATCAATATTTGGGAAGTTGAAATCGTCCATGACTACTACCCTGTGGCTTCTGCACCTTTCCAAAATCTGTTTCCCAATCTGTTTCTCCACATCTCTGCTGCTATTGGGGGGGGGGGGCCTATAGTAAACACCCAACACAGTGACTGCTCCTTTCCTATTTCTGACTTCAGCCCATACTACCTCCAAAAGCAGATTCCCCTCCAACTGCCTTTCTGCAGCCATTATACCATTTTTAATTAGCAACGCCACACCCCCTCCTTTTTTACCAACCTCCCTAATCTTACTGAAACATCTGTAACCAGGAACCTCCAACAACCATTCCTGTCCCTCTTTTTTAGATTAGACTTACAGTGTGGAAACAGGCCGTTCGGCCCAACAAGTCCACACCGACCCGCCGAAGCGCAACCCACCCATACCCCTACATTTACCCCTTACCTAACACTACGGGCAATTTAGCATGGCCAATTCACCTGACCCGCACATCTTTGTGACTGTGGGAGGAAACCGGAGCACCCGGAGGAAACCCACGCAGACACGGGGAGAATGTGCAAACTCCACACAGTCAGTCGCCTGAGTCGGGAATTGAACCCGGGTCTCTGGCGCTGTGAGGCAGCAGTGCTAACCATCTTCTAATCACATTTCCGTGATGGCCACAACATCGTAGTCCCAAGTACCAATCCACGCCATATGTTCACCCACCTTATTTCTGATACTTCTTGCGTTTAAGTATACACACTTGAACCCATCTCCATGTCCTGTCAGTGCTACCTTCTCCACAGCCTCCCTACATTCTTGGACATCCTGAAAAACAGCTAACATACTTGTTGTACTACAAGTCCGGATCCCATACCCCTGCCAAATTAGTTTAACTTCCCCCCCCGAAGAGTGCTAGCAAACCTACCTCCCAGAATATTGGTGCCCTTCTGGTTCAGGTGCAACCCGTCCTGCTTGTACAGGTTCCACTTTCCCCAGAACGGAGTCCAATTGTCCAAATACCTGAAGCCCTCCCTCCTACACCATCCTTGCAGACACGTGTTCAACTACACTCTCTCCCTATTCCTTGCCTCACTGTCACGTGGCACCGGCAACAACCCAGAGATGACGACTCTGGCCGTCCTAGCTTTTAGCTTCCAGCCTAACTCCCTGAGCTCCTGAATGACCTCCCCACCCCTCTTCCTACCTATGTCATTGGTGCCAATATGCACCACGACTTCTGGCTGCACACCAGCACCCTGGCACCCGGGAGGCAACAAACCAACCGAGAGTCTCATCCATGTCCACAGAACCGCCTATCTGTCCCTCTAACTATAGAGTCTCCTATAACTAGCGCTCTCCTCCTCTCCCCCTTTCCCTTCTGAGCCTCAGAGCCGGACCTTGTGTCAGAGACCTGGTCACTGCAGCTTACCCTTGCTAGGCCGTCCCCCCCCCAACAGTATCCAAAGCGGTATACTTATTGTTGAGGGGAACGACCACAGGGGATCCCTGCACTGCCTGCTTCCTCTCCTTCCCACCTCTAACTGTTACCCAGCTACCTCTGTTCTCTGACGTAACTATGTCCCTGTAGCTTCTATCTATCACCCTCTCAGCCTCTCGAATAATTCTCAGTTCATCCAAATCCGCTCCAGTTCCCTAAAGCGGTCTGTGAGGAGCTGGAGCTGGCTGCACTTCCTGCAGATGAAGTCGACAGGAGCATCGATGGTCACCTCTACCTCAAACATCCTGCAGGCTGAACATTCCACTGCCTGCGCTGCAGCTTACCTGTTCAGCAGACTGAGTCCTTTTTCTTTAGGTTAGAGGAGGAGGGAGGGTGGGAGACACTACACGTGTAGTATCTCAGGTTCCTTCCCCACTCAAATAACAATCACTTACCTTCCCGACAGGCTTTGCGCTCCGACTTCACTTCCGCCCAGCTCCCGCCGCTCTCTGCTGCAAAACAATAGTATTGAAGCAAGTTGAGTCATCAGTAAGGTGTTCAACAGGCAATTGACAACTCACTGCCTAGTGAGAATCTCACCACACCAATTCTTAAAAGACGTGAGTGAGATGATCCTGACATCAAGATTTGCTCCACTACACCTGTCTAATTCTGATAGACATCTCAACATAACCCATATCACTTAGACCCGTGAGGTTTCTGTCTTGTGTTTTTATCTCAGATTAACATTATTTTGATTTCGAACAAGAGATCAAACATGCAGAGCTAACAGATTTCCTGATTCTGAGAATTATTTTGCTGTGCCGAGAAAATGGCTGAAGAGTGTAGGATATAGCAAAAATCCCCCACCATCTAAAATACTGCATAAACCCCTGGATTTTCCAATACCTAAAATTGTGGACAAAATCTTGGGTTGAGGCTGCAGCCAATACACAATGGAGTCAGAATGGATTTCTATCTGGGACTATTGTTTAGCCTGGAATTCCAATTTACACCTCCACTCTAAGAGAACAATCAACCAAACCTGTCAGACAGCTTTGGTAGACCTTGGGCTACTCAGCATCAGCAATATGGAGCCTACAAGATACCGGACATTCAACTTCAATCAAAATCTATTTAGCGATATCTGGTGTTCAAGGTCAATCAAAATCCATTCACAGAGATATCAGACATACAACTTGAATCAAAATACTTTCACACACACTCTTAACGAATTCATTTCAGAAGGAACATCAGAAACACAATGGAAAACGCAGAATTGGCGTGAAGGTAAGGAGCCCAGAAACCGTATAACTGCAGGTCCTGACCTCACATAAGGCAGCTATCACCACAAGAACGTTCCAAAGAGCGATTCCAAGTACAATCTGACAGCAAAGAGCAATCCACAAGTGTTTGAGCAAGACCTACCAGACACAGACCTGTTCCAAATCAGAGGAACGAACGATAACTGACCACAACCAGCAGGTCCAAAAACCAACAAACTCTGAAAATCAACCAACCCAATCAACACCACAAAGCCTCAGACACATCCTGAGGTAAAAACCAGTCTCACAAAATCAGAAGAAAAGAAAAAAATCCAATTACTTACCTGATAGATCCACTACGCACCTTACTACATCAGAGGCCTCAACCTAAACTGAAGTACCTGTGCAGTCAAAAGGCTTCATCCAGAATTGGATAAACCACAGGGACAACAGCCAGGCATATTTCCAAACTGTGCTTTTGTCAGTGGTGAGCTTAAACTCCTGAGACCTCAAAATTCCAACCTGGTTATCAGGGAGAGGAAAGTGGATGTGACAATGCATTGGACCCCAAGATTAGGAAGCCTGATTAAAGATTCTATCATTAAAACTGTTATATTTAGATCCTAATAGTGTTTAATCTAGCTAATATTGTCTTTAATAGTATTATCATCCTCTATTGTCAATTTCCCTGTTTATTGAATTTACCGTTATCTCTTGAATTATACTTAGCTTTTGTATGTTAAATAAACTCAGAGATTCCGTTGCCCTGAAACAACAGCCTACTGCCCGCTTCATTTCACATTCCCTCAGTAAGTCCAGTGTCTAGAACCAGGGTTCTGGGGGTGATTCAAACCACTTAAAAATAAAAAAAACTGTTTCCAAACCATAACTCTACAAGAATTTAATAGACAAACTGTTAAGCATTATTTTATGAAAATAGGATCATACTAGATACACTATCCAGAATTTGAAATTAATAAAAGAAGTTAAGAATTTAAGAGTAAAATGACAAGAATTGTTTAAATAATGAATAGAAAAAGAATGAGGAAGAATCATACGTGGTAATTTTTGTGTTTTGTTGTAAATGTACCACAACAAAGTGGAAATATGTAAACGATTACCTATTCTTATTTTTCGGGCTATGGAATAAAAATGAAAAAGCATGGACACTGCTTTAAAAATAAGTGGGCGCTCAAGGATTTGTTTCCAGGTTTTGAAAAGCAAGTGAAACTAACTGATTGCGTAAGCAACAAAGTTACTTTCGAAGGCACTATGTCCAGACAAAGTAGCAACGCTCAGGGTAACTCTGCTCAGAGAATGGCTAGCTTACAGAACTCCATTTAGTCATTCACAAGGTTGTTATGAGGTTCTGTGACAATACTCACACTAAAGAAAATAAGTCTGACTACCAGAAGAGCAACAGAAAATGCATGTGTGTTTGGGGAGGCTCGGCCAGAAAGTTCAAAATATTATAAACTTCGATAGATGTAGGAGGTCTGGATGTTGTGTGCCAGAATTTGCAAGGTTGTCCAATGGACACTAAAGTGTATTTGTTTTATTCTCTTCATGGGATGCGGGCATTAAAGGCCCCATTATCTGTCACAGTGCTGAGTGCCTTTTTAGGGTTGGTTGTCCAATGATTTGACTAATTCACCCCTTCTGTCTACAGGCGGTAATGGCATATAACACCAAGGAGCAGGCAACAAAGGATAGAGGAGTTCAGGACATGAGGACACTCACACCTGCAGAGGAAAAGGTGGTAAAAATTAAGAAAGAGCAGTGGATCTCAATGACTCGAAGTGAGGATTGCAAAGAAAATTAAGTGACAAGACTTCTAAACTAGTGTCAACTACTGGGGAGAAGGGAGATACATGGATCTGAACAATCAGAAATTGGATTGTGATTGACATAGTCACGGCATGGAAACAGACTCTTTGGTCCAACTCATCTATGCCGATCATATATTTTAAAATATTTTAGGCCCATTTGCCAGCATTTCACTCACATCCCTCGAAACCCTTCCTATTCATATACCATCCAGATGCCTCTTCAATGTTGTAACTGTACCAGCATCAACCACCTCCTTTGGCAGCTCATTCCATACATGCCACCCTCTACGTGAAAAGTTGCCCCTTAGGTCCCTTTTAAATATTTTCCCTCACACCTTAAACCTAAGCTCTCTAGTTTTGGACTCCCCTACCCTGGTGAAAAGACCTTGGCTATTCACCATATCAATGCCTCTGTTGATTTTAAAAACCTCTATAAGGTCAGCCTCTGACGCTCCAGGGGAAAAAAAACGAGCCTATTCAGCCTCTCTCTGGAGCTCAACATCCTCGTCAATCTTTTCTGAATCCTTTTAAGTTTCACAACTTCTTTCCTTTATGAACTGAACACTTTATATTTTCCACTGCAGATCCTCATATTCTGGCAGGACACCTTATCACCAGAACTTTCCAACAAGCACAAAGACATCACTTGGCTAGTGGTGAGAAAGGAACCACCTGTGAGATCCTTCTTGCATGTCTGGTCGGTCTGCACCACCACAAGCTACGTGCTGAGGCAAATACCAAAGATTGGGGCAGCTACTGCCAAGGCACAGTGGGGAAAGAACACTGTCTGAGGTCTTTCTGCTGAAGTTAAATGGTGGTCCGTTCAGTTATCAGACCTTCCTGGTGTAAAGATAACCTTGTACAAGTAAGAGATGCCTTTGGATCGTTTGTTGAATAGAGTGAAACCCTGTTTCCTCGTGTGCTACTGCACAGAACTGAACTGCATTTGTGACTATAAAATGATAAATTTTTATGAATAACGTATTTATCAAATCAAAAATTGACTGGAATGCAAACTAGTCAGATAAATACTGTGGCTACAAAATCAGAGGCTATGAATACTGCAGTGAGCAACACCTCTTAACTCCCCAAAGCCTGTCCACCATCTCCAAGGACAAGCTAGAAATACCCACCACTTATCTGGGAACATGACATTCCAACAACACTTGTGAAGTCTGACAACATCCAAGACAAAGCAGCCCGCTTGATTGGCAACCACATCCACCAGCATATACTCCCTCTACCTCCGATACTCAGGAGCAGCAGTGTGTACTATCCACACGATGGACTGCAGGAATACACCAAAGAACCTCAGACAGCACCTTCCAAAGCCAAGGGCAGCATATACATGGGAATACCATCACCTGAAAGTTCCCCTCCATGCCATCATGGTTCTGCTTGGAATTATACTGCAGTTCCTTCAGTGTCACTGGGTGAAAACCCTGGAATTCCCTCCCCAGTGACATTGTGGGTTTACCTACAATAACATGGACAGCAGCAGTTCAACAAGGCAGCTCACCACCCCCTTCTGGAGGGGGGCACAGGAACTGGCAAAAAAATGTTGCTGCTATAGTCAGAGATGCTTACAGCCTGTGAATAAATAAACAAAAATATCCATTCAGTTTATAATTATTTATAATTAGGCATCTGAGGAAGAGAGTTTAAAACGAAAAGCAAAGATTGCTGAAGCGGAAAAGACAGGGAAGGAAACAGTTTAACCGAAGTTGTGACTATATCGGGTTTTTTTTTGACACGGGAAAGTCTGGGAAACAATCCAAACAAATGTTAACACCCACACAGCGCTAACAAAAACAAACTGGAGTTGCCGCTGGCCGTACAGAGCTGAGAAAAGTCCCCATCCCACCCGAGGTTTCTCTCTCACTCACTGGGACTGGACTCCCTTTCCTCGTCCTCTTCCACCTCCTCCTTTTCTCAGACACGCGCTTCCCGCTGTTTCCCGCCGTCTCGCTCACGGCCGTTTACCGCTTTTTGTTTCAAAAAGAAACCGCCACCGGCGCGTGGGCCCAGCAGCTGCCAACCTCCATCGGGCCGGAACTGGCGGCCGGCGCCAGCAGCTCCCTCCTGCCCGAGGAAGGGGTAATGGGCTGTATCAATGCAGTAAACAGACTTTGAATGCACAGTAAAGAATAAATCTAATAACTGGCATCACAAGTTCGGAAAACATGGGATACCAACGCACTCCAAAGCTCGAGTCACACATGATGCTGCTGACACTCGAATTCGAACAACACAAGGATTATCATTACAAAACTCAGCAAACTCACATAGAGTAGATGGTCTAATAGGCCAAATAGATTAGATTAGATTACTTACAGTGTGGAAACAGGCCCTTCGGCCCAACAAGTCCACACCGACCCGTCAAAGCGCAACCCACCCATACCCCTACATTTACCCCTTACCTAAATAGTCTTTATAGCAGTATGTGCAAATCTAAACTGTGAGAAACAAAGCTCACTCACTGCAATAATTTCAGTCCGAGACAAGATCTGAATCACCAGAGCTCTTTATTTCACACTTGCAAGTGGGTGTGATGTCCACAAGGCAGGGACAAAACACACACAGAATTCAACAAATACTCGATATTTATACAATTTGGTTACCACATATTTTTTCCTTATTTCATTGTTCCCCCCTGTTGGGGATAATCTGCTATCGGGGTACCTACATTGGGGCTAGGGAGGGGAGCACCATTATTAAAGCAGACACTGTCAGGTACCAGCTAAAACACAGCCATGTAAAATAAACCCAGCCACTGCAGGACTGACTGCCTGAGGCCACATTCCTTGGGGATTAGAACATGTCCGTCAGTTTCAGATCATCCTGTTACAATCTCATTGTTAATAAAGGAAACCGGTAACTATCAGATAGTGTAAATCGCACCAATACTACACTTGATTGATAAAGTACTTGCTAATGCCTCCGCTGACGTCAAACTCATTCGGGTCCTGTGTTAAATGATAATACCTGTATATTCAACTATGGAGAACTATTGTGAACGCCCAGACAGCCAGGCGCATAGCAATGAGGAAACCCTTCCAAACAATAAACTTTTAAATTACAAGATCGGAAACTGCTAAACCCAGGATGTCTACCCATTGTTCAGCACAGCAGGAGTGGGACAGGTATCTCGGGGCAGCCAATAGAGACACTAATCCCTTCACAGACAGGTGAACCGACCAGTGAGAGAACCGAACGAGGGGAACCTGACCGGGAACTCGAGGAAGCGCGAAGTATAACTGCTCCAGGACCGTAGAGGAGGACAGAACGCCTTCTCCAACGAATTGCATGCCTTTGAATTCGTTGTATAGTTTGCCAGTCTTGATTCTGTAATAAACGGTGTTTTTGCTCCAAACTATAGCTGGTCTGATCTCTCCTTCCAAAAGAACACGTGGAGACGAAACCCTACGGGTCCGTCCCAACACCCCGTTTACATCCTCCACTTCCCTGAGACCCTCCTGCTTATCTCATGTCTTATCCGGTCTTGTCTGTGAGAAACATGCTCATTCCTATTCTCAGGGCTGTTTGCCCTTTGCCTGCTTCCCTAACCATGATTTACTCCTTCCATTGGTGCTGCTCCTCTCAGCATCTCTCGTTTAATTGTGGTTTTGTTCCTCTTTCTGTAAAAGTGGGAAACAGATGTTTATACAGGCATATTGAGTTTAACTGTCTGTTTTCAAAGCATCTTATCACGAAGCCCTTCTAAATGGCTTTACCATTTGTTACATCCTTAGCAAACCAATTAGCATTTCCTCCACAGAGTTCACATTCTTGTTGACTCAGCTCCTGGCTGAAACAATTGCACACTGATGGAGTTCAGTTATTTTTATATAATGAATTTTAGAATTGCAGAAGAAACATAAATTTCCTATATCCCACATAAACCATTTTGAGTTCCCAATGCAACATGCTCTGCAAGAATTGCCTTATAAATTGAACGGGCAACTTTTTTGTGACGAGGACCCCTCAGAGAAAACCACGGAAATCAGAGAATCCAGACTTGCCGCTCTGAAGTTTAGCCAGGAAACAATTAGAACTGTCTTGCCTTTTATGTAAAAGATCCCCTAGAATCACAGAAACATTACTGCACAGAAAGAAGTCATTAAGACCATGATGTGTGCTCCGCTGGATAAACTATCTGCCCATTCTAATCCCACTTTCCGGTATCTAGTCCACAGCATTGTAAGTTACCGGACTCCAGGTGTTCGTTGTAAATAAATTAAGAGTTATCGCCTCATTTACCAAGCTGGACAGCAAATTCCAGACAGCCATCAGACTCTGGGTGAAAACATTTTTTTCCCCTCGTGTCCCCTCTGATTGTTCTGGTAATGACCTCAAGCCTGTGCACCCAAATATTCCTTCCCTCCACTAGTGGAAACAAGTCTTATCTATCCATCTTAACCAAGCTTCTCATTAACTTGTCACCCCTCAGCCTCCTATGTTTTAAATTTTCCCCATTTTTGCAAGTTTTGAAATGTGGAAAAGCCAGTATTGGACTAAGGTGGACACAGTTAAAAATCAGGCAGAAGTGGGTACTGCTCCCAAACCCAACAGTACCCTTGCACTAAAAGAAAGTACAGACTGCTGGAGATTAGAATCAAGATTAGAGTGGTGTTGGAAAAGCACAGCAGGTCAGACAGCATCCAAGGAGCAACAAAATCGACATTTTGGGCAAAAGCCCTTCATCAAAGTTAAAAATCACACAATACCAGCTTATAGTCCAACAGATTTATTGGGAAGTACTAGCTTTCGGAGCACTGATCCTTCATCAGGTGTTTGTGGAGAATAATGCAATAAGACACAGAATTTATAGCAAAAGATTACAGTGTTATGCAACTGAAATAATATATTGAACAAACCTGGAATGTTGTAAAAACAATGACTGCAGATGCTGGAAACCAGATTCTGGATTAGTGGTGCTGGAAGAGCACAGCAGTTCAGGCAGCATCCAAGGAGCAGCAAAATCGATGTTTCAGGCAAAAGCCCTTCATCAGGAATAAAGGCAGAGAGCCTGAAGCGTGGAGAGATAAGCTAGAGGAGGGTGGAGGTGGGGAGAAATTAGCATAGAGTATAATAGGTGAGTGGGGGAGGGGATGAAGGTGATAGGTCAGGGAGGAGAGGGTGGAGTTGATAGGTAGAAAAGGAGATAGGCAGGTAGGACTAGTCTGGACAAGTCATGGGGACAGTGCTGAGCTGGAAGTTTGGAACTCGGGTGAGGTGGGGGAAGGGGAAATGAAGAAAGTGTTGAAGTCCACATTGATGCCCTGGGGTTGAAATGTTCCAAGGCGGAAGATGAGGCGTTCTTCCTCCAGGCATCTGGTGGTGAGGGAGCGGTGGTGAAGGAGTCCCAGGACCTCCATGTCCTCGGCAGAGTGGGAGGGGGAGTTGAAATGTTGGGCCACGGGGCGGTGAGGTTGATTGGTGCGGGTGTCCCAGAGATGTTCCCTAAAGCGCTCTGCTAGGAGGCGCCCAGTCTCCCCAATGTAGAAGAGACCGCATCGGGAGCAATGGATACAATAAATAATATTAGTGGATGTGCAGGTAAAACTTTGATGAATGTGGAAGGCTCCTTTAGGGCCTTGGATAGAGGTGAGGGAGGAGGTGTGGGCACAGGTTTTACAGTTCCTGTGGTGGCAGAGGAAGGTGCCAGGATGGGAGGGTGTGTTGTAGAGGGGCGTGCACCTGACCAGGTAGTCACGGAGGGAATGGTCTTTGCAGAAGGCGGAATGGGGTGGGGAGGGAAATATATCCCTGGTGGTGGGGTCTTTTTGGAGGTGGCAGAAATGTCGACGGATGATTTGGTTTATGCAAAGGTTGGTAGGGTGGAAGGTGAGCACCAGGGGCATTCTGTCCTTGTTACGGTTGGAGGGGTGGGGTCTGAGGGGAGAGGTGTGGGATGTGGACGAGATGCGTTGGAGGGCATCTTTAACCAAGTGGGAAGGGAAATTGCGGTCTTTAAAGAAGGAGGCCATCTGGTGTGTTCTGTGGTGGAACTGGTCCTCCTGGAAGCAGATACGGCGGAGGTGGAGGCGGAGGATTTGGGAATACGGGATGGCATTTTTGCAAGAGGTAGGGTGGGAAGAGTTGTAATCCAGGTAGCTCTGGGAGTCGGTGGGTTTGTAAAAAATGTCAGTGTCAAGTCGGTCGTCATTAATGGAGATGGAGATGTCCGGGAAGGAGAGGGACTCTTCCAGCACCACTAATCCAAAACCTGGAATGTTGTTAAGTCTTTTATCTTTTAGAATGGGTTGCAGGTTTTGGTTCATTAATGTGTAAATCCCCGAACTTTTATCAGTCACCTTCTTAAGATAATTTAAGGTTTTATAACAAAAAGTGACATCTCAGCTCCCGCATGGGCGGCGCGGTGGCACAGTGGTTAGCACTGCTGCCTCACAGTGCCAGAGACCCGGGTTCAATTCCCGCCTCAGGTGATTCTCTTGGGCGGCACGGTGGCACAGTGGTTAGCACTGCTGCCTCACAGCACCAGAGACCTGGGTTCAATTCCCGCCTCAGGTGACTGACTGTGCGGAGTTTGCACGTTCTCCCCGTGTCTGCGTGGGTTTCCTCCGGGTGCTCCGGTTTCCTCCCACAGTCACAAAGATGTGCAGGTCAGGTGAATTGGCCATGCTAAATTGCCCGTAGTGTTAGGTAAGGGGCATGGGTATGGGTGGGTTGCGCTTCGGCGGGTCGGTGTGGACTTGTTGGGCCGAAGGGCCTGTTTCCACACTGTAAGTAATCTAATCTAATCAGACAATGCATTAAAGGTTTGAGGTTAGAGTCTGTCTGTAATCCAATCTTGAGTCAGACCTTTTTCGCCCTGGTAACATTCTTGTCAATCTCCTTGTACATTCTATCTCTGTTGTATGATTATGCCAGCTCAATAATGAAGGTTGCTATTACTATGCTGTTTAAAAGTAGTAAAGTACAGAGTTTGTCTCATCTAGTATGATACAGGAAAACTACTTCTAAGTCTAACTTAAAGAATCTTTGAAACAAATTTATTGCATGATAACATAGGTATCACAGACATTGCTTGATGAGGTCCCGATGTTACATTTAGATCCTCAGCTGTTCTGCCCATAATTTCATATGGTATCACCATAGTGTTCATGGTATTCAATATTAATCCTTTCAGACCCATATACAAAATTCCCCTCCCCTCCACCGACACCAAAGGACTTTTTCCCATTATTATGATACTTTTGGAAATGTATTGTATTTATTGTTACCCCATCTCCCCTCAGGTCTCTGACTTTATGTTTCAGACTATCCAGAAGCATCACTATTTTCCAAAAATCTTTCCCTTCAGACTTGAAAATTGGTAGCATTTTTAATGGAAGACCTTTATGTTTGATTCTGACAGTCTGAGACCTCCATGCCCCTTTAACTTGAATAACCTTAATCTCCCAGATTTCTTTTCCAGAGGATATCTTCTCTGCTTCTTTTCAATGTTCTGAATTTTCAAAGTAGGCAATTTCTTCCTTGCAGCATATTTGAATTGTTGGACATAGATGTCCTTCTCAATGGCTTTCATTCAATTGATGCATCACATATTCACTTTTTGTCAGTAGATTTTTATTCTCAATTCACCTGTAAGCTTTTTACTTGAACATATTGATTAGTTTTGACTCTTTCAGTTAGCCTCAGTAATTGCATTACTGGTTAAGCCAACATGTGCATTTCCTCAGTTATGCAATTTGAGAATTGCCTCTGACTTAACATGATCTCTGTAATAGTTAATGGGGATCCTTCTTGAGAAGATGAAGTCAAATTCTCTTGCCTCTTTTCAGTCACCTGAGCATCAAACATCAGACTTGAATTGAAATAACAAATTATACGCAAAACTGTGTTGCAGTCAACTGCAACACTTCTGCATTTGTCAACTGAGCCTAGTGGGTGTGGATATTTCATTGCTTGTTTTACCTTAAAAACTTTGTTGGCTCTTGCAATGTAAGTTTTCTTCAGTGCTGATAGCAATGGGAAATATTTGTACCGATCCAATCAGTCAAATGTTCCCATTTTGTTGACAGAAATGAAATAATTACTTATGACAACAGAATTAATCTCAATCAATGCTGTTTTTCTTTGTTCAGATTCCACTGTGAACTCGTCGTTCCTTGACTGACTGATCATTGAGTGAATGATCCATATATTTAATAGTTTAAGTCTTACAGCTATTTTTGAAAAAAGTTTGAGATCAAGATGTGGCTTTCTACTCAGTGGTAAGCAGTCTTCATTGTGAATTACATTTAGGTTCAGTACTATCTGTTGATAGAAGAGTATGGTGCTGGAAAAGCACAGCAGTTAGGCAGCATCCAAGGAGCAGAAGAACTGATGTTTCAGGCATAAGCCCTTCATCAAGAATGAGGCTTGTGGGCAAAGGGGGATGGGGCTGTAGGCAAGGTAGCTGGGAATGCAATAGGTAGATGAAAGTGGGTTTGAAAGTGATAAGTCAGAGAGTAGATTGGAGCAAATAGGTGGGCAGGAAGATGGACGGGTAGGACCGTTCAAGAGGGCGATGCCAAGTTGGAAGGTTGGGACTGGGAAAAGGGGGAGGGGAAATGGGGAAACTGGTGAAATGCACGTTGATCATGTGTGGTTGGAAGATCCCAAGGCAGAAGATGAGGCATTTTTCCCCTCCAGGTGTCGGGTGGTTAGAGTTTGGCAATGGAGGAGGCCCAGGACCTGCATGTCCTTGTTGGAGTGGGAGGGGGAGTTAAAGTGTTCAGTCACAGGGGTTGGTCAGAGATGTTCCCACTCCGCCAAGGACATGCAGATCCAGGGCCTCCTCCATCGCTAAACCCTAACCACCCGATGCCTGGAGGAAGGATGCTTCATTTTCAGCCTTGGGACCCTCCAAACACACAGGATCAATGTAGATTTCATCAGTTTCTCTGTTTCCCCCCCTCCCCCACCTTATCCCAGTCCCAACCTTCCAACTCAGCACCACCCTCTTGAACAGTCCTACCTGTCCATCGTCCTTCCCACCTATGTGCTCCACCCTCCTCGCTGACCTATCACTTAGTTACAGAGTTGCTTGTAGAATACTTTTGATTTTAAGTGCTATGCCACGTTTGCCGTGTATGTGCACCTTTTCACCTTTAGACATTATTTTCGCTATCTGATAATATGGGAGATATACCCTTGTGTTCAACTTGAAATATACGAGATGACCATTGACATAAGTGTAAGGTCTAAATTATTCAATTCCCTCAGAACAATTTGTTTTCTTCTCTTATACACTATCCTACCTCATTACTGTTTTTGTGTGGGTAGATAAGGCAATAAGACATAGGTGCAGAAATTAGGCAATTCAACTCATGGAGTCTGTTCTGCCATTCAATCATAGCTGATAAGTTTCTCAATCCCATTTTCTCACTTTCACCCCATAACTATTTTTTTTAGATTAGACTTGCAGTGTGGAAACAGGCCCTTCGGCCCAACAAGTCCACACCGACCCGTCGAAGCGCAACTCACCCATACCCCTACATTTACCCCTTACCTAACACTACGGGCAATTTAGCTTGGCCAATTCACCTGACCCGCACATCTTTGGACTGTGGGAGGAAACCGGAGCACCCGGAGGAAACCCACGCAGACACGGGGAGAACGTGCAAACTCCACACAGTCAGTCGCCTGAGTCGGGAATTGAACCCGGGTCTACAGGCGCTGTGAGGCAGCAGTGCTAACCACTGTGCCACCGTGCCGCCCACTATTGATCCCCTTGATTCTCAAGAACCCATCTACCTCAGTCTTAAATCTACTCAATGACCTCAAAGGCCTCCACAGTCTTCTGTGGCAATGAATTCCATAAATTCACCAATCTCTGGCTGAACAAGTTTCTCCTTATCTCCATTCTAAAGGGTCTTCCCTTTACTCTAAGAATATGTCCTCTGGTCCTGGTCTCTCCTCCCAGTAGAAACACCTTCCCGATATCCACTTTGTCCAGGCTATTCAGTATTCTGTATATTTCAATTAGATTCCCAGTCATCCTTCTAAGCTCATTGAGTATAAACCCAGAGCCCTTAAACATTCCTCATATGTTAAGCTTTTCATTCCTGAGATGCTGCCTAACCTGCTGTGCTTTGACCAGCAACACATTTGCAGCTTTTCATTCCTGAGACTATTCTTGTGAACCTCCTCTGAAAACACTCCAGGGACAGTACATCCTTCCTGAGATATCGGGCCCGAAACTAGCCACAGTACACCAAATGTTGTCTGACCAGAGCCTGATAGAGCTTCAGAAGTACATCCCTGCTTTTATTTTCAAGTCCACTCAAAATAAAGGGCATCATTGCATTTGCCTTCCGGACTACTGACTCAACCTGCAAGTTTACCTGGAGACAATCCTGGACTAGAACTCCCAAATCTCTTTGCACTTCAGACTTATGAATTGTCTCCCCATTTAGAAAATCGATTATGCTTCTATTATTCCTACCAAAGTGCATGACCTCACGCTTTCCTACATTGTACTCCATCTGCCCACTCTCCTAACCTGTCCAAATCCTTCTACAGCCTCCCCACCTCCTCAATGCCATCTGTCCCTCTACCTATTTTTGTATCATCTGCAAACTTAACCCCTGAAAATGCTCTCAGCTCCTTCATATTTGATTTCTTGTTTTTTTTTAAAATCTGTGTCCTACCTCTGCACATTTTCTGAAAGTGCTGTATGGTGTGACAATTAAAACGTTGACTTTTAAGAACTGAGCATTGCCTGTCCCTGTGAAGTTTCTTTGTTTCACAGCACTGACATTTAGTGTCTGGTACCCACTTTCACAGACCTTTTAGTGCCTGGTATCCACTGTACTGCATTCATACGTATCATTTATGGTTTGTGGTTTCTATCTTAAGAGTCAAATGGTCTCTGCTATCTCCTGTGCCACAGTCAATCTTTTCCTCTTATGATTGATCTATGTAGCTTGCACATTTCTGTTCCATTCACGATCTGAATATCTTCCTCCAAATCTTCCAGATTTTACTTGCACTGTAATAAATGTGACAAAGACTCACCAATAATTCTGATATGTTTTTTATGAATTCTGACTTGACCATAGCTACATTTCTGCACTCATCTGTAGAGATCAATGTCAATTCAGCTCCACGCCAATTGATGAGACAGAAACGAAGACTTTTTTTTGTGGACAGCATACAATTGCTGAATCCATTTTCCCCAATCACCTGCTTAATCATTTGATATATTAACAGATTTCGCTTTTCACTTTAGATTAAGCTTTTGGAGATACGCCAAAACTCTTGGAAAAAACTGATAAAAATTAAAGAAAATAATCATTTTCATATTCTACATCTTCACTTATAATTGACAGAAACAAATGTTTTTCAAATTTCGTATACTGTAAGCAACCTTCCATATTCCGTCAAGTTTAATTAAACAACAAAAACATAGAAGAGCACAGTACAGGCCCTTTGGCCCACGATGTTGTGCACAGCATTTATGTTAATCTAAGATCAACCTAACCTACACACCCCTCAATTTCCTACTGTCCATGTGCTTGTCCAGCAGATGCTTAAATGTCTTTAATGTCTCTGATTCTATTACCGCCACTGGCAGTGCATTCCACGCACCTACTGCTCTCTGTGTAAAGAGCCTAACTTTGACATCTCCCCTTTACCTTCCTCCAATTACTTTAAAAGTATGACCCCTGATGAGAGCAATTTCTGCCCTGGGGAAAAGTCTCTGGCTATCTACTCTATCGATGCCTCTAATTACCTTGTACACCTCTATCAAGTCACCTCTCTTACTTCTTCTCTCTAGTGTGAAAAACCCGAGCTCACTCAACCTCTCTTCATAAGACAAGCCCTCCAATCCAGGCAGCACCCTGATGAATCTCCTCTGCACCCTTCCTACAGCATCTCAATCTTTCCTTTGAGGTGACCAGAACTAGATCAATATTCCAAGTGTGGTCTAACCAGGGTTTCATAGAGCTACAGCAAAACCTTGCAGCTCTTAAACTCAATCCCCCGTTAATGAAAGCCAAAATACTATATGCCTTCTTAATGACCCTGTCAACTTGGGTGGCAACTTTGAGGGATCTATGCACATGGAACCCAAGATCCCGCTGTTCCTCTGCACTCCCAAGAATCCTTTCTTTAACCCTGTATTCAGCATTCAAATTCGACCTTCCAAAATGAATCACTTCACAGTTATCCAGGTTAATCCATCGCCATTTCTCAGCCTAGCTCTGCATCCTGTCAATGTCATGTTGTAACCTGCAAAAGCCCTTGACACGATCGACAACATTACCAACCTTTGTGTCATTGGCAAACTTACTAACCCTTCCTCTTCTTCATCCAAGTCATTTATAAAAACTACAAAGAGCAAAGGCCCAAGAACAGAGCCTTGCGAGACACCACTGGTCACTGACCTCCACGCGGAATACTTTCCATCCACCACCACTTGCTGTCTCCTTTTGGCCTGCCAATTCTGTATCCAGTCAATTTTCCCTGTGTCCCATGCTGCCTTATTTTCTGAATCAGCCTACTGTGGGGAACATTATCAAATGCCTTACTGAAATCAGATATACCACATTCACTGCTTGACCTTCATCAACTTGTCTCATCACATCCTCAAATAATTCAATTAGACCTGCGAGGCATGACCTGCCCCGCACAAAGCCATGTTGACTTTCTTTAATCAAACTATGTGTTTCAAAATAGTCATAAATCCTATCTCTCAGAATGCTTTCCAGTATCTTGCTTACCACAGACATAAGACTGACTGGTCTGTAATTCCCAGGGATTTCCCTATTCCCTTTCTTTAACAGAGGAACAATATTCGCCTCCCTTCAATCAACTAATACTAGTTCCGTGGTGAGTGAGGGTGCAAAGATTATCACCAGAGGTGTGACAGTCTCATTCCTCGCTTCCCATAGTAACCTTGGATATATCTGGTCTGGCCCTGGGGATTATCTTTTTTGATGATTCCCAGAATTTCCAGCACATCCACTTTCTTAATATCAAGCCTATTAACCTGGTCCACGGTATTCCCACTCTCAACAAGGTCTAGTGAATACTGAAGCAAAAAACTCATTTAGGGCCTCCCCTACCTCTTCAGACTCCAGGCACAAGTTCCCTCCAGTATTCCTGTACAGCCCTACCCTCTCTCTGATTAATCTCTTATTCCTCGCACACGTATAGGATGCCTTTGGATTTTCCATAATCCTTCCCACCAAGGATTTTTCATGCCCATCATAACTCTCCTCAGTACATTTTTGAGTTCTTGCCTAGCTACCCTATAATCCTCTAAAGCTATGCTTCTTCAACATTAAGTAAGCTTCCTTCTTCCTTTAGGCGAGAAGCCCCTCTGATCTTGCCATCCAAGGCTCCTTCTTGCCTGCCTTGCCTGTCTCAGTGGGATAATGTTATTCAACACTCACATCAAGTTCTCCTTAAACAGCCTCCATATTTCTGTTGTGCCTTTTCCATAGAAAGATTGTTCCCAATTTATAGTACACAGTTCCTGTCCAATATCATTATAATTTCCCCTCCCCCAATGAAATACCTTCCCATAGTGTCTACTCTCCCTCTCCATAGCTTTGGTAAAAGTGAGGTAGTTGTGATCACTGTCACAGAAATGCTCTCCCACCAAGAGATCTGACACATGGCCTGGTTCATTGCCGAGTACCAAATCCAATATGGCCTTACCCTAGTTGGCCTAGCTACATATTGAGTCAGGAATCCTTCCTGGACACATCTGACAAAATTGGCTCCATTCAGATCATCTGCACTAAGGAGGTTCCTAACAATATTGGGGAAGTTTAAGTCATCCATAACAATAACTCTGTGACAACTGCACCTTTCCAAGATCTGCTATCCAATCTGTTCTTCCATCTCTGCTGCTATTGGTGGGTCTATTGAAAACGCCCAATAAAGTCACTGCTCCTTCCCTGTTCCTAACTTCCATCCATACTGACTCAGTAGTCAAACCCTCAACAACCACTTTTTCTGCTGCTGTGTTGAACTCTCTAATTAATGCTACTCCCACTCCTCTTTTACTCCACCTCCCTGATCTTTTTAAAAGATCTAAAGCCTGGAACATCCAGCAACAATTGCTGCTCCTGTGAAATCCATGTTTCTGTTGTGGCCGTAACATTATAATTCCGTACTGATCCATGCTCTAAGTTAATCACTCTTATTCCTGACAATCCTTGCATCGAAAGACACACTTTAACCCATCCCTTTGACCTATCAACTGTGTATCCTTCCTGACAGACTCTCTGCATTCTATTTCTGCCTGTTCAACAACTACCCTCTCCTGATCTGTAGCTCTGGTTCCCATCCCCCACCAAATCAGTTAAAATCCTTCTGAAGTGCTCTAGCAAATCTCCCACCCAGGGCATAGGTTCTCCTCCAGTTTAAGTGCAACCTGCCCTTCATCCCCAGAAGGTGCCCCAAATGATTTATGAATCTGAAGTCCTCCCTTCTGCACCAGCCCTGCAGCCACATGTTTAGCGTCAATCACTCCCTGTTCCTTGCCTCGCTACCACATGGCACTGGTAGTAATCCTGAGACTACTACTCTGCTCATCCTGCTTTTTAGCTTCCAAACTAAATCCCTGAAATCAAATTTTAGATTCTCATCCTTTTTCTAGCGATGTTATTCGTACCAATGTGTACCACAACTTCTAGCTGCTCACCCTCCCACTTCAGAATCTTGTAGACTCGATCAGAGACATCCCGGACTGTGGGACCTCGGAGTTAACATACCTTCTGGGAGTCCCATTTGTGATCACAGAATCTCCTGTCTGTTCCTCTAACTATTGAGTCTCCTACCACTAGCTCTTTTATATTCTCTCCTCTTCTTTTCTGAGTCATAGAGCCAGACTCAATGCCAGAGACCTGGCCACTCTGGCTTTCCCCTGGTAGGTTGCTCCACCCCAACAGTATCCAAAATGATATACTTATCATTGAGGGGAACTGCCACAGGGGATCCCTGCAATGTCTGTCTGTTCTCTTTCTGTCCCCTGACTGTAACCCATCTACCTTTTCCCTGTACCTGAGATGTGACTATCTCCCTGTAACTCCTGTCATTTACCCCCTTAGCTTCCCGAATGATTTGAAGTTCATCCAGCTCCAGCTCCCTAACATGGCTTCCGAGGAGCTGGAGGTGGGTGCACTTCCCACTAGTGGAGACACTAGTGATGACCCTTACCCCAAGTGTGAGCACACACTCAAAACGATGGACAAAATCTTCCCACCCCCTGAACAATGTATGCTATGGTGAGAAAATTGGGTGAATGGATTTTTGTTCATGATCACCTTTACTATTATTTAATCTCAATTTATAAATATGCAGTCTTCCATTCCTTGATGCCAGATAGAAACTAGATTACTAGAATTCCTAACCTGAAAGTCAGAGTGGGTACCTGATGATCCCAGCTCACCGTTTGCTCCTCTCCGTTGCACTCTCAGGTACCAGATATCAACATCTCATGGGCAAAGAGGAACAAGGATGTTTTGCTGCAATTGTACAGGGTCTTGTCGAGCCTTCATCTGGAGTATTGTGTGCAGTTTTGATCTCTTTATCTGAGGAAGATGTTCTGTCTATGGAGGAAGTGCAACAGAGGATTCCTGGGGTGGCAGGAATGATGCATAAGGAGAGACTGGATTGGTTAGGATTATATTTACTACAGTTTAGAAGAATCGGGGGATCTCACAGAAACATGCAAAATTCTAATGGGGTCAGACAGGGTGATTGCAGGAAGCCTGTTCTCAATGAGAACAAGTCCAGAACCAGCAGTAATACACAACAGGCTGTTTCAGAGTGAGATGAGGAGAAATTTCTTCATGCAGAAATAGTGAGCCCATGCAGAAAGTATTTGAGGCCAGGACATTGAATATTTTCAAGAAGGAATTAGATATAGTTCATTGGGCTGAAGGGATCAAAAGGTATGGGGAGAAAAAAGAACCAGGGAACTGAGTTGGATGATCAGCCATGATCTTATTGAAAGCTGCAGCAACCTCAAAGTATTGTACATCCTACATCTGCTATTCTATTCTATCCGTCCTGTGACAAGACTGCGCCTTTAAGAAAGAGATGTTCTGTGCTGTTTCTCTTGCAGAGGGGTGTTGTCACAGTGGTACTAAAATGTCTTCTTCAGACAGGCAGTCAGTGAATAGCTTTTGAGTTCTCCTCGTGTGCTTTTTTTTATATAAGGAAAAGGAATCATGAATGGGCAGAGTCAGGGCTCACACAGACACAGGAAAGCTTTTAGTTTTGCTTTCAGTTAGTTGAAAAGGTTTCTGCTGGCTGTTGAGCTAAGCTTAAGTTCACAGCTCCAGAGAAAAGTCTTAGCCTGTGACACTTCTTCCTCACAATCAAAAATGGCAGATTGTTTCTTTCTTCTGAACTGGAGAGACACAGCACGTGAGAATCATAACGGTTTTGCCGAATTGCATTTTTGCCCAAGGATGTGCTTATAGGATGCTGACTATACTGGAACAGATAATGATTAGTGGGTAGATAATATATTATTTGGTTAGGTATTTCAATAGAGTAACATAATGCCAATTTTTGTTTTGCATTTAAACTGTGATGTAAGACTAAAGTGTGTTTGGATTAAGCCTAGTAGTGGAACAATTGAATCACAGCTGGAACATAGCACTTTATAATACATATAAATATTAGGGGCTAGACTATCTCCTTACAATATTTTGGATGGAGAAGTGGGGTCCAGTCCAAAACAAATTGGGGCTCTGCTCTGGGATCAAAGTCTCTAATTCCTGGTTGGTTTTAGGATTATAGGACTCAAAGACAGCGAGTGTTGAGTGTTAGTGTTCTCTTTTTGGGTATTGCATTCATTTGGTTTACATATAGACTGCCTTGTGCAATAATGGCTCTTTCAGCGGCTAAGTTTCCTGGGTGTGGAAGCAGTCAACTGTAGTAATCTACAGAAGGTGAGGAAGGCAGAGCTTTTGGAATTGCCCACAAGCTCAAGTTGGAGTTTCCTGTGTCTGTTAGGAAACAGGAAATAATTGCACAATAGCTCAGCATGTATAATTGCCTGAAATACATCAGAACAATTGAAAATGGCTAAAATTCATTTGAAAATGAAAAATCTTGAATTGAAGGCAAAAGAAAAATAGAGGCAAAAGCAAAGGAGAGATATATATATATATTATATATATATTTACATATATATTTACATGGAATATAGAGCAAAAGAATTAAAATAGTTTGAATATGAAAAGAAAACAGTTTGAATTATGATTAAAACAAGAACAAAAAAGGGATGAAAGGGAGATGAGAAATTTTGAACATCGAATGTTGGCACTGAAAAGTGAAAGTCGACTTAAAATAGTGGAGGTAAAGGTAAAAGGTGGGAGTTGTCATGTAGACAGCGATGAAGAGCAAACCCACTGTAGCTTGGTGGGAGGTATTTAAATATGCCCAAGCGTTGCCAAGGTTCAATAAGAAGGACATAGAAACCTTTTGCACTTCATTTGAGAAAGTGGCTAGACAAGTGAAATGGCTACTGACCATATGGAAATTGCTGTTTCAAACAAAATTGGTAGGTAAAGTTAATGAGGTGTTTGTGTCACTATCAGAGAATGCATCTGGGGAATATGATAAGGAGAAAAAGCCACCTTAAGTGTATATGAACAAATACCAGATGGATACAGACAATGTTTTAGGAATCTAAAGAAAGAACCTGGTCAAAGTACGCATCATTTGAAAGGATCAAAGAAAGATTTTGCGAAACTTGAAAGGGTTCAGAAAAGATTTACAAGGATATTGCCAGTTTTGGAGAATTTGAACTGTAGGGAGAAGCTGAATAAGCTGAGGCTGTTTTCTCTGGAGCATCAGAGGTTGAGGGGTGACCATAAAGAGGTTTATAGAATCATGAGGGGCATGTATAGGATAAATAGACAAGGTTTTTTCCCTGGGGTAGGGGAGTCCAGAACTAGAAGACATAGGTTTAGGGTCAGAGGGGAAAGATATAAAAGCGACCTCAGGGACAACATTTTCATGCAGAGGGTGGTGTGTGTATGGAATGAGCTACCAGAGGAAGTGGAGGAGGCTGGTACAATTACAACATTTAAAAGGCATCTGGATGTGTAAATAAATAGGAAAGGTTTGAGGGATGTAGGCTAAGTGCTGGCAAACAGGATTAGAGTATCTGGTCAGAGTGGATGAGTTGGACCGAAGGATCTGTTTCTGTGCTGTATATCTCTATGACTCTAAGTAACTTAGAGACGCTGACGGGGGAAAGAAAATAGATCAGACAAATAATGCTCTTAGAGAGACTGTTCATTTGGAGGAACTCAAAAATTCATGACCTGTAGGGGTGAAAATCCGTGGAAGACCAGAGATTTAAAACTGTAAAATTAGCAGCATAAATGATAAATGGTAAATTTAATACAATACTTTGAAAATATATTGTTAATGTAGGGATAGAGGGTCATCATTATCACCATCTTTAGGTGCAGTTGTAGTTGCAGAAGTGGATAGCTGTTGTTGTTTGTCTTCCAATTGTTTTTTTCGGGTGTTGGTTTAAAAAAGACATCCAGAATTGGTTGCTTTGCCTGTTTTCTTCTATCTTGAAGAAGTTGTTATAGGTGCTGCGCAGAACAGCATGGGGACTTCAGTGCTGACATCATTCCCAAGCAGAACGAAGCATGTGAAGCATTTGCCACTGGAATCACGCTACTGTGAACAAAGATAAGCAAAAATGCCATTCCCTAATTCTTCAGCGACGTTGAAGCCAAAATGTGCTGCCAAAACATGCTTTAAATGAGAACTACCTGAAACAAGCAATACAGGTGATGAGGAGCCTGTAGATGTAGTATATCTGGACCATAGAAAACATTTAACAAAAGTGCCACACAAAAGGTTAATACACAAAGTGTTATGAAGATGTGGGTGTACTGTACCTTTAAAAGAGTTAAAAGCTAGCAGTGACAGCACCAAGTGTTTTGAATAAGATACAATGTAACATTGTTTGTAATTTTTATGACTTGGAAGAGACAGTGGAAGGTTGGGTCAGTAAATTTGTAGACAATACGAAGATTGGTGGAGTTGTGGACAGTGAGGAGGGCTGTTGTCGGCTACAAAGGGACTTAGATTTAATGCAGAGCTGGACTGAGGAGTGGCACATGGAGTTCAACCCTGTCAAGTGTGAGGTTGTCCATTTTGGAAGGACAAATAAGAATGCGGAATACAGGGAGCAGAGGGATCTTGGGGTCTATGTTCATAGCTCTTTGAAAGTTGCCACTCAGATGGATAGAGCTTGTAAGAAGGCTTATGGTTCGTTAGGCCTTTTCTCATTGGAACAGTGAAGGATGAGGGGTGACTTGATAGAGGTTTATAAGATGATCAGGGAAATAGATAGAGTAGACAGTCAGAGACTTTTTCCCCGGGTACAACAGAGTGTTACAAGGGGACATAAATTTAAGGTGAAGGGTGGAAGGTATAGGGGGGATGTAAGGGGTAGGTTCTTTACCCAGAGAGTGGTGGGGGTATGGAATGCGCTGCCTGTGGGAGTGGCAGAGTCAGAATCATTGGTGACCTTTAAGCTGCAATTGAATAGGTACACGGATAGGTGCTTAAGCTAGGATAAATGTTCAGCACAACATCGTGGGCCGAAGGGCCTGTTCTGTGCTGTATTGTTCTATGTTCTATGTGGCCCAGCTACTGGAGTAGTTTGGCGTAGCTGGTTGCCTGGAGTCAAAAATAGATTTGAATTCGGCCAATCAGTTTAAATTATAACACTCCCCCCCCACCCCCCCCCCAAAAAAAACAAACTCCAATCCAGTTTGAATTAAATATATTGATAATCTTAGAAGCCAATGACAAAACCTGAAACTTTGGTGGTATAAGACAGGGGAAACAGTTGAGAGGAGAACTACCAAGCCAATGACATCTGCAAACTGCCCATAGAATATCTTTCTAAAAGGTACCTTTATTGATCAGTAACCTATGAAGCAGAATCCCCAACAAGAAGAAAAAAGACAGAAATACGGACTTCCTGGTTTTAAGATAAGAAGTTTTGTTTTGTAAATCCTAATCAGGAGTTTTATTGGACTAGTGTTGTTGAAGAGGAAGGCAAAAGATAGGTTAGGGGAAGGAGTTGTAAATAGTTGTTAGTTGATTATTCTCTGTTATACTTTAAGAAATAAGTTTTTTAATTTTTACTTTAAATAGTTTTCGCCTCTTGAAATTTCACAGATTACTGCACAGGGTAAATCATTTCTGTGTTGCTGGTTTCAATTAAGCAGGAGATTTTACACTGTGTCAAAACAAAAGTAAGTTCATATGGGATTAGGAATAATATATTAGCTTGGATAGAGGATTGGCTAACAAACAGAAAACAGAGAATTGAGATAAAAGGGTCTTTTTTTGGTTGGCAAGCTGTACCTTGTGGGGAACCACAGAGTTCAATCGTTGGCACTCGACTATTTCCAATCAAAATTAATAGACTTGGATGCAGGGATGGAAGGTACTATGGCCAAATTTGCAGATAACACTAAAATACCTACCATGAAAGGAATTTCAGACAACTTACCCATACTATGGCTAGATTATTGTTAGTTTGATGGATGTTACCACTGATGATTATCATGCTAAGCTGGATTGATCAGAAAAGTCTTCAGGTACAATCCTTGGCATACATCAACTTTAATGTTGCAAAGTGGCTACCACAATTTGTTTTTTTTAAATATTTCATTCAGAATGTATATCTGAAAATAAACCTTCAAGCTCAGCGAGCAAACTTCCAGATTCTTGTACTTATGTATATTTTGAAAACTTTAAAATATAAAGACCATATCATTGTTTAAAGTGACCTTTTAATAATAAATAATTTTATAACTGAAATATTACAAACGTCTATTTGTACAAAATCAAATTAACAATGTTCGTAAATCAAAGTAATGGCGCTAATTTACAGTACACGTGGACTCTGCTAAGGCTGCTGCAAGGTGACAATTTCTAATTTGACCAAAAGTAGTAAAATCCTTAGGAACTAAACACCCTGTTTAATTTGGAGCCAAAGGAATGCAAAACAATTATGTTATTTTATCCCCCTACCTTGAGATTTGTGAAAAGGAAAATAATGTAAAATAAAATAACTAATTGTGAAATATAAATCTTGTTAATCAATTATAGCAAATAAAGAAGAAAAAAAAGTTTGAATCGGCAACATGTGAATAGCTCTAAAGGTTACTACACAGATAATTTTGGAGACATGCCTCTTGACTCCCCACAAGTGTATTTTTGTTTGATATTGGCACAGTCTCCATTAGAGATGCACAGTGCTAAACATAAACATTTCTACCTCCGTTTAGCTGCCCAGTTAAATCCAGAAAACACAATAAGGCGCACAGCCTAGATTTAATATCTGAATGACTAAATCATCTCCCTGAATGGGGTGGTTATCTGTCCCATTTTACCTCCATTAAATTGAATGTCAGTGGCTTTGAAGTCAGTTGGGTTCAGTTTGAAGAATTTTAAAACATTTCACAAGCCACCCAACTTGAAAAAAAGATTGGTTAAAATTTCCCTTGATCCTTCCATTTCTATATTTTAGCACCACTCCTGCTACCAGTCAGATTAGTTTGGCACAGCATAATCTGAAATAATGTTGTGAATTAAAGTTCAGAAAATTATATAAAATTTTACCACCCGACACAATCATTTGAGTAGAGCTTTTAACAATTAAAAATGAGTGCAGTTAAAACTGCGAAACACTTCAAATGAATATGGATTTTGGATAAATAGGGATTTCATATTAAACCACACTATTCTCACCCCAAGATCTGTACGTATATATTCAGGATTTTTCTGAAAGCCATGGAAGAATTTGCATTAAAATAGAAATACATCTAAACTGAACATTGTCAAAATATGCTAACATTAATTTTATATGATTTAGAAATGACAAAATGTAAAAATAAATTATATTCTGATCATCTAAAAAAAATTATGCTCTCCATGAAAATAGTAATAACATGAATGGTATAAATGCAACATTGTTGTCATGCCCCTCATGAGAGGATCCAATTACCATAGGCGGTTTCTCATCTGTAAAAGCAAGAGGATCTGTGTTCAAATAATTTCCAACATCTGAATCACTTGAACTTGGTAATACACATTAGCAGAGATATGTAAAAACTGCTGAAGATCTGAGAAAGAAGAAAAAAACTGCAAAGGCTCAACTGGTTCATCAGCATCAGAAAGGGTAATTTTGTCTACAGTTGGTTCTGCTATAATGCATGTTTCTTCAACATGAGTTGGCTTTAACGTGATTGAAAAATTTAGACTATTATTTGCAGAACACAAACTCTCTTTACCTGTATTGGCTGTCATGCAATTCTGACTCCATCAGTTTAAATGGGGCAATTTTCTAATAATGCGAGATCGCATGAGAACAGAACTATCGTTTTATATCATAACTAATTGTACTTTCACTTTCAGACATTAACTGATCTGCTTTACTGTATATTTAGAGTAATGTTTTATCAGATGAAGGTTGGCTGGATAGTTGGTGTGGTAATTGAACCCACACAATTGACATCACTCTGTATCACAATCCAGCGAAAGTTACCATGAAGGACTCTTATTCTGAATCTCTCCTCTCACCTGAGGAGTGGTGACTATCAGGCTAAACAACTACCAGTTATCTCCACTTTACTGGGAGAATACAACTGTGGCAACTTTTTTAAAAATCATAAACATAAAGACAGTCAGTTCTTCTATAATATGAAGGTTGTATTCTTGTGCAACCCCATGTTATAGAAAAATCAAACTTCAGAAACAGCATTTAAAGTTTTGGCGCTGTAATCGCCAAAATGACTTGCACTTGCATCGGTTTAACTTAAGGTTATAAATGAAAATTGGTCTCAACTTTAATTTTCTGCAAAATTGTAACTCAGCTATAGTAGTACAGGGCTTCCATCTATCACCAATCTTGAATGAACTTCAGGCCTCCAAATCATTTCAATATTGTACGTGAGCTTCTTGGTTGGATTCGAACCCGGGTTTACTTCTGACAACCGTTGGAGACAAATATGTGGACAGTTTTTATGCTGCCTATTTGAGAGGCAGTTTGGATATTTTCAGTTTTTTCTTTAAGTTATCTTGATTTCATAAGCAAATACACAGATTCAGCCAGTTGAAACATGGGAGCCAAATACATTGAGTGCCCGCTTAAAGTTTTGGATTCATTCCTCAAAATTGCATGTTAAATTGAAACAAAGGCTCCCATAGAAAGGAATGTTTGTACTGGGGTAAAGTTGTGTAGAACCTTTCTTATCGGAAACAAAAAGTTAAAATATGTTGAAATACCAGACAATGTTAAATACCTATATTGGTAAATTAAATAACATAAAACTAAAATAAATTTAAAATATAAGGGAAATGTAACTTACTACTTATTGTAGCTACTGTTTGCCACGAATTATTCTTCGACCTCGCACTCCTTGATTCTCTGGGTTCCTCTTACAGATCCTCTGACTTGTGGAATCTCCCTAGTTCCAACCCTTTGATTTGTTCCTGAATATTTGTCCTATCATGTGTTTGACACACCCTCTTGTTGAATCTCCCATTCCCCAACTCAGCCTCTCACTTCTTCCCTCTCTTGAACTTGACATTCCTGTTCAAGATCCAGATACAATTTGATGCAAGTGCTCTGAAATTATGGAAGTGCAAGACCAAATGGCGCTTGGGCTGCTTTAATATATGTGTGAGGTCTCCACAGTTGAGTAATGATCCAGGACGAGCAACTTCAATGGTCATTTAAAGGTGTGATGATGCTGCTCCCTTAAAAAAGATTATGTTGTCCTTGTTTTTTTAAAAAAGGGGCCATAAAGCCAGAGTTTCTGATACGTCTGGAAATATCTACTTGAGAAGGCTCTTAAATCTTTCTTTTAAAACAATTATACAATTGATAGAGGAATGGCCTATTCTCCCAGTTCAGGGTTTGGTTTCGTTTTAGCAAGCAGTTAGGTTGAGAGTGCTGGTCAAAGAAACTGCTCAATGTTGATCCTGCGTCTTTGCACTCTCTCTCCTGTAAGAACCTGTGTTTGAATTTACCTTTTTGCCAAGGGGTGTATTATGGGATGCTGCAGGAAATCGGAATAGCTTTTTGTTAAGTTGCATTTTTGTGTCGTTTGGGTTTTCAAATGGTTATGTTATTTTAAATTCAATTTTATTTTGTTTGTGTGTAAATAAATTCTGTTTTGTTTAAAACCAAGTGATTTAACCAGCTGTGTCGCTCCTGGAATATTCACCTTACATCTACTTAAAACAAATGGAAAAGTTAGGTTGTGGGATACCTTCTTAAAATGTTTTGAGGAGGTCTGCCCTGGTCCATTACAAATGTACCATAGATTTTAGCTGCACTTAGTAACTTTTCCATCATTTGGATCCAGACATTCATAACTGGAGTTTAACGTAAGACCAGAGGAGATCTGGATGGAAATGCAAATTCAGGACAGGGAAGAACTGAGAAGATGGACCAGGGACGCAGAGATTTGGTGAGTTGGGGATTGGGAAATGTCACAAGTCAAAAGTTTGATCACAGGGAAACGTCATAATTAAGAGGTTCAAAAAGAGGGAAAGGCCACAATTGGGTGGGTTAAAAAGTGTGAGAGGCCACTTCAAATTGTACCATGTGGACCACACAGAAAACAACACTAAAATGAATCATATGACAGTAAAGGAGACTGCAGGATCTAATAACTTATTAATATTATTATGAAATGATATTAAATGGGGCAACGTTATATAGGAAAATACGGTATCATTATATAGGTATTGTGTGTCGTGTTAGAGTATTGTGTGCAGTTCTGGAATCCACATCTTAAAGCACCGGAGGAGATATAAAGGCGATTTACCAGAATACTGCCTGGGCTGGAGAGTTACAGTTATGAACAGAGATGTATAGATGAGATTGTTCTCCTAAAATCAGGGGAGACATTACTGAGATGTCTAAAATTAGAGAGCATACATAGGGTAGACAGGAAGAAAGTTTGCCCCTTAATGGAGGGATCAATGATTGGGGGCATATATTTAACATAGAACAGTACAGCACAAGACAGGCCCTTTGATGTTGTATTGACCTTTTATCCTAACTCTAAAATCAAACTACACACCCTTCACTTTTCTATCATCCATGTGTCTATCCAAGTGTTGCTTAAATGTCTGTAATGTATCTGACTCTGCTACCACCACTGGCAGTACATTCCATGCATCTATCACTTTCTGTATAAAGAACCAGCCTCTGACATCACCCCTAAACCTTCCTCCAATCACCTTAAAATAATGTCCACCTGTGATAGCCATTTCTGCCTGGGAAGAAGTCTCTGACTATCCACTCTATCTATGCCTCTCATTATCATGTACACCTCAATCAAGTTGCCTTCACCCTTCTTCACTACAATGAGAAAAACCCAGCACCCTCAGCCTTTGTTCATAATGCATGCCCTCCGGTCCAGACAGCATCCTGGGAAATCTCCTCTGCACCCTCTCTAAAGCATCCACATCCTTCCTATAATTAGGTGACTAGAACTGAACACAATGTTCTTGGTGTCTATCCAGGGCTTGATAAAGCTGCAGCATAATCTGGCGGTTTTTATACACAATTCCCCTGCTAATGAAAGTCAACATACCAGATGTCTTCTTAACAACCCTATCAACTTGGGTGGCAACTTTGAGGGATCTGTGGACATGGATCTCAATATCCCTCCTTTCCTCCACACTGCCAAGCATCTTGCCTTTATCTCTGTAATCTGCACTCAAATACGACCTTCACACATTTCCAAGTTGAATTCCATTGCCACTTCTCAGCCCAGCTCTGCATCCTGTCAATGGCCTGTTACAATCTACAATAGCCTTCCACACTATCTACCACTTCGCCAACCTTTGTGTCATCGGCAAACTTACTAACCCACCATTCCACTTCCTCATCCAAGTCATTTACAAAAATCGCAAAGAGCAGAGGTCCTAGAATAGATCCCTGTGCGACACCACTGGTCACTGAGCTCCAGGCTGAATACTTTCCATTTACCACCACCCTCTGTCTTCTATGGGCCAACCAATTCTGCATCCAGATAGTCAGCTGTTTTTTAAAGACTGCCTTCAAAGTTTGGTCTGCTCTTTCTACCAGACTATTGATACAGCTGTCCTTAAATGCTGAATGCCAAACAACTTTAGGAACGACTTGAATTCCCTGCTGGTAAATGATGACCTGTTGTCTGTAAACAACACTTCCAGGAGTCCGTGTGTTGCAAAAGATGCTTGCAGCTTTTCTACTGTCTTCCCCATAGTTTGCGAATGAACTCTGTGCACGTCCAACCACTTTGAGTGGATGTCAACGATGACTAAGCACATTGAATCCATGCAAGGGCAGGCATAGTCAACATGTAACATAGTCCAGGGTTTACCCTGCCATTCCCACAAATGTGGGGAGCAGCAGGCAGTAAATTTTGTCCTTGTTGCACTCTGGTCACTGCCTTACCAACTATGCCTGCATCCAATCCTGGCCACCAGACATTGCTCCTCACCAATGTTTTCATTTTGGAGACCGTGGTGAAGTTCAGCTTGTGTCTGGCGATAATCTTTGCTTGGGACTCCCACTCCACATAATAAAATGCTGTCCTCCAGACAAGCTTTGATTCTGATTTTGATGCCCTTTTTGTTGCCCCCATCACCACCAACTGTTTTAGTTTGCCAGGATCAGATCTTTTTGTGTCCACATTCAGATATTGCCAGCAATGACTGGAGGGTATCCAGAAAGTTAAAAACCAGAATGGACACTTCCAGCATTGGCAGCACCAGTGGTGTACCTCCCAACAGGAGGTGGTTCTCGGCATCCACATTTGCTACTGGGCCTCCAGATAGTGTTCCAACTTGAAATTGAATACACTTAAAATGAAATCCCACTGCTGAATTTGACTTGAAGCTATGGGTGGCATGGCCTTGTCCTTTTTGAATAGGCCAGCAGCATTTCCTGGTCTGTTACTGTTGTAAATTTACAGCTATAAAGTACTGGTGGAATTTTCTCACACCAAAGATGACAGCCAAACCTTTCTTCTCTATCTGGCCTTATTTGCACTCTGCATCAGCCAATGTCTGGAAAATATACATTATTGAGAACTCCTCTCCATTAGGTCATCACTGCTCCAACACCACCCCGATACCATATGGGGAGGTATCACATGTTAGTAACACATCTCACTTGGGATCATAATATTCCAACATGTAAGATGATGAAAGGCTATGTCTTGGCTACGAGACCATTCCCAAGGCTGACCTTCTTTCAATAGTAGATGTGAGGGTGCCAGAATGGAAGCCAGGTTACGTATGAACGTTTCGTTGTAATTCATCAATCCAAAGAAAGATCCACACTCTGGTACAGATGTGGGATCTGGGGCACCAGCTTTGATCTCTCTCACTTTATCTTGCAGCGAGTATATCTTGGTTTTATCAATTGTATATCCCAAGTAAGTCACTTGGGATGCCTAGAACACACATTTTTCCCTTCTAAGTCATACGCCAGACTTGGAGAAATGTCTAAAGACTTTGTTCAAGTTCCCTAAGTGTTCTTTATTGGTCTTCCCTGTTAGTAGCACATTATCCCGATATATGGTGACCTGAGGTAAGCATTGTAAAATGTTTTTCATCGTTCGCTGAAAAATGGCACTGGCTGATGATGGCAAATGGCAGTCTTGCATGTTTGTACAATCTTCATGGGTATTAATTGTATGTACTTCTCAGAATCCTAATCTAATTGTAATTGCAAGTATGCATGACTCACGTCCAACTTCTTAAAGGACTGCAAGCTTTGCTCATGCATCCTCTATGTGAGGGATTGCGTACTTATCCAGCTGCGGCTTATTGTTTCTTTGAAATCTCAATGAAGACGAACCGACCTGCCAGGCTTCACAATCTGTAGAACTGATCCTGCCCATTCTACAAACTGAACTGGTTTGAGGATTTTTTCACTTTCCAGTCTAGAAAATGGTGCTGGGCAGGCCTTGCAGAATTGTGGAATTGCTTCCTAGTCAACACACAAGGTGGCCTTGGTTCCTTTGATAGTCTTTGATCATACAATCCCCACAATGTAGAAATAGGCCATTCAGCCCAGAAGGTCTAAAGTGACCCTCTGTTATGTATCCCACGCAGACTCACCCTCCCGACCCTCTCCCTGTAATCCTGCATGTCCCATGGCTAATCTACCTAACCTACACATCCTTGGACACTTTGGGCAATTTAACATGACAATTTGAAAAATCAAGGTGAATCTCTTTTAATCATTTTTGTCCCATCAAGCTTGAGCATAAGCCTATTTACTACAATCATTAACTGAACCAGCTGCTTCTCTGAAGACATTAGAAGTGAATTTGTATCCTTAATCTGTAAAGAATCCCCACTACTAGTTCTCAATCTAGCTGGGGTCTTATGCAAACTTAAGAGTTGGAGTCCAGAGCGAATTTTGTACAAGACTGATTCTGGAATCATTCATGTAGCCACGCTGGTATCAAACTCCATTAGAACTAGATGAACATTTAACCAGATATTTATTTTGATTGGTTCTGATTTGCATATCGCTAAGCAATTTAACGGTTTTAAGCCAAATGTAGGTGAACTTTCCAGAGTATGCACTCTCCTGGATACTGGCCTATGAGTTCTCTTACTCAATTCAGGTCTAACAGGAAATTTAACTGCCCAGAAAATATAACATATTATTTCCACAGACTGAGCCCAGTCTTCAAAGGCAGGATTGAACTCGTCAAGCTTCCCAAATAATGGAATGATACCAAAAATACTTACCCCAATTCAAAGGGGACCATTGCAAGAAAATTTCTTCAGAATCATATTTTTTTTATCTTGTTACCACTGAGGCCGGTATCCATCATCAAATCATCCTTCACTTAGAAGTGCATAGTTTTGACACTGATCTGGTTTCTTCAAAGCCAATTCTCAGAGTGACCAGAACCTCTGACACTTCTGATATATCTGTCAGCTTGGGCTCTCTGACTGGATAGGGCTAACTGCCCTAATCAAGGAACTCACATTCTATGAGGTCTATATGGCTGACCTTGTTACAATCACTACAGTCTGGGGATCAGATTTGAATCACACCATGTCAATGGTGGAATTTGAAATCAATAAAACTAAATTAAAAGTCTAATGATGATCATGAAACTACTGTCAATTGCTCAGCTAGTTCACTTGTACTTTTGAGAAAGGTAAGCTCCTGTCTTTACCTGGTCTAGCCTTACACGTGATTCTAGTCCTACAGCAACGTGTTTGACTCTTAACTGCCCTCTAAGATGACCTAGCAAGTCACTTAACTGTATCATTTACTAAAAAGTCTCAAAGAATAAATGAAACTGAACTTACAGACATTGGCTAAAGCACTGAAAATTAAAGTAGCAAACATATTCATGTCACAATCACTAATCTGACTGCCACAGATAGCAATATTAGTAAGCTGACCACTGGATATTCGCTGCTCAAAACACAGAAAGTCGCCACACAAATGTGGCAAGTAATCGGGAAGGCTAATGGAATGTTGGTATTTATTTCATGGGGGATGGAGTATAACGTAGGGAAGTCATTCTACAACTATACAAAATGCTGTTGAGACCACATCTGGAGTACTGTGAGTAGTTTTGGTTCTCTTACTTAAGAAAAGATACCATTTTATTGGAGGCAGTTCAGAAAAGATTCACTAGGTTTAGAAGGATTGTCTTATGAGCAAAGGCTAAGCAGGTTGGGGCTTTACTCACTGGAGTTTAGAAGAATGAGACATGATGTAATTGAAATACGTAGGACTCTTAAGGAGGTAAAGAGGGTAAATGCTGAGAGGATGTTTCCCCTCATGGGAGAATCTATAAACAGAGGATATAATCTCGGAATAAAGGGCTGCCAATTTGAGGCTGAAATAAGGAGGAATTTCTTCTGTCAAGAAGATTGAGTGTCTTTGGAAATCCTTGCCACAGAGAGGTGAGGGGCAGAGTCCTTGTTTACGTTTAGGAATATAGGAACAGGAGTAGGTCATTCAGCTCCTTAAGCCTGTTCAACCATTTGATGAAATTGTGTCTAATCTATGTCCTCATTCCATTTTCTAGGCTTTGGCCCATATCCCTTAATAATTTTGTTTAACAAAAATTATCTATCTATCTCAGATTTAAAACAAAATATTGCTCCAGCATTGATTGCCATTTGTGGAAGAGAGTTTTCTCTACCACGCTTTTGATTAGAAGTGCTTCCTAATATCTCTCCTAAACAGTCTGGATCTATATCTCAGATTATGCCCCCTAATGATAAAATCCTTAATCAATGGAAATAGTTTACTTTATATACCCTGTCTTTCCCTGTGAATATCTTTAAAATTTTCATCAGATCATCCCTTAACCTTCTAAATTCTAGAAAAAAAATCTTTCCTCATAACTTAACCTTGCAAGTCCAGGTGGGAGGCTTGTCAACCATCTTTGCATTCCCTGCAAAGCCAAAATATCCTTCCAAGTATTGGTGCCTCGATCTACTCACAGTACTCCAAACAGGGAGGTGTAATGAACTGGGGGTAATATCTGCTAATCCAGAGACCCAGGAATATTTTGGGGATTCATGTTCAAATCCAAATACCATAAGAGATGGTAGAATTAGAATTCAAGAAAATTTTGAAATTAAAAATCTAATGATGACCATGAATCCAATGTTGGTTGTTGGAAAAACCTGTCTGATCCACCAATGTCCTTTAGCAAAGGAAGCTACCACTCTTATCTGGTCCAGCCTAAGTGTGACTCCAGACCCACAGCATATTATTTCTTAACTACCTCTGGGCAATCAGGAATGGGCAATGATTATTGGTCTAACCAGCGATACCCTCATCCTGTGATTGAATAAAAGAAACCTGTGTTTTGTGTAACTGCAGCATAACTTCTGCATCCTTGTAATCCCAGCCCGCTGAGTATAAAGGCCAGCATTTCATTAGGATTCTTGATTATTTTCTGCACTTGTTCATGACTTATTAAAGACCTTGCCATTTTAAAGCGCTATAGTGACTCAGTGGTTAGCCTGCTACCTTACAGCAGCAGGGGTCCAGGTTTGATTCCAGCTTGTGTGAAGTATGGATGTTCTCTTCTTGTCTGCATGTGTTTCTGCCGGGTGCTCCAATTGCCTCCAGCAGTCGAAAGATGTGTAGGTTAGGTAGTTCGGAAATGCTAAATTGTCCCATAGTGTCTATGAATTTGTAGGCTAGGTGGGTTAAGGCATCGTAAATGTGGGGATTGGATGGGGGAGGGGGTGGGGAACGGCCTTGTTGAGTCTGGGGGGGAATGCTCTTCAGTGCCAATTTGATGTGCTACATGGCCTCTTTCAGTACTGTTGGGATCCTACGATCTCAGCACCTTGAATGCCCAAGTCTCTTTGGACATTCACTGTAATAAGCTTCATACTGTCTAGAAATTACCCTGATCTATCCCTTTGTAGTCCAAAAATGGACAACCTCACACCTGCTTACATTGAACTCCATCTACCATAAATTTGCTCATTCACTTAGTCGAACAATAATCCTTTTTAAGTTTATGCTATTATTTACATTCTTTTACAGAGATAACTGACCAAATGTTCACTCCATACATTGTACATGTAGCAATGGCAAAATTGCAAATTACCTGAACTTCTTTAGGGCATGATTCATGTAATTCCACCTAGAAGAGACTCCTGTTGTTCAGATGTGGAGCCAGCATTTTTGACTAGTAAGCAAAAAATGACTGCCCACTTAGGGTTTAGTCATTGCCATTTTCCCTATTACATCTAGGAATCAAGAGTTCATGAATAGCAAAGTATTCTGGACAACGCACATCCCAGGCTCAGCATGGTCATTAGGTACTCCCTACTCCAGCACTGCCATATTCCTTTCCAATTAGTACTGCCTGGACAGCCCATTTCTACTAAACCTGTTTGATCTATGACTCCAACTCTCATCATTACCCTCTCGGTTCAATCACTAATGTCTGGTCCTACCAGCATCGTGGTGCACCATTCATTCACTGAGGCCATTGTGATGATGACTACAGAAAATCATCACCCCTCCAGCAGAATCCCATGCACTACTGGTTCCCTTTCTATTATATTGAATACCACCATCCCCTGTCTCTTATGCATCCCAGGTTGCTGCCTCCAATTCCCGCACTGACTCTGCTCATCTCCCTACTATTATAGTGTCCCATGATAGCCTCCATGACACTCAGGACTGACAGTGCCCGCTCCCCCGACTGACTTTAATGGGCAGCCCGACAGTTGACTGACTAGAACCTTGTCTGATATTTGTACATCTCCCTAAATGATTCATGCATCCCGTAACTTCTTGCATTGGACCTGCAAGATTGACTGCAGCCAATTCCCCACACTATAGTGAGATGGAGAACTCATATTCCCGATGAAGGAATGCTCAAAATGACGACTCTCCTGCTCCTCGGATGCTGCCTGATTGGCTGTGTTTTTCTAGCACCACACATTTTGACTCTGATCTCCAGCATCTGCAGTCCTCACTTTCTCCTGATGGACAGCTTTACCCTGACAAGCAGATATCTGAATGAGTCAAAAACTCTGATCTCACACAGTCTTTGATTGACAACACCAGGAGCCCCTGATTGGCAGCAGCCCCCTTATCTTGAATGAGGACTTCTCCCCTTCAGCTTCATGAAATGATCTTTTGGTTGAAACATGCATTGTGTTTGTCATGTAGTCTGCTGCCATGTGCTGTTGGTGTGAGATTGACATAGGATTGTACCATTCATGATTGCGTGCACTACAGGACTAATGGCTGCATATAAGCATGACAAGCAGCTTGGTTGTATGTTTGTGTAAAACTGCACAGTAAGTCAGATGTACAGTGAGCCTTTAAAGTGCAGCTGAGAGGCAAAGTGTCAAAACTGACGGCTAGGCAAGGCAAAGCGTTATGAGTGTTGCAGTAGTGATTGAGTGCTAAGACGGCCAGCAAGCAGCTGAGATGTAGCCTGGTCCAATTCATGATCTAGGCATTTGTCCTTGCATGTAACCAGTGCTTGCAGAAGCATACTGGTCAAGATGCTGGTCAACTCCAAAGTGTAGCATCAAGGTTCAAGGGCTTAATATACCATGCATTAGAGATGTGCCATGATGATACAGAGAGTCTGGCACAGATCAGATATCAGTTTATGTGGACATTGAGTGTGGGCTGTCACTGTCCATGGAGCATGTCCTTAGATGTTGGTTCTGGTTGTCCTAGATGAACATCTGGAGAAAGCAAAAGGCAAACTGGAGTCATGAGGTACCCCTTCTGACTTGCATGTTTGAGTCTTGATGTCTAGATTCTCTGTTGCAGGTGGGAAAATGGGAGGGTGCATATTAATAAGGTTTGATTAAATGATAAAGAGGATGATAATGACAGTGATAATTCATGTTTATGACTCTTGCAACTCACTACTGAGACATCTGTCTTGAAGGTCTAGGGCTTGGTTAGAACAAACAACATGTTGGTCTTGACAGTGGAAAAGGTCTTTTTAGACATCTGATCTGATTTTCCCCAAATCTGACATCATGGCCCACTTTATTCAGGGGCTGGAAAGATTCCACCTTTAGTGCTTAAATTTGAGACAATGCATAATCATGAGAACTGTCACTATTAAGTCCAGTCTCATGGTCAATACAGTCGTTCTCTGACTTTGACTTTGCTTGCATGCATTGTTTCTTTTTCTTCATTTCTTCTCAATGTACATGTTTATCTGACTACTGTAAGGACAATTTCTACTATACCATTTTAATGTTGCTTGTAATCTGCTGTTCTTTAAGCTTTTTTTAAAAATTCATTAATGCTGTTTTAAAGTGAATTACTGTAGATCTTGCTAGATTCTGTGACACAGTACTTCCCTTAGTTGCCAAATGTATCTTTCTGTAACACTGTATTAAATACTTCAATAAAATTTAAACTGTATTACCTACTGTCTGGTAATTCACCACTTTCAAGCATTTAAAATCTGCTTTTTGTAGAACTACATAGCTGTTTTGCTTATTCAGACTTTGTTCAGGGACTCCCCACCCTTTTTATGGTCTTAATTTTCCCACGGTTTTCCTGCCTTCTGCTGGTGAGGTAGAGGTTTCCTGCTTCTTCCTAGACAATATCAATGTTTATCTGCCTTTTACGATTTGAAACAGGAAGAATTTCCTTCTACGCACGTTTTTAAATTGTTCTCTCATTATGCTCCTTTTAAATCTCAGCCAAATTTGTAGCTTAATTACCGTGTCCCAGCCCTTTAAAATCTTCAAATTATCTTGACATTTCATCATCTGCAGGACTGATTCATTACATTGCTTTAAATTCCGAGGCTATCTTGATCCTGTAGCTGCAGTCCAAATTTATCTTCTGATACTTTCACTGTTGCTTGAATCTCCACCTCATGGAGTCAAACGTTGATGGTAGCAATGCTCATTCTAATAGGTAAAACTCACTTTTTACACTTCCTTATTTTCCGTCTTTTTTGGTTGTACTTCATAAATTTATTCTCTAATTCCTTAGGGATCTATAACTTCATCTTTGCTACCTTCAGTTGCAACTTATGGACATCCCTTCATTCTTTAATGCTCTCTCACTGATAAGCTCACTTGCCTATTTTTTAAATTTCTTTTCCTTGAGATGGGGGTCAGATTTGCATAGCTACAAATATGGTGGAACTTGTGGGAATTTCCATCTCTATCAGAATGTAGTGCATGAAGTTGTTTTGAGGTTTTTCACTGCCACCAATCCTTCTTTGTTTTGTCTTGGACTTACTAAGTGATTAGTGATGGAGCATACATCACCATTTAGTATATACAAATGAGCATTGTTCTTAGTTACAAGACATTTTATCACATGATAGAAATAGTAGAACAACATTTGCAATATTGGCTAGAATAGAACTCCTAGTCTCCATCCATAACTCTTGTATGACATGTTTAGAATGCGTAGTACTAATGTAACATACACATTAGCCCAATCAGAACCATTATCTTATACAACAGCTAGTCTATTCAATATAGATTACGTGCTATAACTTGCACATTAATGCATTCCCAGCTAAGCACGTTCAAGAGCCTGGACAGGTCTGCAAACTAGCAATGTAATTTGTTCTGAATGTGTTGTTCACAGTGTAATGTGTTCTGAAGAAGGGTCACTGGACCCGAAACGTTAATCTGATTTCTCTCTACAGTTGCTGCTAAACCTGCTGAAATGTTCCTTTCTGATGACAATCCAATAACATCTTTGGAAGTTTACCAATATTGGATAAGTAAAAAGTGAGGTCTGCAGATGCTGGAGATCAGAGCTGAAAATGTGTTGCTGGTTAAAGCACAGCAGGTTAGGCAGCATCCAAGGAACAGGAAATTCGACGTTTCGGGCCAGAGCCCTTCATCAGGAATGAGGAGAGTGTGCCAGGCAGGCTAAGATAAAAGGTAGGGAGGAGGGACTTGGGGGAGGGGCAATGGAGATGTGATAGGTGGAAGGAGGTCAAGGTGAGGGTGATAGGCCGGAGTGGGGTGGGGGCGGAGAGGTCAGGAAGAAGACTGCAGGTTAGTAGGGCGGTGCTGAGTTCGAGGGAATTGATTGAGACAAGGTGGGGGGAGGGGAAATGAGGAAACTGGAGAAATCTGAGTTCAATTTCTCCAGTTTCCTCATTTCCCTCCCCCCACCTTGTCTCAATCAATTCCCTCGAACTCAGCACCGCCCTCCTAACCTGCAATCTTCTTCTTGACCTCTCCGCCCCCACCCCACTCTGGCCTATCACCCTCACCTTGACCTCCTTCCACCTATCACATCTCCATCGCCCCTCCCCCAAGTCCCTCCTCCCTACCTTTTATCTTAGCCTGCCTGGCACACTCTCCTCATTCCTGATGAAGGGCTCTGGCCCGAAACGTCGAATTTCCTGTCCCTTGGATGCTGCCTAACCTGCTGTGCTTTAACCAGCAACACATTTTCAGCAATATTGGATGAGGCATTGTCTCCTAGAATTGATTTTCTTTCCACTGACATACACTTCAAAGCTTATATTTGACAATAACTGGTAGCAAAGGACTCTTGCACAAGTTATCTGTGATACTCCAACCAAGTAAAACCTAAATCTCTTCAGTTGATGGTGAGAAGAAAATAGTTTTATGAACATTATTAATTGAGTTGCCTTGCATGAAAGGATAAAGTAAGTGTTGATTCCTGCAACAAAAACAAGAATGCATTAGTTTCTATCAGTGTATGTTTTGAACACTTACTTACAATCCTGTTGTAAGAAACTTTAAATCTATTTTTGGATTTTGATGGGTCATGTCGAAATTCAATGACAACTGCACGTCCAGTGGACATCAAGTTTAATGGTAGTGGCACATTATTGCAATATTTTCCTGCAATGGCTGGAGGAGATTGACCAGTATCATGAATGACCAAGCTATTGTTTATACAGTTTGAACTGGGTTTAAGAAATAATTCCTCCAAGTTCAAGGTCATCTGTGAATGAACAAAATCATAATGTGTTATGTCAGTTTATTCTTTTCAACCATCACTGCATCAAAAATTCAGAAAAAAATTAAATCCATGCTAATAAGGAGTGTTGAAACTTAACACCACATTTACAGGAATCTGTTCCAAAAATATTCATCTGGACATTAAAAATGACACACATGCACTTTCTATTTCACAATTAAAATTATTGCAACAATTTTCCATTAATGACTAAGGAACCTGTTTTCACAGATAACACACACAGATAATCCTTGCAAATTAGCACAGAGATAACCTCAAAACATTCAATAAAATGCATATGCAAACTTTGTGCTGCATGCTCACTTAATTGATTTCGGTCAATCATCAGCTCCCCCACTTGTTCCTTATCTGCACTCATTGGCAGGAACCCAATATTGTGGCTGATTAGCATTGATTAAACTGCAGCTGTTAAAAAAAACGTAGTTGTGGATGTTGGTAGTACTTACAAAGTTTTCAATATTGTGTTATGGAAGAATAAACTATAGCTGACTATGTGATAGAATATTGAAAGGTTTTCAGAACTCTTCTGAAGTAGTGGAAGGAAGGAGAGATGTTCTGAATCTTCTGTGGTAGAAGGAGAGGAGTACAATATTCCAAAACTTTCTTCTTGCAGGAGAAGGGCCACATAATAGAAGGCAACAGGAATTCAGCGAAGAGGAAAAACAGTTCCTATATGCTTTAATCCCCATAGGGACTAAAGAGCTGGCCATAAGCAACATTGCTAAGGCATGTTTACTACCTTGAAGCAGCTGAAGATGATGTTTTCTGAAGACCTAAACTTTCTTCTTCCATCTTACTTATCCCAAATCTCTCAAACTACTTTGACATACAAATCATAGAATGTGGTAGTATAATTACTCTGCTTGACATAACCAAACTAGTTCATGCACCTTTTTCATTTCAGAAACTCAAGAACTGGGATTATCCAGGAAGTGGAGGAAGAGTAGAAATAGCATGAAGAGGAAAGGAGAACTGCTATTTGATTTCACAATTACACCCACCAATACAGATTGATTCATAATTCAAAAGATAGTTTCAAGCAGATCTGCTTGTGGTGAGGCACTGAATAGGAGTCAGGTCTGGAGAAAGGACAGTACAGTTGGCAGCTTGTTGTATAGTTAGATCAGACGCTAATTATATCACAGAAGCCTCAGCTAGCATTTGGAGATATGCTGGCATAGTGATGATGCATTAGGCTAATAATCTAGAGTCCCATGCTAATGTCCTTGGACTTAGATTCAAATTCCAACATGGCAGAAGGCAAAACTTGAATTCAATAAAAACATGGAATTAAAAGCTAGCTTAGTGCTGAATATCTGTTATTTGTTGTGAAATACCCTCACTGGTCCACTAAGGTATCACTTAGGGAAAGAAAGCTATCTTTACCCAATCTTGTTCCTTACCTAGACAACTGAATCCAGACCTACAGCAATATGTTTCAAATGCCCCTGAAATGGCCCTGCAAGCATCTCAGTTGTTTCAATCGGCTACAATGTATAAAGAAATAAAATTGGACGGACTACCTGATGTCAACCTAGGCAATGGAAACAAGAACATCAACACAGCTGTTGCCAGCTGTGATGACGGATCCTGAGAAGTCTACCTTATCAACATATGTAAGGGGAGTAGACAGGTCGACCTGCGGTTGAAAACAGGACTCCCGAATGGTATGTTACCTCCCAGGGGAGTCTCAGATTGGCTGCAGAACATTTTGGGGGGTGGGGGGGGTTTGAACAGCCAGTTGTCGTAGTGCATATAAGCATCAATGATATAGGTAAAAAACAGGATGAGGTCCTACAAGCAGAATTCAGGGAGTTAGGAGCCAAGTTAAAAAGTAGAGCCTCAGAGATAGTAATCTCAGGATTGCTACGGGTGCTACAAGCTAGTAAAAATGGAAGAATAGGCAGGATGAATGCATGGCTTGAGAGATGGTGCAGATGGTTCAGATCTTTGGGACATTGGGACTGGTTCTAGGGGAGGTGGGACTATTTCAAATTGGATGGTCGACACCAGGGCCAGACTGGAACCTATGTCCTTGGGGGTGCTTTTGCTAACACTTGGTGAGGATTTAAACTAATGTGGGAGGGGGATGGGAACCAGGTTGTGGACAATAAGGAGGTAGTAACTAAAGCCTGTAAGGAACTAGAGCATGAAGTCAGCGTGACTAAGGGGAAGAGTACGCAGGCAGCAGACAATGAATGCAAAGGAACAGGTAGTCTGAGGTGCAACTACTTTAATGCGAGAAGGCAGATGAACTTAGGGTTTGGATTAGTATGTGGGAGAATGGTGTTATAGCTGTTACTGGAAATTGGTTTTGGAAAGGGCATGATTGTCAACTAAATATCCCAGGATATAGATGCTTCAGGTGGGATAGAGAGGGAAATAAACTGGGTGGGGGGTGGGGGGAGACTTGCATTATTAGTCAGAGAATATATCTGCACTGAAGGAGGGCATTATGGAGGACTCAGACAGTGAGGTAATATGGGCAGAGCTCAGAAATAGGAAGGGTAAGTAACAATGTTGGGGCTGTCTTACAGGCCTCCCAACAGTGAGCATGAGTTGGAGGTACAAATATGTCAACAGATTATGGACAGATGTAGGAGCAACAGCACAGTAATGATGGGAGATTTTAATTTTCCCTAGATTGACTGAGATTCACTTCGTGTTTAGAGGTTTAGATGGAGCAGAATTTGTAAGGAGCATCCAGGAGCGTTTTATAGAGCAGTATGTAAATAGTCCAACTCAGGAAGGGGCTATTCTGGACCTGGTGTTGAGTGTGGCCAGTTGGCTGAAGTTTCAGTAGGGGATTACTTTAGGAATAGTGATCACAATTCTATAAGTTTGAGAATACTCATGGACAAAGACAAGAGTGGTCCTGAAGAAAGAGTGCTAAATTGGGGGAAGACCAACTAAACCAAAATTTGGCAGCAGTTCGGGAATGTGGATTGGGAACAGCTGTTTGAAAGTAAATCCACATTTGATATGTAGGAGGCTTTTAAAGAGAAGTTGATTAGATTGCAAGACAGACGTGTCCCTGTGAAAATGAGGGATAAAAATGGCAAGATTAGCGAACCATGGGTGACAGGTGAAATTATGAGATTTCGACGTTTCGAGCATAAGCCCTTCATCAGGAATAAGAGAGAGAGAGCCAAGCCGGCTGAGATAAAAGGTAGGGAGGAGGGACTAGGGGGAGGGGCGATGGAGGTGGGATAGGTGGAAGGAGGTCAAGGTGAGGGTGATAGGCCGGAGTGGGGTGGGGGCGGAGAGGTCAGGAAGAAGATTGCAGGTTAGGAGGGCGGTGCTGAGTTGAGGGAACCGACTGAGACAAGGTGGGGGGAGGGAAATGAGGAAGCTGGAGAAATCTGAATTCATACCTTGTGGTTGGAGGGTTCCCAGGCGGAAGATGAGGCGCTCCTCCTCCAGCCGTCGTGTAGTTGTGTTCTGCCGGTGGAGGAGTCCAAGGACCTGCATGTCCTCGGTGGAGTGGGAGGGGGAGTTAAAGTGTTGAGCCACGGGGTGATTGGGTTGGTTGGTTCGGGCGGCCCAGAGGTGTTCTCTGAAGCGTTCCGCAAGTAAGCGGCCTGTCTCACCAATATAGAGGAGGCCACATCGGGTGCAGCGGATGCAATAGATGATGTGTGTGGAGGTACAGGTGAACTTGTGGCGGATATGGAAGGATCCCTTGGGGCCTTGGAGGGAAGTGAGTGTGGAGGTGTGGGCGCAAGTTTTACATTTCCTGCGGTTGCAGGGGAAGGTGCCGGGGGTGGAGGTTGGGTTGGTGGGGGGTGTGGATCTGACAAGGGAGTCACGAAGGGAGTGGTCCTTGCGGAACGCTGATAGGGGAGGGGAGGGAAATATATCCTTGGTGGTGGGGTCCGTTTGGAGGTGGCGGAAATGGCGGCGGATAATACGTTGTATGCGCAGGTTGGTGGGGTGGTAGGTGAGAACCAGTGGGGTTCTGTCTTGGTGGCGTTCCGCAAGGACCACTCCCTTCGTGACTCCCTTGTCAGATCCACACCCCCCACCAACCCAACCTCCACCCCCGGCACCTTCCCCTGCAACCGCAGGAAATGTAAAACTTGCGCCCACACCTCCACACTCACTTCCCTCCAAGGCCCCAAGGGATCCTTCCATATCCGCCACAAGTTCACCTGTACCTCCACACACATCATCTATTGCATCCGCTGCACCCGATGTGGCCTCCTCTATATTGGTGAGACAGGCCGCTTACTTGCGGAACGCTTCAGAGAACACCTCTGGGCCGCCCGAACCAACCAACCCAATCACCCCGTGGCTCAACACTTTAACTCCCCCTCCCACTCCACCGAGGACATGCAGGTCCTTGGACTCCTCCACCGGCAGAACACAACTACACGACGGCTGGAGGAGGAGCGCCTCATCTTCCGCCTGGGAACCCTCCAACCACAAGGTATGAATTCAGATTTCTCCAGCTTCCTCATTTCCCCTCCCCCCACCTTGTCTCAGTCGGTTCCCTCAACTCAGCACCGCCCTCCTAACCTGCAATCCTCTTCCTGACCTCTCCGCCCCCACCCCACTCCGGCCTATCACCCTCACCTTGACCTCCTTCCACCTATCCCACCTCCATCGCCCCTCCCCCTAGTCCCTCCTCCCTACCTTTTATCTCAGCCGGCTTGGCTCTCTCTCTCTTATTCCTGATGAAGGGCTTATGCTCGAAACGTCGAATTCTCTATTCCTGAGATGCTGCCTAACCTGCTGTGCTTTGACCAGCAACACATTTGCAGCTGTGATCTCCAGCATCTGCAGACCTCATTTTTTACTCGAAATTATGAGATTAGCAAAGAGGGAAAAGGAATCATATATAAGGTCTAGACGACCGAAAACAGACAAAGCTTTGGAAGAATATCGGGAAAGTAGCACCAATCTGAAATGAGGAACTAAGAGGGCTAAAAGGGGTCATGAAATATCTTTAAAGAAAATCCCAAAGCCTTTTAGTCATATATAAGGAACAAGAGGGTAACTAGAGAAAGGGTTGGCCCATTCAAAGACAAAGAAGGAAAGTTATGCGTGGAGTCAGAGAAAATGGGTGAGATTCTTAATGAGTACTTTGCATAGTATTCACCGAGGAGAGGGACATGATGGATGTTGAGGTGAGGGATAGATGTTTGATTACTCTAGATCAAGTTGGCATAAGGAGAGAGGACGTGTTGTGTATTCTAAAAGGCATTAAGGTGGACAAGTCCCCAGATCTGGATGGGATCTATCCCAGGTTAGTGAGGGAAGTGAGAGAGGAAATAGCTGGGGCCTTAACAAAATGAATCACCTCACATTTGCAGCATCCTTGGACACGGGTGAGGACCTGGAGGACTGAAGAATTGCTAATATTGACCCCTTGTTTAAGAAGGGTAGCAAGGATAATCAAGGTAATTTTAGAGCAGTGAGCCTGACATCAGTGGTAGGGAAGCTGCTAGAGTAGATACTGAGGGATAGGATCTATTCCCATTGGAAGAAAATGGGTTTATCTGTGGTAGGCAACATGTTTCTTTGCAGGGAAGGTCATGTCTTACCAACTTTTCTTTAAGGAAGTGAAAAAGTTAATTGATGAGGAAATGGCTGTAGTTGTCATATACATGGATTTCAGTAAGGCATTTGTTAAGTTTCCCCATGGCAGGCTGATGAAGAAAGTGAAGTCGCATGGGTGTACTAGCTAGATGGATAGAGAACTGGTTGAGTAACAGGAGACAGAGAGTAGTAATGGAAGGGAGTTTCTCAAAATGGATCTGTGCTAGAACCATTGTTGTTTATGATATGCATACATGATTTGGAGGAAGGTATAAATGGTCTGATTAGCAATTTTGCAGATGACATTAAGATTGGAGAAGTAGCAGATATTGAAGTGAACTGTCAGAGAATACAGCAGATGGGAGTTCAATCCGGGCAAATGTGAGGTGATTCATTTTGGAAGACCTAATTCAGGAGTGAACTATACAGAAAATTGAAAAGTCCTGGGGAAAATTGATGTACAGAGAGCTCTGGGTGTTCAGGTCCATTGTACCCTGAAGACGGCAATGCAGGTTGTTAAGAGTGGTTAAGAAGGCATACTGCATGCTTTCCTTCATCAGATGGGGTATCAAGTATAAGAGTTGGCAGGCCACGTTACAGTTGTGAGACTTTGATTCAGCCACATTTGGAATACTGCATACAGTTCTGGTCACTACATTACGAAAAGAATGTGGATGCTTTGGAGAGGGTGCAGAGGAGGTTCTCCAGGATGTCTGGTATGGAGAGCGCTAGCTGTGGAGATTAGGATTATTTTCATTAGAAAGATGGATGTGAGAGGAGACCAGATTGAGACGTATAGACAGGGTGGATAGCAAGAAGCTTTTTCTCAGAGTGGGGATGCAATTTCTAGGGGTCATGAGTTCAAGGTGAGAGGGTAAAAGTTTAAGTGAGATATACATGGAAAGTTCTTTATGCATAGGGTGGTGGGTGCCTGGAATGCATTACCAGTGGAGGTGGTAGAGGCGGGCACAATGGTGTCATATAAGATGTATCTAGACAGATACATAAATGGACAGGAAGCAGAGGGACACAGACTTTAGAAAATAGAGGATCTGGATCGCCGCAGGCTTGGATGGCCGAAGGGCCTGTTCCCGTGCTGTAATTTTCTTTGTTCTTATGTGAGCGCTTGCACCAAAATTGGGAGAGCTGCCTTCTGGTCGGTTAAGCAGCAGCCTGGCATTGTCATACTCACTGAAGCAGACCTTACACGCAGTGTCACAGGCAATCATTTATACTTGTCATTAATACTCTACTCACCATTATCTCCATCTCAGCTTAACAGCAATTCCTTTATTTGCCTCTCTTTTTTCTCTTTACTGGTATTGTCTCCAAGTAGATTATTCACTCCTGTCCCCGCCCTTCAACCCAAACCCCTCACCCCTGCCCATCATCAGCATAAATACCACCCTTTCGCAGCTTCTTTCAGTGCAGAGGGATCACTTAATTAACATTAACTCTGTTGTTTTGTCTGCAGGTGCTGCCAGACCTGCTGAGTTTCTCCTGCACTTTGTTTTTATATCACAATCACCATTCATCATGGGGTGGCAGGATCATTTTATCCAAACATGAAGGAGTGTCCCTGGGAGTCTTCAACATTGACACAGAACTTTGTGAGACCTCACAATATTAGAGCTGAAAATGTGTTGCTGGAAAAGCGCAGCAGGTCAGGCAGCATCCAAGGAACAGGAAATTCGACATTTCGGGCATAAGCCCTTCATCAGGAATGAGGAAAGTGTGTCCAGCAGGCTAAGATAAAAGGTAGGGAGGAGGGACTTGGGGGAGGGGCGATGGAAAAGTGATAGGTGGAAGGAGGTCAAGGTGAGGGTGATAGGCCGGAGTGGGGTGGGGGCGGAGAGGTCAGGAAGAAGATTGCAGGTTAGGAAGGCGGTGCTGAGTTCGACGGATTCGACTGAGACAAGGTGGGGGGAGGGGAAATGAGGAAACTGGAGAAATCTGAGTTCATCCCTTGTGGTTGGAGGGTTCCCAGGCGGAAGATGAGGCGCTCTTCCTCCAACCGTTGTGTTGTTATGGTCTGGTGATGGAGGAGTCCAAAGACCTGCATGTCCTTGGTGGAGTGGGAGGGGGAGTTAAAGTGTTGAGCCACGGGGTGGTTGGGTTGGTTGGTCCGGGCGTCCCAGAGGTGTTCTCTGAAACGTTCTGCAAGTAGGCGGCTGGGTGTGTTTTGCCTTCTCAGCAGTGAAAATTAACATTGGATATTCCTATTTCCTTTTATGCCTCATAATGGAATGTCATCAGCTGTTCTTGGTGGTTAGATGAACATTTATTACCATTTGCTGAACATAGCCAGGCTTCTTCTAGTCAGACTTGAGTAAGAAGATGCCATAGTGTCTGTTCACTGGTCAAGATGGTTAGGGGCTGTTTTCCAACACCACCATGGGAGCATCGTGTGCCATTTCCTCAGCAGAAATACTTTTTGGAGCAACCCTTGCTATGGGATACTGTGGTTTCATTGGGGTTGCTCCTGTTACTCTCACTGGTGAGATAATTTCCTCAGTGGCGTGTCCACTGGGAAATTCACAGATCTGCCTACTCTCCGCATACTTGTGCCTTGATCTTCAAGGGGGTTCTATTGTCAATGCTGGTCTTAGGTCCCGTCTCCTGGTTGCCCATTCAGTCTCCTCTCCTGAACTGGCTTATTGAGGATCTTCTTCTCTCCGTTTCTTTTGATTATTATTGGCATTATGCAGAAATTGCAAAGTGTCCTTTCCCAGGCTCATATCTCATGTATGAGTAACCTTCCAAGAATAAGACCATAAGACATAGGAGTGGAAGTAAGGCCATTCGGTCCATCGAGTCCACTCCACCATTCAATCATGGCTGATGGACATTTCAACTTCACTTACCTGCATTCTCCCCGTAGCCCTGAATTCCTCGTTGATAAGTTGGAAATAGATATAGTCACCATATAGAAAATGGAGCTCAGAAATGTTAACTAAAATGGCCCCGGCATATTGGCTGCATTTCCCGGCATCCTAAGCTACAGGCTAAGCGAAACTAATTGCTAACATAGCAATTTGTAAGAAGCCAGCCTAGCGGTAAACAATCCTCCCCACAGGTCCGAGGATGAGATAGTACATAGCACTAGATAAAAGGGCAACCATCAGAGGAATACTGGAGCCTCATTGTTTTAGAGCTGTACTAATGAATACATGTGTAGTTTAGAGCAATTTTTGATATCTGAATGTTACCTTGAAAAGCAGAGTAAGAATAATGAGGGCTATGTTAAGAGCTTAACCAGATGGCTGTTGGTATCTGTATGTGTGTTAGATTTAGAGCACTTTTTTGTGTAAGCTTCCAATAAAGTATGCTTTGTTTAATTTTACACTGTGCGATAGCTTAATGATACGGGACTCTGTATTGCGTACGAAGTTATGTATAAATGTAACAACTTTCCCTATCAACGGTGGGAGAATCCATCCTTTAGTACCCGGCGTGGTCTAAAGTGGCTTTTCTCTCCCAGGATTGTTTGTATATTCGTATACTGACAGTCTTGAATAAAAGCAGTACTGTTGAAATGTGTTAATCAAGTGGTGGTTCTCTGTTCTTGGACAGGCGTTCACAAAAAGCCCAGAAGCTCAAAGCTGAGCTTCCACATCGTGACATCAAGAACCTATCAATCTCTACCTTGAAGACATTTAGCGTCCCGGCCTCCACTGCACTCTGTGGTAATGAATTCCACAGGCCCACCACTCTCTGGCTGAAGAAATGTCTCCGCATTTCTGTTCTGAATTGACCCCCTCTAATTCTAAGGCTGTGTCCACGGGTCCTAGTCTCCTCGCCTAACGGAAACAATTTCCTAGCATCCACCCTTTCCAAGCCATGTATTATCTTGTAAGTTTCTATTAAGTCTCCCCTCAATCTTCTAAACTCCAATGAATACAATCCCAGGATCCTCAGCCGTTCCTCGTATGTTAGACCAACCATTCCAGGGATCATCCATGTGAATCTCCGCTGGACACGTTCCAGAGCCAGTATGTCCTTCCTGAGGTGTGGGGACCAAAACTAGACACAGTACTCCAAATGGGGCCTAACCAGAGCTTTATAAAGTCTCAGTAGCACAACGGTGCTTTCATATTCCAACCCTTTGGAATGTCTTTCAAGCTTCCTCAGCTGGATTTCACTTCAGCTGTCTCTCTTCCAAAGCTTCACATTTACTCTGCATTGGAATCAGCAACTGGGAATAAACAATTGGTTCTAAAGGTAATGGTTCTGAAGGGGTTAAAATTTATATTACATTCGCCCCACATATTCTACTGAAACAATGCACAATCTTAAGCATTCTGGAAGGGTATGTTGCAGCATCAGGCTTCACTATATCTGTGGCATTTGGCAGTCAACCCCATGCAATTCCATCAAAGTACCACAAGAGATTTCGAATTTCCTGATCATCATGCATGGTGTCTTACCTAACGACCTTTGATTTCAATCCACTTGGACCAAATCCCTTACCAACTCAATGAAATTCACCCTTCTCTTACTCAGGATTTTAAGATTTGATTTTTCATTTTCTCTTATAAGAACTGCAAACTTAACAGTATTGTGATTGTTTTATATTGTGAATGATTAGGATCTGGTAGGCACTTGAGAATGTGGAATGGATATATAGAAGTTAGGCTTTCAAAAGGAAATTCAATATATATCTGAAAAGATAATGTATTTAAGGATTATGGGGAATTAGAGAGTGGGATGAGCCGAGCTGCTTTGGCAGGGAACTGATATGGATACTGAAGGATTTTAAAAAACTATCTTGCAGAGCAATATTTAATAATATAATTTAATAACAGTTGTGATAGATGTGGATCCACTCACAAGGATACAAACTGCTAGTTAAACAAACATATTGTTTGTCCTCTGGCTCTGATGAAGAGTCATCTAGACTCTACCTTGGGGCTGCAAATGTGTTGCTGGTCAAAGCACAGCAGGCCAGGCAGCATCTCAGGAATAGAGAATTCGACGTTTCGAGCATAAGCCCTTCTCGAAACGTCGAATTCTCTATTCCTGAGATGCTGCCTGGCCTGTTGTGCTTTGACCAGCAACACATTTGCAGCTGTGATCTCCAGCATCTGCAGACCTCATTTTTTACTCTACCTTGGGGTTGTTTGTTCTGGGACTATTCGTAAGATAGCAAAGGAATAATAATGATAGTGTTCACAGCTACACAAAGAGGTTACTTATTCTCTGAACTTTTGGCCCCTGAGAAGAATTCGGTAAAACATTAGGAACAAGAGGAAAGATGACTCATATACACAAGCCTGAATAAATTGTTATGTTAATGACAAATTGTGGCCTATACCACAATCAGACCTGATTGTACATATGTGCCGATTGTAGAGGCACACCAATTGTATATTGTAATTAGATAGACACAACAATATAGTGATAGGTTAAACATATTCATATTCGATGCATGATGTAAGCCTAATTGATTGGATTTAGATAACTGTGCACCTCTTAATTGGTTAATGTTAATTTCTTGTGACTGAATCTGAGATTATATATGTAATCCTTTGGGGTCTCCAGCATGTCATTTTTATACTCTGAAGTCCCTCGCTATAACTAGCAATAAAGGCCTATTTTAATTCTGTAGATCTCTGTCTGATCACTCTCTGTGGTGGGGCAACCATCAAAACCTGGAAATCCTGCAACAGGCACAATAGGGTGAAAGCTCTTCTTTGAGCTGTTATATTTTATGATCCTGCTTCCCAAATGCTTCCCTATTGAATCATGTTCAGCAGTAGAAAACCTGAGAAAACTCCAACAATTTGGTGACAAATCTAACATACAAAGTGTTTTTTGAAGCCACTAGGACTAAAGACAAGTGGACAAAATTTCCTTCATTCAGAAGGTGTTGCATTTCTTCCTTGTTTCCTTGAGGTCCACCCATTAACACTGCAAAGGGCATTTGCAAAAGGTGTTCAACTGTGAATCTATTTTGGCACCTGATATTCTCCAGGTTATCCCCTAGTCCTCAGTGGAATCCACTGGTCAACCACAATCAAGAGGCAAGTTAAAGCAAAGCAATCAAATGGATGAAAAAGGTCAAAATCTCTGGTCTGATAGTACTCCAGTTCAGGTCCTTGAAGCTGCCAAACTAATGCTCACATTAAGACTCCATACAGCTCCCCAAATCTCAAGAATGCAACAACATGAATTGTCTTCAAGAAGGGAGATAAATCTTGCTGTAAAAACTGTTGAGGTATTTCCATTTTATTCAGGGCAGGGAAAAGCCTTACAAACATTCTTCTGAATTGCCTACTTCTTATCACTGAGAAAATCCTCTCAGAGACATAGCCTAAATTTAAACTTTTCAGAGGTACATAGTAACAATGAAAATAGGAGCAGTAGGCTTTTCAAACCTTTCTCCAACTATCAATATGTTAATGGCTGATCATCCAACTCAGTGCCCTGTTCCTGCTATCTCTCCATACCTGTTGATCCCTTTTGACCTAAAAACTAAATCTAATCCTTTTTTAAACATTCAATGTTTTAGCATGGAGTGCTTGCTGTAGCAGAGAATTCTACAGGCTCACCTCTGTCGGGTTAAGAAATTTCACCTCATCTCAGCAATAAATGGTTTATTCCAAACCTTTAAATTGTGACCACTGGATTCTTGACTCCCTTATTTACCATGTACATCTTAATAAGTCTGTCCTGCCATCCCAGGAAACAGGGTGGTAAACCTATGTCGCACTCCCTCCAATAGCCTTCACCAAATAATGAGACCAAAACTGCGCACAATACTCTAGGTATGGTCTCACCAGACCCTGTACAATTGCAGCAAGATATTCCTGTTCCTGTACTCAAATCCTCAAAATTTGACATACCATATTACACCCATTACCTTTGCGGTTGAATTTTGCAGATCTTGGTAGGTTAGGAAGGTAGGATAGAAAGTAAGTGGTTTGCTCACTCTCACCTTCTAGCATCAAACAGCAATACTTCCAACTAGCAGCATGTGTGGTTACACCGTGCTCATTCATGTGTCTGAGTTAGGATCATAACAAATGCCATGAACAGGTAGTCAGTGAAGGACACAAATTTAAAGGCCCCTGGCACCCTCAATCACTTTTTATTTTTATGGTAGATTTGAATAGTTAATACAGGACATTCTGCTATAACACACATTTTGGTAACCCAAATTCGCTATAAGGCAAATTGACAAATTGGGGGCACTGTTTCTGAAGCATGAACTTTTAAAACTGTGTTGGCTGGAAGGTGATTAAATTGCTAGCACTTTCTAAAGACGGATTCTTCTAAACAGCAAGATTGCACAAGAACGCAATGGCATATTGGCACTGCCACTTCTGTTCACAGAAATTGCTGTAACATGGAGCCACGACAAGGAAGCAAGTCTTTTCTTATGATTTTGTGCAATCTCTTCATAATGTCATGAAGAGCTCCCACGCATTTTTCAGTCTGACCTCTAAAAATGCAGTGGCTAGTTGCATGCACATGTTCTGTTAAAAAGATCAATAGCTTGTTAATTGCTTATTTTAAAATGATGGATAGAGTTGCAATTTTGGCACCTGCTTGAGTTCTGTAACATCTGACACCGGCATGACGACAGGGCAAGAAGGAGCCTGCTATCAATCTTTCAGGGAGGGTGACAACTTGCCAATCAAATTTAATCAGTGCCTTAAAGAGGGAGTAAAAGAAAATAAACTCTATAATCTGAAACCTACAATCTCATTTAACATCCTTCCCTATTTGCTCAATAATTTGGGGGTTGAGAATAAAGTTGTTCAGTTACACAATGATCTATGACAGAATTCTGCGTGATGTCATGCCTGAATCAAGAGTCAGCCAGTGGCAAGGATATCTGTAATAGCTAATTTACTGTTCTCTAATGTGAGAAAATAAATTCAATTTTTGACAATTTGATGAAGTCAATTGCAAATGCACTTTCGGTCCAAAATGTCAGGCCTCATGGGTCTATTTTAATTATATCTGTCAGGCAAAAACAATACTAAATGGCAATTAAAACCAAGCACATTCATGACCCACATTAAACACTTCTCTTTCCCACTGTTAATGATCTTAACCTGCAAGGTTCTCTGAATGGCTATGACATCCATTTCAAGTGAACTGGAATCCTAACATTTCAATAGATCTGACCAGGAAAGCCAGGTAAATGCAGATCATCAGCCATCTAGAATAAATGTGAAGCACAAAGATAAAGTCAAAATATTATTTTTTGGCAGCAATGGGTTCACTACTATGATACTCTCTTCAAACCATTCATCTGTTTCTATTATGGAAGCAAACTCTGTTCAAGACCAGAAATATGTAAATAAGGATAGTGGTCAAAATCGCCTGTGGTCTAGAGCTGCCACTGATGGCTGAAAAACCCAATTTGCTGGAAGATTTTAGTGTCAGAAACCTACTCAATTATAAATTCACTCTTGTTTGTGATCATGACAAAATAGAAGGTTCATTATTATCAAATTTTTCAGAGTGCTACTTTCAAACCTTATAATTTCTTTTTACCAGCAGGACCCAAAAACAGTGCACGTTTTTGGAAGGATGAGATTTGGTCTCAATTTCTCCCTTTCTGCTTTTCATCATTTTCCCACAGGTAACTAGGTTTAAAAAAATATAAAATTAAAAGTTGGAAAATACATATTGATGTACAAATATTTTGTAATTGAAAAAGCATGAGAGTTCATATTAAGAATGTTACCAAATCTATATTTGCCAGTAAAACCCATTGCTTGTAATTTCCGAGTTGAGGTGAATGTTATAAATAATTCATTTCGTGTTGATATCACAGCTGGATTCTCTGCACCACAAATTGGTCCTTCAAGGATATCTGCATGAATACTGGAACCATCATAAATTGTTAAATGATCACCAATGCACGCTGCAAATTCTTGTATCTGAAGTGTTAAAAATTCCAACAGAATCTGTAAAAAAGATTAGATCAAATAATCAAACCCAATTTCCATGGCTTACCATAATTACGGACAATAGCCTATTTCATAGAAATAGCAAAGATCTTTGGTCCAACACATTGAACAAGTGTGATAACTCAGGGTGATTTATACAAGTTGAGTGAGTGGGCAAATACGTGTAAGATGCAGAACAACGTGGATAAATGTGATGTTGCCTTCTTTGGTTGAAACAAATAGAATGGTAGAGTATCATTTAAATGGTGATAGATTGGAAAAGATTGATGTACAAGGGGACCTGGGTATCTTTGTATATCAGTCTCTGAAAGCAAACATGTAGGTGCATTAAGCAGTTAGGAAGACAAATGGTATATTGACCTTAATACAGGAGAAAGGAGTTCTCCCAGCTGTGGCACAGATACCTGGATTATTGTATATAATTTTGGTCTTCTTAGCTAAAAAATGATTTATTTGCTGTCGGGGTAGTGCTGATTATTTGATTCTTGGGTCGCAGATTTGTCATAAAAGGAGAGATTGAGTCAATTGGGCCCTATTCATCAGGATTCTGAAGAATGAAATAGGATTTCGCTGAAACATATAAAACTTTGATAGGCGGAACAAACTGGATGCTCATACGATTATTCTGTGATGTGCCCAGTTTTTTGATAAGTACTTGAAACAAGGGTTACGGGGAAAGCGATATGAGGAATATCGGATCAGGCATATTACTATTGAGTGGCAGAGCAGGTTCAAGGGGCTGAATGACAACCTCCTGCTCTTATTTGCTGTGTTTCTGCATTTTAGTGTTGCATAAAGCAGGTTTGTCAAGTTCAATTCACATGCTGGACCTGATCCAATAACCTAGTAATTGCCAAGGTAAGCTAGATACGTGAAACAAAAATTATTTAGATGCACGGAGTTGGAAATTGACATGCATTTTAACATTGCTTTGGGCCTAACACAGCAAAGCATAAGTCCTGCACCAAATCTGCAAGCACTTCTGGTACATTGGCCGTGACCATTTTTATGCATATCTGGTTGCCTGCAATCAACATTATATCAATTAAAGAACAGGGATAAAGTAGAGAGATCTTACTCAAGGAACATTGTGAAAACTGTGTGAAAAACTAAGTGTGGCATAAACCAAGAAAATAGCTATTTAAAGAGAAATATAATAGAAATTGCAATAAAATAGAAAATGGTCTACAATGGCCTAAATGATAGTTCTTAAAGAGAAAGCTGGAGATCACTGAAGAATTTATTTCAAAACTTTATTCATAGTATTTGCAAAAGGGTCTGTCCAGTTCAATTTCTACGTGACACTGAAGCCTCATTACACTTAAATTTACAAGTCATATTTTAAAATATAAATGTATATTTCATGTCAAACTTTCTTCAATGCATATAGCCCAAACAACTTTAAACAGATTTCAGATTCTTGGTTTACTGTGCCAGCATGGCCTTAGACTTTGGGCTTTTCTCACTGAAGCTTTATTGTAACTGCCACAGTCTTTAGTTTGTCTTCAGAACCTAATACTGTATCTTGGAATGTGGTATTTTGAACACTCAGTTGTGGCAAATTTTTACAATGGAAGACAAACAAGTTTCAGTCAAACTAAAGAGGATCTTTCATTGAGAGTCACTGCAAAAAAAAATAGAGATTTATATTTTTACATCTCCACCTGCACACCATAGCTAGCAGATGTACCCCTAAGCTCTAGGGCATCACCTTGAGCTGCTGGTGGTGAACCTGTCTCTACTTCTGCGTTATCCTCCTCATGATTTGCAAATTGCTGTATAAAAAAGGTCAAATATCTCCACTTATGCAGTGAGAATTCAGAGTCTGTCCTCTTATTTATCCAAGTGTAAAACCAATCTTTGATTGTTTTTATTTTTAAGATGTCCTTAAGGAGCTCTTTAGTGTGCAGTCTTAACCTTCAACATGCTCTACAGCAAACCAACAGAAGGCTATCGAAGACTCTACAGCCAAATTTCCAGATGGCACAAAAATAGGCAGAATGGTAAATTGCAATGTGGAATTAAGAACCTTACAAATGGATATGGATAGGTTAGGAGAGTGGGCCAAAATGTGGCAAATGGAGTTCAACATAGACAAGTGTGAAGTCATGCATTTGTCAAAAAAATAGGAAGGTGACCTATTATCTTTATGGGAGAGACTTTGGGATGCACCAGTGACTAGATTCCCTACAGTGTGGAAACAGGTGTTTCAGCGCAACAAGTTCACACCGACCCTCTGAAGAGTAACCCATCCAGATCCATTTCCGTCTGACTAATGAGCTGAAAATGTGTTGCTGGTTAAAGCACAGCAGGTCAGGCAGCATCCAAGGAACAGGAAATTCGACGTTTCGGGCCGGAGCCCTTCGTCAGAAATGAGGAGAGGGTGCCAGGCAGGCTAAGAACCTAACACTATGGGCAATTTAGCATGACCAATTCACCTGACCTGCACATCTTAGGATTGTGGAAGGAAACCCACACAGACACGTGGAAAATGTGCAAACTCTGCACAGACAGTCACCCTAAGCAGGGATTGAACCCAGGTCCCTGGTGCTGTGAGGGAACAGCGCTAATCACTGAGCCACCACGTCACCATGTAAAGGGATTTAGGTGTACTCATTTGTGAGTCACAGAAAACTAGCATGTAGATACAGCAGATAATAAAGAAAGCAAATGGAATGTTGGCTTTTATAGCTAAAGGAATAGAATATAAAGGTAAGGAAGTATTGTTGCAACTATACAAGGTATTCCTGAAACTGTATCTGGAGAATTGTATACAATTTTGGTCCATGTATTTGAGGAAATATGCAGTGGTATTGAAGACAGTTCGGGGAGGTTCACTAGATTAATCCCAGAGATGAAGGATTTATTGAATGAAGAGAGTTTAAGCCTATACTCTCCGGAATTTAGAAGAATGAGGAGAGATCAAATTAAGCTACTTAAGATCATAAAAGGTGTGGTTAAAAGAGAAGTGGAGCAGATGCTTCCTCTTGTGGGGCATTCCAGGATGAGAGGTCATAGTCTTATCTGTGGATTATTATTATCATTACCCCAAAATGTGGTGGATGCTGGGACAGTGAGTACATTTAAGAAGGAGTTAGACAGATTTTAATTTAACGGCAAGAAAATGGGGGTTAGGAGCATATCAGCCATGATCGAATGGCGGAGCAGACTAGATAGGCCAAATGGCCTGATTCTGCCTCTACCCTTTATGAACAGGTCACTTATACCTGTGACACATGGAATTCAGGAAGCAAAGCTTCAGATTGACTGGAATTAGAGTTATGCAGATCTTTCTTAGAAAACATGGAGACAAGCAATAAGAAATGGGGAAAAAGTGCAGATGACAAAAGAAATTACCATATGATAGAATAGAGGATCCTCCAGAAAGACATAACATCAAGTGAACTTGGACCAATACACTAATCAACTGTCAGAAGTCACACAGCACTAGTTTATAGTCCAGCAAGTTAATTTGAATTCACAAGCTTTCGGAGGGCTGCTCCTTTGTCAGGAGAAGTCTTTGTCAGAAGCAGCACTCCATAAGTTTGTGATTTCACATAAATCTTGTGGACAATAACCTGGTGTCATGTGACTTCTAACTTTGTTCACCCAGTCCACATCACAAATTAACTGCAAAAGGGATTGTGACTGGTGAATTGAACTCTACTTTTACAACAATGCCCAATCCACAAGTACATGATGAAAGCAATTCATAATCTAATCAGAGAGATAGATGTCATGATGCTTGACCAACAGGTGGTATTTTTGGCTCCTCTTCAAATATTTATTAGTCCAGTGATTAAGTTCCTGTTGTTCTAGCCCTAACTCCAAATCAACAGCCACTACTTTCTTTAGTAAGCTCTTGAACACTTTGAATTTTGGCCTCAAACTCCTACATTGTCTGACTTGTCCAGACAGACTATGCTTCTTAATGACATTACATATTGTTATAAATTGAAGGTTGCCTCCCCCACCACACCCCGCCCCTGAGAACTAAAACCAAAACAACCAAAGAGGAGCATCTCGTCCTATATTTTGTAAAAGAAGCGCGAAAAGTGGTGTGACCTGCTTTTGAGCAACTCTAGCAGTTAAATAAAATAAATCCCTGACACTCAGTTTAAAATCAACAAGTAACAATTTATTTATTTAACTCGAGCAATGAACAAATTAACTAAGCTATTAACAAACCAAGCAAAAACGCTTCTAACTACCAACTATTCCTGAATAAAGCAAGATTCTAATGGTTTACTGTTATAAATCCCACTCATACACACAAAAAAAGAATTTGGTCTCTCGAAATTGCAGCCAAGTTACGTGTCTTCTGAAATATTCTGTGCCTTCCAGAATGTTCTCCTGACACCTCCTCTGATAGTGCTGCAAACTCCTCACTAGCCCTGCCAACCAACTCAGTCTGAATTAACATTATCCACACAGTCTCTGGTCAGTTTATCTATTTAGCCAATTTCTCAAAGGAAATGAAAAAGGCTTCTACATCTTTTTCATCACATTTTGGTAATGTCTGGACATATTTGTACATTTCCCTACCCAGCTGTTGGTTACGATGATTTCCATAGAATCATACAGTGTGAAAACAGGTCATTTGGCCCAACAAGTCTACAGCAACCTTCCGAACAGCAGGAGACAACAGCTTCGCTTCACTTGGACGTCGCCACTGATGATGTTACCTAGCCAGGTACTGAAACGTCTGGATATCAAACCTACAGCTCAGCGAGCAAACTTACACCCTAACCCTCCGAATAGTATCCCACCCAGACCCATTTCCCTATCTTTTACTCTACATTTCTCCTGACTAAATACACCTTACCTACATATCCCTGAACACTATGGGCAATTTAGCTTGGCCAATTCACCTAGCCTGCATATCTTTGAACACTGGGAGGAAACCCATGCAGACGCAGAGAATGTGCAAACTCCACACAGTCGCCTGAGGCTGGAATCAAACCCAGATCCCTGGTGCTGAGAGGCAGCAGTGCTGACCACTGAGCCACCATGCTGCCTATCACTTCAATATTGTAATTTTACTTCTGTCGTTTGAAACCTTTCTGCTGCAAGTTCCAAATTCATCTTTTCCAACTTGAACATTCTTTCCGTTTCTTCTGTTAGGGACTTCCTCTTCTTTTGGTTCTGCCAGAGCGATTCCTTCCCTTTCTTTATCTTCGAACTCCAGCCTTTTAAGTTCACTTTCTAACTCCAATTGTCTCATTTTAATTTAAATGTTTCTAACTCCACTGCACTTGACTATTTATCTGATATACTTAAATGCTTGGCTGACTCCATTATAATTTCAAAAAAGCTTTCTTATTATCCACAGTTAAATCCAATTCTAATTTGCTAATTCTAAAAGTGTCACCTTTTTTTCTGTCTTTCTAAACTTTCCTGGCAAATTTGGGAAGCACTGTTGACCCCCCAAAACCTCCTCAGCAATTTTAAGAGCCATTTCCCCACTTTTGATTGAACCAACAACAAATGATCAGAATTAAGCAGATTTTCCATTCTTCACCTAAGTTTTATTTAAAGATCTAGGACACTCATTCCCCAAATCTGTTTAAATCTGCCGTGATCTTTTGTACTCTAGATGAGTTCCAATCTATACAAATCCCGACAAGCCCTCAGTCTGTTATAAAGCGCAAGTTGACCCCCCCCCCACCGTCTTTAAACTAAAATCGAAACACTCGGAGGTGCACCTCATTCTATAAAAGAAGTGTGAAAAGTGATGTAACCTGCTTTTCAACAAGTTCTAGTGGTTGAATAATATAAATCCCTGACACTCACTTTAAAATCAACAAGTAACAATTTATTTATCTAACTCTAACATTGAACAAATTAACTAAGCTATTAACAAACCGAGCTGAAAATGTGTTGCTGGAAAAGCGCAGCAGGTCAGGCAGCATCCAAGGAACAGGAGATTCGACATTTTGGAAACTATTCCTGAAGAAAGCAAAATTCTAATGGTATGATGTTCCAATAAATACAACTCCCACTCATTTATAAAAGAAATAGAATTTGGTCTCTTGAAATGATAGCCAGCTACGTGTCTTCTGGAATGTTCTGTGCCTTCTTTCAGGAATGCCCTCTCTGTCAATTCTTCTCTTGGGCATGCCTTATCTTTCATTTTTTCTGTCAGGAATGCCTTCCCTGTCATTGGTACAGTTGCTATTTAGATGGTGCTTTCTCTAAGACACAGATGAGGCTGTGAGATCCAATGATTCTCCCTCAAGAAAGAGAGCTCTGGTAGATGCCAGCTTGTTATAGGGTTTTTGTCCAACTACCCCCTTCTTCTAAACCCTTGATGACATTTCAATATTTCCTTGGTATCTAAGTACCTGGTTCAAATTGATTAGCTAAATTCAAAAGCCTCTTGTCTTGGTAGAAACTGCTACTTGGCTTGCTACTGTATGGGCTTTTGATCCAAATTTTCAATTCAGGTGCTCTCTGTGTACTTGCAAACTTTCAAGTTGTTGCTCACGGACATCCATTTTAAATCTCTAAGCATGGAAAAGCACATGATCTTTTAAAGGGACCACACAATGCTTCCTCCCTAATATTTTACAAACACTAAATTCTAACTTCCTGCCTCCCAATCAATAAGCACTCTATCCAACTTGGCAACAATATGATTACACTGTTGCAGACAACAATGTTATTATCAAGTAAGTGGAGTTGCAGGCCAAATATTAAAATTCCATTTAGAAATCTAGTTCTTACAACCTCCATCTCAATTCATCATGTTCTCTTTTCTGAATTTACAACCACCTTGTTATAGAGCCATAGAGTCATATAGCACAGAAACAGACATTTTGGTCCAAACAGGCCATGCTGAATGTAATCCCAAACTAAACTATTTTCAACTGCCTGCTCGTGGCCCATGTTCCTCCAAATCTTTCCTACTCGTGTATTCATTTAAGTGCCTTTTAAACATTGCAACTGTGCCCACATCCACCACTTCCTCTGGAAGATCATTCCACTCGCAAACTACCATTTGTGTAAAGAAAGTGCCCCTCCTAATTTTTTAAAAATCTCTCTCCTCTCACTTTAAAAATTTGCCCCATAATATTGAAATCCCCCTCCCTAGGGAAAGGATATCTACCATTAACTCTATCTATACCCCTCATGATTTTACAAATCACTATAAGATCTCCTCTCAACCTCCTATGCTGCAGTGAAAAAGTCCTAGCCTATCCAGCCTCTCTTTGTAACTCAAACCTTCCATTCCTGGCAACATCCTGGTAAATCTCTTCTGAACCCTCATCAGCATAATCATCTTCTTCTTATAACTGGGAGACCAGAATTAGACACAGTCCTTTGAGTATAGGGGTTGGGAGGTCATGTTGAGGTTATACAGGACATAGTACCTGGAGTAATAAGTAATGAAGGCAAAGCCTGCTAAATGTCTTTTTAACCACCCTGTCTAAATGTGATGCAAACTTCAAAGAATAATGTATCGGAATTCCTAGGTATCTCTGTTCTACAACACTACAAGGCACTACCATTAATTCTATAAATCCTATCCCTATTTGCTGTCCCAAAATGCAATACCTGTATTTATCCAAATTGAACTCTATCTGCCATTTTTCAGCATTTGCTTTGTAACTTTAGAAAAGCTTCTTAACTGTCTACTATACCACAAATTTTGGTGTTGTCTTCAAACTGACGAACCACACCTTCTCAGCCAAATCATTTATAAATATGACAAACAAAAGAGGACCCACAACCGATCTGTGTGGTACACTACTGGTGACGGGTCTCCAGTCTGAAAAACAACCCTCCACCATCACTCTCTGCCTTCTTAATAATCCAATTGTTCTTACTTCATCTCTGCCTCCAGTTAAATTTCCCAACCAGTGCTTACAGTTATTCCATTGACCAAGCCTTCTCATGTGGACTTGCTACCTCCCGTATCAGGACTAATAGCAGAAGTGGTCATGCAAAGTCTAGAACGGACAGCACTGCCTAGTATCCAGCCAAAACTGTGGATCCGCTATATCATTACCAAACACGTACATCCAGAGGAAACCCATCAGCTCATAAACAACATCCTTACCAGCACAAAATTCAACAAGGAAGAAGAGAACAATAAAACTAACTTTACTTTTATAATGGTTGTGGACATAATGGTCAAACACAAGGCCAATGAGGAGCTCTAGACAAGTGGGAAGACCACCCACACAGATGAAATAGATTAGATTAGATTAGACTTACAGTGTGGAAACAGGCCCTTCGGCCCAACAAGTCCACACCGACCCGCCGAAGCGCAACCCACCCATACCCCTACATATTACCCCTTACCTAACACTACGGGCAATTTAGCTTGGCCAATTCACCTGACCCGCACATCTTTGGACTGTGGGAGGAAACCGGAGCACCCGGAGGAAACCCACGCAGACACGGGGAGAACGTGCAAACTCCACACAGTCAGTCGCCTGAGTCGGGAATTGAACCCGGGTCTACAGGCGCTGTGAGGCAGCAGTGCTAACCACTGTGCCACCGTGCCGCCCTCAAATACTCAACCACAACAGCAACCATCATTTACTTGGAACAATCACTCTTGCACCCTACAGTATAATGGTCCTCAACAATGAAATGATCCCACTGGATCCAGAAAGATTTCAATCCTAGAAATGATAGCCCTTTAATTCCACCCCTAATGTTGCTAGGATGGATCTTCTTGCGTCCACAGTTGTATATTGTTAGCAGTGTTATGAAGTTGAAGGCATACAGTGTATCTTTAAGAGAATGCTGTTTGGCACTGAGACCTTACAAGCTTTCTGTCATATGACAAGCTAGCAGCCTCACAGTATACTGGAAAATTGGAAATATGCAACACTTGGCTGTGCAATAGATACCTGAGTTGGTTGCTGTTTTGACAACAATTTGAATTTAACTAATCAGTTTAAATTATGTCCCAGAATACGAAAATCCAATCGAGTTTGAATTTATTGTTTTTTGCCAACCTTGAACCAATGAGACAATCTGATGTTTGGGGTATAAGAAAAGCAGGCATTTTGAAAGTCAGGAAGAGCAACTGTCATCGACAGTGTAACTGCCATCGAGGAAGACCAACATTCAAAAACACTATCAAAGGTACCTTTCCCGTATGAAAAATATTCACACTAAAAGAAAGAAGATGACCTAGGGAGATCTTCAGCCAAAAGAAGACAGACACGGATGACAACAGCCGCTGTGTGGCTTTGAAATTAAATTCATATAATTTTAATATGAACTTTTACTTGAACAGTATATTGTTATAGAATTGGATGCAGGTAACCAGCAGTTAAGAGAAAGTGGCGGGGGAAGGGATTACAGTTGTGAATAGTTGTTATTTAATGTTCACTTTTAGAGTTAAGGAATCAATTGATATTGTTTTCTTTAACAAGGAGAATTTGGGAGTTCCTGTCACTCATATTTCAACAGATTACAAGGGAAGGTGAACTGTTCTGGGCGTTTGGTTTAATTAACAGAAGGGTTTACTGCCATGTTGTAACCGTTTGGGAGCTTGACTCTGTGATTTGGACAGGTTTGAACAGATTTGGGGTATGAATAGTCCCAGCAGATTTAAACACTTGCCGATTAGTGTCCTAGATCTTTAAATAAAACGTAGGTGAGACAATTTGTTTACTTTTGGTTACTTGTGGTTGGTTAAATTAAAAGTGAGAGAAATGGCTTTTTAAAATTGTTAAAGAGGATCTGGGGTTTGAAGATGATTCCCAAAGTTGCCAAGAAAATTTAGAAAGACAGAAGAAGGCCATACTTTCAGAATTAACAAATAGGTTAGAATTGGGTCTAACGATAGTCAAAAGTATAGCTGAAATTGTAAGGAAGTTAGTCAAGTATTTAGGTGTGTCAGAGAAACAGAAAAGTGCAGTAGAGTTAGAAAACGTTAAATTACAATTGAGGAAAATGGAGTTAGAAGATAAAGAAAGGGAAAAAAGAGTCATGAGAGAAGAGAAAGGTGAGAAAGAGCGAGAGAAGAAAAGGAGAGTGAGGAAAAAGAAAAAGAAAGAAGGTTCTTAGCTGAGCAAAGAGAGAAAGAAGAAAAAGAGAAAGAAGAAAGAAGACAGATTTTGAACTTCAGAAGTTGTGAATTAGTCAGGAAAGACAAGTTAACAGGATGGAGATGAAGAAAGAAGGTAGTACTATCTATAAGTATGTGGAAATATTGCCACATTTTGATGAGAAAGGTGTTGAAGCCTTTTTTATTTCATTTGAAAAATTGGCTAGGCAGATGGAGTGGTCAGAGAACTTGGGGGTAATACTAGTTCAGACTGAGCTGGTAGGCACAGCTAGTGAGATATTTGCAGTGCTGTCTGATGAGGGGTCAAAAGATTATGCTGATGTCAAACAGGGTACTTTGAGTACTTATGAATTGGTACCAGAAGTGTATAGTCAGCAGTTCAGAAACATAAAGAAGGAACCAGGTTAGACTCATGTTGAGTTTGAAAGAATTAAACATAGTAATTTTGATGGAAGGTGTAGGCCTTAAAAATATATAAGACCTATGAGGCTCTAAGAGAGATTATTCTGCTGGAGAAATTCCAGAGATGATAAGAATTCATGTGGATGAACAGAAAGTTCAAGAAGTGAGAGGGGCAGTAGAGATGGCAGATGAATATGCCTTGCTGCAAAAGGCAAAATTTAGCTCCTGGCAAGAATTTCATCCTGTGAGGGACAGATATTGGGAGAAGAGGAGATCCTGCACTACAAAAGAAAGATTAGAGCACACTGGTCATTGTTTACCACAGGTTAAAAAATAAGCCCAAGAGGGTGGAAAGAGAGGTGAAAGGCCTCAGGTGTTTTCACTGTAATGGATTGGGTCACAAAAAATTACAGTGCCGGTGGTTTAAGAAAGGCACTGGGTAAAGGAGTTTTCACTGCCAGAAGGTGAGATACATAACGTCACAGTGCTGGTTGTTGAAGACAGGCACTATGGGAAAAGTTGTGGTATAGGAGGCTAAGCCAGTGGCATTAGTGGGCATAGTAAAGGAAACCCCAAGAAAAGACGAGGAACTGCAGGACAGTGCACAGCCTAGGCAGAGGCTCAGTATGGAGATATGCCTGATCTCTGAAAATATTACCTAGTGCATAATATCTTTACTCAAGAAGAACAGGGGGAGAAAGGAAAGAAGTTAGAATTTTGAGAGATGAATGTATTTGCACTCTATCTGGCCTGTTAGCCGAGAAAATGGTAATTTATGGGATAGATGGACAGAAATTTAGCATTTCCCAATGTAAGATGAGATTGGAGTGCCAAATCAAGACTGGGGAAGTAACAGTGGGAGTGATTGACAGAATATCAGTTCCAGGAGTACAATTTGTTCTTGGGAATGATTTAACAGGATCCAAGGTGGAAGTGACACCCCTTGTTGTGGAGAAGCCAAAGGAAGACCAGGGAACTGAGGAATTAAAAGAAAAATATCCTGGATTTTTTTCCAGACTCTGCAATAACAAGATCCCACTATTATAAGTCACAGCACGAAGCAAAAAGTAAAGAGAAAGACAAAAGAGTTGAGGTTCAATTAGCTGATACCATGTCTGATGTAATGGTGCAGGAAAAACCTGAACAGGCAGAGGGTCAGGGAGAAGTGTTTAGTCCTGAAAGGCTAATGGACTTAAAACAGAAAGATGAGATAATAAAAGACTGATACATACTCAGAAAGAATTAGAATGAGTTCCTGACAGTTATTATCTTAAAGATAGAATCCCAAGTCGAAAATGGAGAACATGGTAGAGTAGTGCAGAGGAGAAATGCACAGAAGAACACCAGATTGTGTTGCTGGTAGCATACAGACAGCACATGTTTTGGAAGTCACTTAGCTGTGAGGAAGACTCATGCTAAAATTCAAAGGTATTTCTATTGGCCTGGAATGCACAAGAATGTGGCTAGCTTTTGCCATACATGAAATACATGCCAAATGGTACGTAAGCCACAGGAAGTAATAAAACCAGCACCTTTGTTGCCAACTTCCACTTTCGAGAACCTTTCATGCAGGTTATGATTGACTGCGTAGGTCCCCTCCTGAAAACTAAGAGTGGGAACCGGTATTTGCTAACCATAATGAATGTGTCAACCAGATTTCAGGAGGCAATTCCAACACGGAGTTTTAAGGAAAAAAGGGTGGTAGAGGAGTTAGTAGCTTTTTTTATGCAGTATGGGCTACCCAGAAAGATTCAATCAGATCAAGTTTTATTGCTAGGCTGTTCAAGGAAGTCATGGTTAGCTTAGGCATACAGCACTTTAAATTAAGGGTGTAACATCATGAATCCCAGGGAGTTTTGAAAAGGTGGCATCAGACCCTGAAGATCATGTTAAGAACGTACTATCAGGATTACCCGAATGATTGGGATAAAGGTATCCCATTCATATTGTTTGCCATTAAAGATGCCCAAACAAATCTACTCAGTTTACTCCCTTTGAGTTAATATTCAGACTTGAAGTGAAAGGGCTTTTGAAATTAATTAAAGAAAAATTGACAGGACCAAAGTCTGAGATCACACACTTGGATTATGTATTTGAAGGTGAGGGAGAGATTAAATTGAGTAGGTGAGTTAACCAAAGTGCATCTGAAGAGGGCAGAGCATAGAGTGAATCAGGTGGCAGATAAAAACTCTGAAATTCAGGCATTTTCCTGTGGAGATGACGTATCAATATTGTTACCAGTGGTAGGAGATCCCTTCAAAGCCAGGTTTAGTGGTCCCTATCAAATTGAGAAAAAGTTAAGTCAGGTAAACTATCTGATAAAGATGCCAGACAGGGAAAAAAAAAACTACGTTAGGTATGTCATGATGACGAGATTCCCTACAGTATGGAAACAGGCCCTTCAGCCCAACACGTCCACAGTGACCATCTGAAGAGTAACCCACCCAGACCCATTCCCCTACCCTATATTTACCCCTGACTAACACACCTAACACTATAGGCAATTTAACTTGGCCAATTCACCTGGCCTGCACATCTTTGGATTGTGGGAGAAAACCCACACAGATACAGAGTGAATGTGCAAACTCCACACAGTCACCAATGTGGGAACTGAACCCAGGTCCCTAGTGCTGTGAAGCAATAGTGCTAACCACTGAGCCATCATGCCATCCCCACATGAATGTGTTCAAACCTTTTTATAACAGAGAGATGGAATTGGAGAAACAGGTGTTAGTTACTGCTCCTCAGAATGAGGAATCAAATCCAGATGTCATGGTGTTTGATGTGTCTCAAAATATGCTAAACAATGAGGAAGTCCTTGAAGAGTGGAATAGATTAGTGAACTCTCTGTCTCAGGAGCAAATAACTCAATTTTTTGCAGCAGTATGAGGACATAATCAGGAATAAGATGAGGAGGACTAATGCTATTGAGCATGAGGAAGAATTAAGGAATGCTGTTCCGATAAAACAACACCCCTACAAGCTTAATCCTTTCAATGTCACACAGGTGCAGAAGAAAGTGGATGTGATGCTCAACAAAGATATCATCAAACCGAGTCAGAGCAAGTAGAACTTGCCGATCGTGTTAGTTCCCAAACCTGATGGGACTCAACAATTTTGCGTAGACTATCAGAAGGTCAACACAGTAACAAAGTCGGACTCATAACCAATACCAAGATTGGAGGACTGTATAGAGAAATTTGGACAAGCCAGTTACATCACAAAGTTGGACTTACTGTGTGGTTATTGGCACGTATCTTTATCAGAGAAAGTGAAAGATGTTTCTGTATTTGTAACTCCAAATGCACTATATCAATTCAAAGTGATGCCTTTTGGAATGAAGCCATATTCCAAAGACTCATGAACAGAGTTGTGGCTGTGTTAACAAAATATGCAGTTTATTTGGATGATATTGTGATCTTTAGTTAGTCATGGAAAGATTACATGGTACAGTTGGCAGATCTCTTTGAATGATTAAAAGAAGCAAAACTGGTAATAAACTTGAGGAAAACAAAATTCGTGAAGGCAGAGGTGACAATTTTGGGATTTAACATGGGTCATGGAAGCAAGATGACCCCAAGGAACTCCTGAAGACCATCAATGAATTTCCACGACCATCTTTGAAGAAAGACATATTTCAATTTTTGGGACTAAGCGGACACTACCAGACGTTTGCTCCAAACTTCAGCAGCATTGTGGTACCGCCTACAGATTTACTGAAGAAGAACACAAAATTTTGATGACAGAAGAATGCCAGGATGCATTTAGATACACACCAAATTTTTTGAAGCCCTTCAAAGTTGCAATCAATGCCAGTGATATAGAGTTGGAGCTATACTGCTACAGGAAGATGATGATGGAATTGAATGGCCAATTGGCTACTTTTCAAAGAAACTCAACACCCCCCAGAGAAAACACTATGTAACTCTCATCGAGAAAGACTGCCATTCAAAAACACTCTATCAAAGGTACCTTTCTCATATGAAAAATATTCGCACTCAAAGAAAGACGGCCCAGGGAGATCTTCAGCCGAAGTTAAGTTGATGTAATTTTAGTATGGGTTTTTATTGGAACATTATATTGTTATAGAGTTGGAGGCAGATAACAAGCAGTTAAGAGAAAGGGGGGGGGGGGCTTAGAGTTGTGAATTGTTGCTGTTTGATGTTCACTTTTAGACTTAAGGAATAATTTGATATTATTTTCTTTAACAAGTGGAATTTATGAGTTCTTTATCACTCATATTTTAACAGATTACAAGACAAGGTGAACCTTTCTGGATGTTTGATTTAATTAACAGAAGGGTTCACTGCTGTGTCGTAACAGCGGTGACCAGAAGCGTGCCTAGAAAGTTTAAAACCAGAATGGACTCTGTCAGAGTGGGGACCATTGATGGTGAACTGCTAGTGGGAGGCAGCTCAAGGCTTCTGCAATTGCCACTTGGCCTCCTGGACAGCGTTTTAATTTGTCACTGTACACACTGAGAATAAGGGCACACGGCTGAATTCGACCAGAAGCAATGGGTGACACAACCTTGTTTTCTTTAAGTAGCCCTAGGAGGGGCTTGTAGTCTGTTACTATCACAAATTTACATCCATTAAAGATACTGATTGAATTTTCTCACACCAAAGATGATCGTCAACCTTTCCTCAATCTGGGCATATTTGTGTTCAACACCAGTCCAAGTCCAAGAAGCGTACGTTATTGGGCATTGCTCTCCACTGGGAGAAAGTGGAGGCCTGCAGATGCTGGAGATCAGAGTTGAGGGTGTGTTGCTGGAAAAGCACAGCAAGTCAGGCAGCATCTGAGGAGTAGGAGATCCTGATGAAGGGCTCTGGCCCGAAATGTCTATTCACTTGTTGCTCTCTACTGGGCCACCAGTGAGCCAACACTGACATCATAGGTCAGCACCACCTCTTGTTTGGGATCACAGAGGGCCAATACTTTAGATGACAATATCTGCTTTTTCACTTTGATAAATGCTACTTCTTGGTTATGTAACTATTTCCAAGGCTGACCTCTTTACAACAGCAAGTTAAAGGTGTTAAGATAAAGGTCAGATTATGAATGAATTTTCCAACCCTAGGGAAGACCCAAGTTCCGGTCCAGGGCACCTTTGATCTCTTTCACTTTATCTTTCAATGGGTATAATCCAGTCCTGTCCACTTTGTAGCACAATTTGGGATATCTGGAACAAATACGGTTCCCTTCTAAGACATATTCCCTTCTGGGACAAATATTTAAGCATGATGTTCAAGTTCTCCAAGTGCTCTGTATTGGTCTTCCCACATATTAACATTCATAAATGGCAACCTGGGGTAAACCTTTTAAAATGTCATCTATCGTCTGCTGGTAAAGGGCACGGGCTAATGATACTCCAGATGGCAGTCTTATATATTGGTACAAACCACAATGGATATTAAATGTGGCATACATCCAACACCCCTCACCTAGTCCCAATTGCAGGTATGCATGTCCCGATCAGTTACTGTGTACAGGTCTACTATGTGATGGATTGAGTATTTATCCAGCTGTGAGAAGTCATTTACCATTTGCTTAAAATCCCCACGAAGGTTAATTGAGCCATCAGGCTTCACAATCAGTACAGCTGGTGCTGCCTATTCTGCAAAATGACCAGTTTGATGATTTATTTACTTTCCAGTCCTCTAATTACTGCCATAGGCAAATGAGACTGCGCGGACCTTCCAGAATTACTTCCTGGACAAGATGTAAGGTAGCCTTACCTCTTTTAATAGTCTGTAGACAGTGCTGAAAAATCTCTAGGTATTTAATTAGGACTTCATTCAGGCAGCTATTTTCTAATCGAAAAATGTTGATCCAATCAAGGTCAATCTTTCTTATCCAAGTCTGCCCCTTCAAACTTGCGTCCAAACATTTTATCACAATCAGTGGTAACTGCACCAATTGCTTCTCATCGGACACTGGAATAGAGGTCTTACCCTTAATTTGTAATGGTTCCTTGGTTTAGGATCTCAGTCTGGCCAAAGTCTTGCACAAACCTAATGGTTGGAGTTCACAGCGAATATTGTTCATATTCAGGTGAGGCCTCATAGGCCTAAATCTGCATACTGCCAGCAACTACAATGGCTTGCAGGCCCAGAACCTGAGCCATTTGGCTGAATTTCAGCTAGTTTTTGGGATTTTACAGTGGGCTGACCTAGAGTCTCTCTGATCAGGATATGCTCTGTGTGACGCTCTGCAATTGTTTATCTTCAAGTGGTGTTCCCCAAACTCAGTTGGACAGCTAAGGGTTTCCTCTTCATTTGGGATGCCCTGTAGCTCACATTCTCCATTTGCTGCATTTTCCAATAATAAAGCCCATATAGTGTCTGTCAGAAATCCTGTTGGGCTTTAGCTAATAGTCAGTTTTATATGGTTATGTCATTAATCCCACATACCAAACGATCTCTCAGCATCTCTTTCAGGCTCAACACAAAATTTATAGGCCTCTGCCAGTTGTCTTAACCTTGCCAAAATTCCTGATATGGATTTGCTTGGTTCTCAACCTGCTAAGGAAAACTGATAGCGTCACAGAATTAGAGGATTCTTGGGGACGTAATATTCCTTAGCTAAACCTGTCAAGTCTTGAAACGTTTTAGTATCTGGTGCCACAGGGAAAATTTGGTTCCTTATAACCAAAAATGCCATGGGCCCACAAGCAGTCAGAAGAATTACACATTGGTTTTCATCTACACCAATGTCATTTACCCGGAAAAAACACTGAATTCTTGACCTTATAGAGGTTTACAAAATTATGAGAGACATGGATCGGGTAAGTAGGCAACGTCTTTTCCCTGGGGTCAGGGAGTCCAGAACTAGAGGGCATAGGTTTAGGGTGAGAGGGGAAAGACATAAGCAGCAACTTTTTCACACAGAGGGTGGTACGTATATGGAATAAGCTGCAAGAGGTAGTGGTGGAGGCTGGTACAATTGCAACATTTAAAAGGCAATTGGATGGGTATATGAATAGGAAGTGTTTGGAGGGATATGGGCTGGGTGTTGGCAGGTGGGACTAGATTGGGTTGGGATATTTGGTAGGCATGGACGGATTGGACTGAAGGGTCTGTTTCCATGCTGTACATCTCTATGACTCTACTGGGCCTTGTCTTCTACTGCAGGATTGAACCTGTTAAGCTTCCTGAATAAAGACACAATGTCAAAAATGAACTCAAAGATGACTGTTGCAAGCAAATGTTCTTCAGGATTTATATGTGATTTTGATGTGAACATAGGAGGAAATACTAAGTTTGTAGACGACACCAAAATTGGAGGTGTAGTGGATAGCGACTTCCAAGTACAATGAGATCTTGATCAGATGGGCCAATGGGCTGAGGAGTGGCTCACAGAGTTTAATTTAGATAAATGTGAGGTGCTACATTTTCGAAAGGCAAATCAGAGCAGGTCTTATGCACTTATTGGTAAGGTCCTGGGAGTGTTGCTGAACAAAGAGAACTTAGAGTTGCTTGAAAGTGGATTCACAGACAAATATGATAGTGAAGGCATTTGGTATGCTTTCCTTTATTGGTCAGAGCATCAAATACAGAAGTTGAGAGGTCATGTTGTGGCTGTACAGGACATTGGTTAGGCCACTTTTGTGTGCAATTCTGGTCTCCCTCCAATTGGAATGATGTTGTGAAACTTGAAAGGTTCAGAAAAGATGTATAAGGATGTTGCTAGGGATGGAAGATTTGAGCTATCGGGAGAGACTGAATAGGCTGGGGCTATTTTCCCTGGAATGGAGGAACTTGAGGGATAACATTACAGAGGTTTATAAAATCATGAGGGGTATGGATAGGGTAAAGAAACAAGGTCCAGAACTAGAAGGTATAGGTTTAGGGTGAGAGGGGAAAAATTTAAAAGGGACCTAAGGGGCAAAATTGTCACACAGACAGTTGTGTGTTTGGAATGAGCAGCCAGAGGAAGTGGTGGATGCTAGTACAATTATAATGTTTAAACAACATCTGGATAGATATATGAATAGGAAGAGTTTAGAGGGATACGGGCCAAGTGCAGGCAAATGGGACTGAATTAGGTTAGGATATCTGGTCGGTACGGACGAGTTTAGATTAGATTAGATTAGATTACTTACAGTGTGGAAACAGGCCCTTCGGCCCAACAAGTCCACACCGACCCGCCGAAGCGCAACCCACCCATACCCCTACATTTACCCCTTACCTAACACTACGGGCAATTTAGCATGGCCAATTCACCTGACCCGCACATCTTTGGACTGTGGGAGGAAACCAGAGCACCTGGAGGAAACCCACGCAGACATGGGGAGAACGTGCAAACTCCACACAGTCAGTCGCCTGAGTCGGGAATTGAACCCGGATCTCAGGCGTTGTGAGGCAGCAGTGCTAACCACTGTGCCTCCCAGAGTTGGACCAAAGAGTTTATTTCCATGACTCTACGACTGTATGACTGTATGGTTTTCTCTCGTCACTAAAGAAATAACTCCAAGGAGGTTGGTATCCTGTCACCAAGTCATTTGTTGACATGTCAGCTCTGACCAGCCAACCCAAAATGAGGAGATTCTCTGAATCGCCATTATATATTTTTTAATATAGGCATGATGCCAGAAATGCTTACCACAAATACCCCCACCTCCTCCCGGGGGAAGCATAGGATGGCCTAGTGGTATTATCACTGGACTTTTAATTCAGAGACAGAGATAATGTCCCAGGAACTAGGTTTTAATCCTGCCATTGCAGATTGTAGAATCTGATGAAACCATTGTTGATTCTTGGAAAAACCCATTTAGTTCACTAAAGTCTTTTAGGGAAGGAAACTGCCATTCTTACCTAGTCACAGCAAAATGATTGACTCTTAACCGCCCTCTGGGCAATTAGGGGTGGACAATAAATGCTGGCTAGCCAGCAATCCTCTGATCCTGTAAATGAATTTCTAAAAAATTTTTAAAACTTATAGATGACTGTTGTGAGTGAATTTTGATCAGGCACATAACTGTTTTCGTTCATTGCCACTGAAATAACTACATAGAGGCTGATCGTATTTGACTGACTAAATCCTCATGCAGAACAATAAAGCTCATTCTTTCGTCAAGGCCACCATGGAGCAAATGTTACATCTCCTGAACATGACATTCTGATATTTGGAGTGGTCTGATGGGACTTTGCAGTTCATCCCAGATCCTATGTAATCCTTCCATGCTACGCTTTTCACAACTGGAGCAGACAGAGGAGATGCGATAAGATGCCGAAGAGCTAGGAGAGTGCAACAGTGTTCTGAGGGGGAAGAAGACGATATTGAGCAGGAGGAACATCACATTCACCATGACAGAATAATGCAGCATCAGGTACAACAAGCCAGACGGGACTTAATTAACAACAGTTTCCAATAAGTTAGAACTGGATGAGATAATCATTCATTGGTTATTAATTTGTGGTTGTTCAAAAGGCAAACAAAATCTGTTTACTTTCAGAAGCAAATACAATTGTTCTGGCTGTTTTTCTTCACTTTTCCTGTTGTTCAATCAAAGTTAAGGCTTTACAACATGCAATGTTTCCACTTTGAATGATAACAAGGTGTGTTATGCTAGGAATTACGGAAAGAGATGCACTAAGTCAGACAGGATTCTATCATGATACGACACTGAGAAGGGGCAGCCTCTGTAAGTTCATTCTTGCACTACAGTTACAATGACAATCAATGAGACAGGTGATGATGAAAAGAGGCAATACATTTACAACGACGGAATTCTAATTCTAATGAAGTGTCACTGCATGATTCCTTTCACACAATCTGTTATTAAAGCATTGTTTATCTCTTGTATTCATAACTAAGGCACTATTGAAGGAACACTGGTGAGTTTCTCAAATGAGTACACTGTACATTGGTGGAGCGAGTGAATATTGGAAGTGATGGATAGGGTGCCAATCTAGTGTGCCATCTGAACTCATAAGTTCTACCACCTGGATGGACAACAGGAGCAGATGTATGGGAGTGCATCACCTGCAGGATCCTCTTTTAATCATACATTTTCCTGATTTAGAATTAGAATTTATTGTTTAATAAATGTGTACTCAAGTACACCAGTACAGTGAAAAGTGGTCATTAGATTCAAAACATTAACTCTGCTTTCTCTCCACAGTAGCTGCCAGACCTGCTGAGTTTCTTCAGCAATTTGTGTTTTTGTTTCACTCCCACCATCCAGTTTTTTTTTATTATATTGTCTCATGTTTATCAGTGTTGCCACTGTAATCCATTTTATACAGATTTTACCTCACATTCTGCTTTTTTTCTGAAGTTATTGGGAATTGGAAAAAAGGCCACTGAAAATATTGAAAAGAAGAACAGAACTACAAGGACAGCCAAAATTACTCCAATGACAACATTCTGTGGCACACACAAATTCAGAAAAAAGTGAACTCAATCAATTCTGTATATTTCTTCTTAATTTTGGTTAACGTTTTTTAACAAATGTTGTGACTTCTGCCTGTAACTCTTAATTTTATAGATGCTATAGTTGAGCTTTTACACACCTTAAAATGATGGCGTGCCCTAATTAGCCATCTGCAGTCAGCATTGTTAGGATAAAAATTGGGGAAATTTGGAGAGGTTATATTTCCAGATGCAGCTATCAACATGCTTCCACATATATCTGCAAAAATACAATTTAAAGGGGCAATTATCACACCTACATATTTCATACACACATTGTACAATATTATTATTTATAGGAAATGATATTGCAAGCCATTTACAGAGAAATAATCTAGATGTTCTTGAGCACAGATCACAAAAGGTTCATGACCAGTGCAGAGAAGTTATGATTCAATTGAACAGTGGAATATCTTCTACTTAACACAATCATTTAGTACAAATCAGATGCCATCATATTGTTACTGACAGCTCACTTGTGTTAATAAACCATGCTTCAAATGGTGGCTGATAGTGACCTTGGAAACATTTCAAAAGAAGATTACTCAATGATTCCCAGCTTCAACACCATTACTCTGATGATGTTAAAGAGTTAGGCCTAGCAGCATAGATTGAGAAGAACTTGATTTAGGCATATGAAAAACAAATCTCAGCGCTGGATCGAATGTCTCAGAGATTGTTTTAGCTTTTTGAATTGAACAAGACCAACATTTATTAATTTAAGTTACATAAATGTAGGAGAAAGCTAGATGCTTTCCAAAACAGCATCTAAAATGTCTTGTCACTGATGTTCCTACAATGCTATTGGGAGATTATGCACACACTAATTGGTGTGCCAATGCATTCACTGTCATGCATAAACCTTGGAGGTCCATGCTGTGGAAAACTACATTTAAAGGGAAAGTTGGTTATCATTCTGTCCAGTGTATGTTTGCTCTTCATAAAAAGATAGTTTTTAAAAAAAATGGTCAATGTAATTTGTTGTGTTCGTTTAGCACAAGACACAGAGTTTTCCAAAAATTCCTTGTTCCTTTTTATTGTTTATTTTTCTTATTTATAGGAGACTTTGTGGTTTGATGATGGGGAATAGGAATAAGCAGGCTGATCTACCTTTGTATATTATTTTCTTATTATTTTTAGAGTTTCAGATTTCTTTCTTACATTGTTTCAAGGAGAAGGAGATGGAGTTGGTATTTGGGGAACAGAGGCTGTGGTAGGGATTCATTAATGTGGATTTTTGGGGCTAGTACCTACATTTATTGACTATGTGAAAAACTGGAAGGTATTGAACTGATTGGAGGCTTTCTGAAATAACAGTATTTTACCAAAGTAGAAGGGAACTCATGCGTTTTCTTGGAAAATGAGGTCAACAATTCAATGTGGTCAGCGATCCACCTGCTAATTACTGTAAGTTAAGATTCTTTGGGGGAAAAACTCCCAAACCAATCTTTTAGGGATATTAGTTTTTGGAAATCTTGTTTTTGTAATAAATCATGAGGCCTCCGTTTACAATTATCTAGCAATCAATTCAATTCTTGGTTTCTGTTTCAAATAAAAAACTTTTATGGAGTAAAAAGTAGGCAAACCTCCAAAGCTTGTAATTAAGAATTCTCTCTTTCCTCTTGATTGAATTTGTTCAAAAAGCAATAAGTATTCTAGATCTCAGTATTTTGACAGCCTTGTAACATTAAAAAAAACACTTGGGAAAAACTTGATTTAGGCATATGAAAAATATTTGAGTGCTGGATCAAATGCCTCCGAGATTGTGTTAGTTTTGTGGACTGAACAAGACTTTATTCATTCAAGCAACATAAAATCTCGAAGAAAGCTAGATGTTTTCCAAGACAGCATCTAAAATGTGTTGTCACCAATGTTTCTACTCTGTTGTTGGGAGATTCTCCACATATGAATTGGTGTGCCAATTCATTCACTGCTACGCATGAATCTTGGAGATTGATGCAGTTTCACCTCATATGTCAGTCCTGCCATCCCCAGAATCAGCCTGGTAAACATTTGCTGCAATCCCTTGTGAGTCTCATGACCTTAGGGAAAGAAGATCACACGCTGATTATTACTTAATTAAGGGAAGAAAATAAGTCATCGATTTAAGTTCTCTATTCACAATGCCAATCACCAACTGTAGGTCAGTAGCATAATTACTGATAGATCTGGCTGAGTCCTGATGATCATAACCATTGGCAGGTGGGAAGAGAATAAAAATGTTGGAGAAAGCTAATTGATCGCATCAAGTCCTTGTATCTGTCTATGAAAACATTGGTAAGAGTCACTTAATACTGTGGAGATCCTTACTCCTTTACACACTAAAGACAGCCACTATTATGTTGTGTCGGATCATGCTGAGTGAGTTAACAGCCCAAAACTTGACGTTAATAAGGTGCTGCATGCCACTTAACCACAACTGTATTCCACCATATTCCTCATTCTTTCATCACCATGCTGGATGATTAATCTTTGTTGTATTTGAAATGTAAAACAGTTTACTAGAAACAGCACCAGATGTACCTGAAAATGTGTCCTGCAATCGAGGACTTTAGGATAAATTGTGGAGTATGTAGGTTGTGGACAGAACTAAATAATCGTACAATGGTCTGTACAATATTAAAACTTGCAGGTTAAATATTTGGGGCTGGGCTGACTTGGAGAACAAATCCAACAGTGACATGGTAGGAAACTTGTGAGTTCGTTAGTTGTTGAGCAGCTGCTGTTGCTGTTGGTCTTCAGTTTAGATTAAGTATACGAAGGAAGGTAAGGTCCCAAGAATATATTTAATATTCAGTGAACTAAAGACAGTCAACGTGTAAAGTATAATTTAAAGCTAATTCATGTTAGGGCAGCTCGACTATGTGGAATATTCCTCCTGTTTAGGGTGTAGGTTTGCTCGCTGAGCTGTAGGTTTGATATCCAGAAGTTTCATTACCTGGCTAGGTAACATCATCAGCGGCGACCTCCAAGTGAAGCGAAACTGTTGACTCCTGCTTTCTATTTATATCTTTCTCCTGGATGGGGTTCCTGGGGTTTGTGGTGATGTCACTTCCTGTTTGTTTTCTGAGGGGTTGATAGATGGTATCTAGATCTATGTGTTTGTTTATGGTGTTGTGGGTTGGAGTGCCAGGCCTCTAGAAATTCTCTGGCATGTCTTTGCTTAGCCTGTCCCAGGATAGATGTGTTGTCCCAGTCGAAATGGTGTTTTTTTTTCTTCCATGTGTAGGGCTACGAGGGAGAGAGGGTCGTGTCTTTTTGTGGATAGCTGGTGTTCGTGTATCCTGGTGGCTAACTTTCTTCCTGTTTGTCCTACGTAGTGTTTGTGGCAGTCCTTGCATGGAATTTTGTAGACACACTGGTTTTGTCCATGGGTTGTACTGGGTCTTTTAAGTTTGTTGGTTTTTGTTTGAGAGTGTTGGTGAGTTTGTGTGCTACTAGGATTCCGGGGGGTCTTAGTAGTCTGGCTGTCATATAAATATGACATATATGACAAACATATAAATAGAAAGCAGGAGACAACAGCTTCGCTTCACTTCGAGGTCACCACTGATGATGTTACCTAGCCAGGTAATGAAACATCTGGATATCAAACCTACAGCTCAGCGAGCAAATCTACACCCTAAACCTCAACTTGAGCTACAAACCTTCACAAACCTTGCAAAAATTCCTCCTGTGTTATATAGGAAGTCAGTGACACTTCCAGTGCTTTGGATGACTGTGTGTGCAGGAAGTGACTTCAGCTGTAGCTACTGAAATTCATATTTTGGATATGGAGCTGCAGATGGAAACATTGTGACCTACACAAGGCTGACATCTTTGTGGATAATGTGTACAGTGAAGTAGTCACTCGACAAGCAAACAATCAACAGAAAGAGAATAGGTACCGTGAGAGACAGAACAAACAGTATGGCTCAATGATAGAACAGAGAGGGTGGTGGTGGAGGGTTGTTTTTCAGACTGGAGGACTGTGACCAGTGGTGTGCCACAAGGATCGGTGCTGAGTCCACTACTTTTTGTCATTTATACAAATGATTTGAATTTGAACAGAGGAGCTATAGCTAGTAAGTTTACAGATGACACCAAAATTAGAGGTGCAGTGAGCAGTGAAGAAGGTTACCTCAGAGTATAATGGGATCTTCATCAGATGGCCAATGGGCTGAGAAGTGGCAGATGGAGCTTAACTTAGATAAATGTGAGGTGCTACATTTTGGAAAAGCAAATCAGAGCAGGACTTAAGCATTTAATGCTAAGGTCCTGGGCCATACTGTTGAACAAAGAAATCTTGGAGTGCAGGTCATACTTCCTCGAAAGTAGAGTTGCAGGAAGAAGGCGTTTGGTATACTTTCCTTTATTGGTCAGGGCACTGAGTATAGGAATTGGAAGGTCATGTTGTGGCTGTACAGGATGTTGGCTGGGCCACTGTTGGAATATTGCATGCAATTCTGGTTTCCTGACACAGGAATGATGTTGTAAAACTGGAAAGGGTTCAGAAAAGATTTACAAGGATGTTGCTAAGGTTGGAGGATTAGAGCCACAGGGAGAGGCTAAACAGGCTGAGGCTGTTTTTCCTGGAATGTTGGAGTCTGATAGGTGACTTATTGAGGTTTATAAAATTACAAGGGGCATAGATAGGATAAACAGACAAACTCTTTTTCCTGGGGTGGGGGAGACCAGAAATATAGGACATAGGTTTAGGGTGAGAGGGGAAAGATATAAAAAGGACCTAAGGGGCAAATTTTTCATGCAGAGGGTGATGCATGTATGGACTGAGCTGCCAGAGGAAGTGGTGGAGGGTGATACATTTAAAGGAATTAAGAGACATCTGGATGGGTGTATGAATAGGCAGGGTCGAGAGGGATACTGGCCAAGTGTTGGCAAATGGGACTAAATTAAGTTAGGATATCTGGTCGGCATGGATGAATTGGACCAAAGGGTCTGTTTTCTGCTGCACATCTCTATGACTCTATAATTTAACATGGCCAATCCACCTAACCTGCATATCTTTGGACTGTGGGGGGAAACACATGCAGACACAGCAAGAGTGCGCAAACTCCATACAGGCTGTCCCCTGAGAGTGGAATCAAACTCAGGTCCCTGGCGTTGTGAAGCAGAAATGCTAACCACACACCCACCATGCTACCTGTACTCTTTGGAGTTCAGAAGAATGAGAAGGTAAAGGGAGGAGATTTTATTGAAACATATAATTTTTAGGGTCTTGACAGGATAGATGCTGAGAGATTAGTTTTCCCTGTGGGGGGTCTAGGACAAGAGGGCATAATCCAGAGTATGGGTTTGCCCATGTAAGACAGACATAAGGATGAATTTCTACTCTGAGAGAGCAGTGAATCGGTTGAATTATTTATTGCAGAGGGCTGGAGCGTTAAGAAAATGAAGTATAGATACATTTTTAGAGTAAGGGATTCAAGGGTCATGGGGAAATGACAGGAAAGTGGAGTTGTGATAGTGTAAACAATAGAACTTTAGTAACTGTTCGTAGATTGAAAGATGCAGCAATAACTCTGTCTGGAATACATAGTAAAGTGACAAGGACAACTGGAAGTGAAAGCAGTTAGCCATACCTGGGAAAAGAAAAAGTTGAAGAAAATTGTGTTATGCCACATGGACAAATGATTGCCCTTCAGAAGACTTTAAACAGTTGTTTGCAGGAAAGCGGTATCTTCAAACAGTCAATGTCAGTTGTAACAAGGAACAGAAAAACTACTGCTGATAAAAAGGCAAGCTTCATATTTGAAAGCTCCAGAGGAGTTGTCAATATTTTGGATGAAAGAATCTGAAGGATCATCTAACGTGAAGCACTGAAAACTGCATAAAAATTCCACTCCAGGACTCTTCAGCAGCAGAACTTCGAAGAATAACATTGCATAAGGACTGAAACCTGGAAATCCAGAGATAGACACTGTTGATCGGAATTGTAGCTACATTCTACCATTAATCAGACAATAGTGAAGTTGTGGTGTGGGGCTTAGCTTGCTTACTTGAGTCATTTTATTTAGTGCAACATGCAATAAAGTTTAAATAATTGTTTCAGTATTTGATTGCATGGTGTCTTAATAAGTAGTTGTCTTTGTGGTTCTTTTCCCCGAACAACCACACTCTGGGAGGTCTCATTACTTTTCCCTTACACAGCTAGTGACTCCCAGGTATGATAACTGATATTTAGGCCCTTCATATCCTTGAAATGAATCCATGCCCAGCTTATTGGTTGTCTGGATCCAGGAATCCATGCTTGGTTTCCTGACTATCTTCAATCCGGCAGATCTGCAGATGGCACTGGATATTGTCGACTCCTTGCGAGCTTCTGCATGCAGATCTGTTTCCTATTTCCTACAATCATTCTACACCCTTTAAATTTAATTGCACACTTTTAAACATCACTAATGACTCTGTTTTATCCAAACTCACAGGTTTGAAGCTGCTCCAATCCTCAAAACCAGCTTACTGGATGAAGGCAGCAGACCACGTGGTGCCCACCACCCATCCGACCCCACCCTGGAAGAAAGCCAAGCCAGCTGGAGGCAGCCTATGACAGCCCTAGGTTTGGGGCCTGCTGGAAAAGGAAGGGACCCAAGGGACCTGCTCCAGGAAGGAGAACCAACACGAAACGCTCCTGGCCCTATAAGACGCCTGCTTGACACAAAATTGCTCAGAACTTATCTGGAGAGCAGTCCAATCACTTCTGCAAAAAACATGGCTGGATCTGGAGCAGCAAATCTGCAGCAACTGAAACCAGGAACTAACTGGATACATCGGAACACAAGCAGAAACTTACCTTCTCCACTGGGTCCTAAGCATTCTCCCTCCAGTTAAAAAAGACCACACAGTAAATTTCCTGCTATACTGGATACTTAGCAGACCCTCTGCAAAAATACACAAAACTGCAACCTACCTGCACCACAGGGTTCTAGGAAGGATCACTGAACTGGAAGCAGTCAGAATCCACTCCACCAGACCACTCAAGTGTAAGAAACCGGTAAGGAAGCGGGGTACACGCACCGGCCTGCTCGTAAGACCAAGAGTATGCAGTTTTAAGACCCACTTTCCTAGCTAACTCCTAGCAAATGTACAATCTCTGGAGAACAAGATGGAAGAACTCAGATCACGGCTCAGCTTCCAGCGTGAACTGCGGGACTGATGCGCACTCTGCTTCACAGAAACCTGGCTCAACCCATCCATTCACGACTGCATTTCAGGCTAATGGTGTTTCTATCCATCGTAGGGACCATACAGCGTCCTTGAGTAAGACAAAGGGTGGAGGGGTTTGCTTTTTTATGAACAATTGTGGTGCAAGAACATTGCAACTCTGGGCAGCCATTGCTCCCCAAACCTTGAATTCCTCACCATCAAATGCCATCCCTTCTATCTAGCTAAGGAATTTAACTGCTGCTGTACTAACTGCTGTGTACATACTGCTACAAGCAAAGGTTGAGGAAGCTCTGGATGTGCTGTATTCCACCACTAACACCCTGGAAAGGGAACACCCAGAGGCCCTATTTATTGTAACTGGCGACTTCAATCAAGCCAGTCTAAGGAAGGTGTTGCCCAAGTACCACCAGAACATTACCTGCCCCACTAGGGGCCCGAACATTTTAGACCACTGCTACACCACTGTGAAGGAAGCCTACCACTCCATTCTCCGCTTTCATTTTGGGAACTCCAACCACAATGCTGTGTTTTTTCTCCTGGCTCACAGGCAAAAGCTCAAGGAGGAGACCCCCCCTCACGGATACAGGTCCAGTGTTGGTCAGAGGTGGCAGAGGATTAACTCTAGTGCTGTCTGGAATCGGCTGATTCAGCCATGTTCAAACAATCCACAGATACCTTGGACCAGTATGCCACCTCCGTCACAGGCTTTATCAGCAAGAATGTGGAGCACTGCATATTGAGGAAATCAATCTGGGCGTTCCCCAACAGGAAACCCTGGATGAATCAGGACACACAGAACCTGCTAAATACCAAGCGTGAGGCCTTCAGATCAGTAGTCCCACTCAAATATAAGGAATCCAAGTATGAACCTCGCAGGGCCATTAAGACAGCCAAGGACTAATGCAGATCCAAAGTACAGACCCAGATAGGTACCCGGTGACTATAGCAAGGATTGAATGATTTAACAGATTCTAAAAAGAGACCGTGCAAGATAGCTGGTGATGACATATCCCTTCCAGATCATATCAAAGCCTTCTATGTTGGCTTTGAGCAGAATTTCGGCAGAGAGGTAACATTTATTCCAACAAGTCCTGACAAACCTATTCCAAAAGTCACTGCATCAGAGGTCAAATCAGTTTTCCTTCATGTGAATCCAAGGAAAGTGATGGGACCAGACGGAGAACCAAGCCGTGCACTCAGAGCATGCGCACATCAGCTGGCAGAGGTCTTTTCTCGGACATCTTCAACCTCTCCTTGCAGATGGCCAACATCATCCCTGTGCCTAAGAAGGCTCATGCAGCATGTCTCAATGACTATCGCCCAGTGGCCCTAACTCCGGTGGTCATGAAGTGCTTTGAAAGGCTGGTCATGGCATTAATCAACTCCAGCCCCCTCACTATTCTTGACCCACTCCAATTTGCCTATCGGACTAACAGATCCACGTCAGATGCCATATTGCTTGCCCTTCACTCCTCCCTAGAACACCTTGACACCAAGAACAGCTATGCAAGATACTTATTCACTGACTACAGTTCAGCCTTCAACGCTATTACCCCCTCGAGAATGATTACTAAACTTAGTGATCTCGGACTAAGCCCCACTCTCTGCAACTGGATCCTCAGTTTCCTGACCCACAGGCCACAATCAGGGGACAATATTTCATCCTCACTAACGCTCAACACTGGAGCCCCCTAGGGGTGCGTACTCAGCCCCCTACTGTACCGCTGTATATCCATGACTACGTCACCAAATACCAGACTAATTTGCAAGTTTGCTGATGACACCACCATAGTTGGTCGAATCTTAGATGGTGACGAAACAGATGACAGATGGAAGGTTGAAGACCTGGAAAAATGGTGCACTGAGAACAATCTATCTCTCAATGCTGGCAAAACCAAGGAACTCATTATTGACTTTTGTGGGAAGTTACTCATGCCCCCCCCCCCACACACACATTAACAGCACAGAGATGGAACAAGTGGAGAGTGTCAAGCTCCTGGGAGTGGTCATCCACAACAAGCTTTCTTGAACTCTTCATGTAGACGCACAGGTTACAAAGGCCCAACAATGTCTCTTCTTCCTCAGATAGCTGAGGAAATTTAGCATGACGGCAAATATCCTTACCAACTTTTACAGGTGCGCCATCAAGTGCATTCTGTATGGATGTATCACTACCTGGAATGGCAACTATACCATTCAAGATTGCAGATGGTTATTGAGAATGGTGAACTTAGCCTGGACAATCACATCTACCAGGCCCGCTTTCAAAGAAAGGCCACCAGCATTCTCAAAGATCCATTTCACACTGGCAATGTTTTTTCTACAACCTCAACCATCGGGGAGAAGGTACAGAAGCCTCAACACATGCACCAGTCAGTTTTGAAAGTTTCTACTCTACTGTTGTTAGAGTACTGAATGGACTCACAAACTCTTAACAATCACCTGTATCTGTGTTTTTGTTTTTGCTGCTGTTTACCTATTAGTTGTTTATCTGTGTAACTAACTGTGTGACCTGCCTGTATTGCTCGCAAGACAAAGCTTTTCACTGTGCCTCAGTACACGTGACAATAAATTCTATTCAATTCAATGTGCTATTGTAACCGAAGTTTGATTAATGCCTAAAGATGTGGGAGCTCAGCCTTTAAGAGGACTGACACATTTATGTATTTGTCCTGCCAGGATATACACAATGCTGTCATTTTATTGGTAGCTGAACTCATTTATATTTCACAGCCATACAAAAGAACAGGACCAACAAACCATCAATTTGGTCTTAAAGGTCAGCTTGGTGTTACTGCATGTGTTATGATCTCAGCTGATAGTACTACTGAACAAGCCAAATCCCAGGATGAAACTGAGTCACTGAGATGTGGTTTCAGATTTTCTTCAGCAAAACTTCCTAAACTTAAGCAAAAGAATAAGTGAAAAATCAGGCTATCTAGATTCAGAACACAGTGGGAAAGATCCTAAACTGCACAGCAAAAAGTTTTGAGTCTTTTTGTGATATTATCCATTATAAATTCAGATCCAGGGAAATTACAACTCATACCTGAACTCTTTAGGACCATATTTATCTGACTCCTAACAGCTCCTTGGCTTTGTACTGGGGACAATTTGCCAGTCTTTTCCTAACTTACCAGCATAAACTCTTCTGCAACTCTGAGATCTTAAGCCTTCTGAACTCTAATAACTTGCAGATTTCAAACCATACTCTCCTGATTTGACAGCTTGTGCAAAATAAACTCATCTACTGCAGTGGATAAAGCGAGGACTGCAGATATTAGTGATCAGAGTTGAAAAGTGTGGCTTTGGAAAAGCACTGCAGTTCAGGGAGCATCCGAGGAGCATAAAAGTCGACATTTCAAGCATGGGGGGTGTGGTGCTAGAGATAAATAGGAGGGTGGGACTGGGGGAGGTGAAAGTAGTTTGGAAAGTGATAGGTAGATGCAGATTGGGTGATCAGAGCAGAGGATGGAGCGGTTAGGTGAGAAGGAAGATGGACAGGTGGGTCAGTTCACGAGGGCAGTACCAAGGGTTGGATCTGGGAAGAGGCGGGGGGAAGGGAGATGAGGAAACTGGTGAAATCGACATTGATGCTGTGTGGTTTGAGGATTCCAAGGCAAAAGATGAGGCATTCTTCCTCCAGGCATAGGGTGGCGAAGATTTGGCAATGGTGGACATCCAGGACTCGCATGCCCTTGGCAGAGTGGGAAGGGGAGTTGAGGTGGTTGGCCACAGGGCAGTGGGATCATTTGGTGCATGTGTCTCAGAGATGTTCTCTGAAACGTTCTGTGAACTGTCTCCCCAATGTACAGGATACGACATCGACAGCAACAGACACAGTAGATGAGGTGTTTGGATGTTCAGGAAAATCTCTGCTGGATGTGGAAGGATCCTTTGGGATCTTGGATGGAGGTGAGGGGCTCGGGAGGGACACAGGTTTTAAATCTCTTGCAGCGGCACCACCCCACGCCCTCCACCTCCTCCATGACTTTTGTGACCTGGCCCCCAACACCTCATCATCACCATGGATATCCAGTCCCTGTACACGTCCATCCATCACAGCGAAGGCCTCCAAGCCTTCCATTTCTTCCTCCCGCCAACCCAACCAGTACCCGTGCTAAACTGGTCTTCACTCTCAATATTTCTCCTTTGAACCCTCCCATTTCCTTCAGACCAATGGGGTAGCCATGGGCACCCACACAGGCCCCACCTATGCCTGCCTCTTCATTGGATACATGGAACAGTTCATCTTTTGTCGTTATACTGGCACCATTCCCCACCTTTTCCAATGCTACACTGATGACTGTATCAGCGTCACCTGGTGCCACATGATGAGGTTAAACAGTTTATCAACTTCACGAACACCTCCCACCCTGACCTCGAGTTCATTAGATTAGATTAGATTACTTACAGTGTGGAAACAGGCCCTTCGGCCCAACAAGTCCACACCGACCCGCCACCCACCCATACCCCTACCTAACACTACGGGCAATTTAGCTTGGCCAATTCACCTGACCTGCGCATCTTTGGACTGTGGGAGGAAACCGGAGCACCCGGAGGAAACCCACGCAGACACGGGGAGAATGTGCAAACTCCACACAGTCAGTTGCCTGAGTCAGGAATTGAACCCAGATCTCTGGCGCTGTGAAGCAGCAGTGTTAACCACTGTGCCACCGTGCCGCCCTTTGATCATCTTGGAAAGCCTGCTCCCCTTCTTCAACCTCTCCTCTCCATTTCCGGCAATCGACTCAATACAGACATCTACTTCAAACTTATCGACTCCCACAGCTATATGAACTACACCCCATCCCCCATCCCGGAAAAAAACGCTATCCCTTACTCCCAATTCCTCCATCTCTGTAGTACTGCTCCCAGGAGGAGCAATTCCATTCCAGAACATCCCAGATGGCCTCCTACTGCAAGGACCACAATTTCCTCTCCCACGTGGTCAACAATACCCTCCAGAGCATCTCCTCCAATTCCTGCACCTCCACCCTTGACCCTCACCCCTCCAACTGCAACAAGGATAGAACGGTCCTGGAACTCACCTTTCACCCCACCAATACAGCGCATCATCCATGACCATTTCCTCCAACTACTGTCAGATGCCACCATGAGATATATTTCCCTCTCCACTCTTATCAGCATTCCTCAGAGATCATTCCCTCCACGACTCCCTTGTTAGGTCCACGCCCGGCCCACCAACCTACCCTCCACCTTCCATTGCCACTGCAAGAGGTGTAAAACCTGCGCCCACACAATCCCCCTTACCTCTATCAAAGCCCCCAAAGGATCTTTCATTATCTGGCAGAATTTTTCTACACATCTAAACACCTCATCTACTGTAATTGTTGCTTTCGATGTGGTGTCCTACACATTGGGGAGACAGGACGCCAAGTCATGGAATGTTTCAGAGAACATTTCTAGGACACACGCACCAAATAGCCCCATTGCTCTGTGGCAGACCATTTTCACTCCCCCTCCCACTCCACTAAGGACATGCAAGTCCTGGGTCTTCTCCACCACCAAATCCTAATCACCCGACACCTGGAGGAAGAACAGCTCATCTTCCGCCTTGGGACACTCCAATCACATGGCATCAACGTCAAGTTCACCAGTTTCCTTATCTCCCCTTCCCCCACCTCATCTCAAATCCAATCCTCCAAACTGGAACCATCCTCTTGAACTTTTCCATCTGTCCATCTTCCACCTCTGTGTTCCACACTCTTCTCTCCGACCTATCACCATCACTCTCCACCTGCATCTACCTATAACCTTACAAGCTATCTTCCCCCCCCATCACCTCCTATTTATCTTGCAGCAATTCCTCCCCTCCACCCCAATCCTGATGAAGGGCTTATGGGCGAAATGTCGACACTCCTGCCCCTTGGTTGCTGCCTGACCATGCTGTGCTTTTCCAGCTCCACTTGTTTCAACTCTTCCACTGCAGTGACTGATTCTGTGAACTGTCCTAGAAAATGATTTGGAGATGCCAGTGTTGGACTGGGTGTACAAATCACACAACACACAGCACCACTCCGAAAGATTGTGCTTCCAATTAAACCTGTTGGACTATAACCTGGTGTTGTGTGATTTTTAACTTTGTACGCCCTAGAAAATGTCTTTCTAGGACAGAAACTGTATTTGTTTCTGACTCAATTCTCGTATTTTCTCAACTGAACTGAAAAGAAAACTTGCTTCTGAGTTGATGACCTTATATGTGTTCTCGATATGAATAAAATCCAAGGTATAAACATGATATTTATTCCATTAACGCTCCCAAGCCCTGTATTGCCATCACCTGTTCTCTGAAACATACTGGATTAGGACATTGTGCCAGAAGGAACCAAATATGATCCCATCTTCTGATCAAAAATAATGCTCCAATTCTGTCACTACAGACAGCCATGTCAGCACTTAGGACTTAATGAGATTCCAACAAAATATTATAATACTGCAAGTAGCTACATATTTACAGAAGTGCTAATTATTTAATGAATACCGGCTTACAGCAATTACCTTGAGAGTGAGTGAGTCTGTGGGACCTGTGGACCTGAACAAGAATGGTTTAGAGAAAGAAGTTATAAAAGGGGCTGAGGCGCAAGGTCTACACCAGTTACTTTGACAGATGGAGAAGCAGCAGGACCAATGAGGATGCAACAGAGTGAAAAACAAAAAGTGACATCACAGGAAAACTGTAAGTTCATTAGTTGGTAGGAAACTGCTGTAAGAAATTGTCTGTAAATTGTTATAAATTTGAAATTTGAACATGTGGCTGCACTTGAATTGAACTGAGAAAGTTTGGGTAGATATAATAAGGCAATGAAAGTAATGTGAGGGACTAAAGAGAAGAACCTTGCATTGCAATGGGAGAGTTTAAAGTGAAATAAGTTTCCTTCTAAAAAGGGAGTAATTAACAAGCTTAATCTTCAGAGAAGTCATGGGAACAGAGCTCGCTTTAATGGTATGCTCCACTTGCAAAATGTGGGATGTCACAGATGTCCCAATGTGCTAGAAGTGCATTGTGTTTCAGAGGTGCAGCAGGGAATCGATTTCTGAAGTATCTGCGACGCGGAGATTATCGTGGACAGCAGTGAGATGGTCACACGGTAAGGAAAAGCTGAACAGGCAAAGCAGATGTGTGATTGCAAGGTAGTGTCAAGGAAGGCAGCTACTTCTAGTATGAATTAATGATTGTCTAACTGTCAGAAAACAGTCGGAATAAATGGGCTATTCTCACATTGGCAGGCTCTGATGAGTTAAGTACCACAAGGATCAGAACTTGGGATCTATTTGTTCACAATATATATCAATGATTTGGAAGTGGGCACTAAATGTGATATCTCCAAGTATGTGGATGCACAAAGCTAAGTGTTAATGCCTGTCATGAGGAAGATGTAAAGCAGCTTCTAGAAAATCTGAACAGGCTTAATAGATGGGCAAGAACATGGTACATGGAATATAAAGTGGAAAAATATTAGACTATCTAGATGTGCAGAATATTTCTTGAATGGTAAGAGGTTGGAAAGTATAGATTTTCTAGTCTATAAGTCAAGAGGGCTAACTAGCAGCAAACTATTAAGAAGGCTAATGGATTATTAGCTTTTTTCTGAAATAATGAGAGTTTAGGACGAGTGAAGTCTTCCTTCAATTATTTAACAATTTGATTGGACAACTGGAGTACTGTGTACAATTTTGGTTTCCTCATCTCAGAAGGGAATACCTCAGAGGGAATGCAAAGAATGTTCATGAGTGCTGTTCCCAGGATGGCAAAACTGTCCTATTAAGAGCGATTGAGCCTGTGTTCTGCAGAGTTTTGAAGAATGAGAGGTTTTTCCATTAAAAATTACAAATTAGTAAAAGGTTCAGACAGAGTAGATGCTAGTAAGATCTTTCCACTGAAAGGGGAATCTAGAACCAGGAGGGACAATTTAAATGTAAGTGATATACCACTTAAGATTCAAAATGTTTTTGTACTCACAGGGCTGTAAACCTTTGGAATTCCCCACACAGAGGGTGATGGAAGATAAGTCTTTGAATATATTTAAATTAGAGCTTGACAGATTTCTGATGACAAATAGTGTACAGCCTTATGAAGTTGGAACAGGCATTGAAATGTTTGATGAGTCATGACTGTATGGAATGGCAAGGCTGGCATGGCAGCCTGAATGGGCTGCTTCTGTTTCCATGTTCCTAGGAGATGAAGTATTAGCATTGCAAGATGAATCTCTGAAAACAAAATTCAGTGATCCATATAAGATAGTTATGCAGGTTAGTAAAATTACTTATCTGACAGATCGTACTGATTGTAGGAAGAAGGATCAGTGATGTCACATTAACATTGCAGGAAAGAGAACAAGGAGGAGCAAGTGTGTCATGTGGTAAGAGTAGTGGTAGGATGAGAGACAAGGAATGAGAGGTAGAAGGAATAGTAGACAGTTCACGAAGAAAACCTCCTATGATTTGACAAGCCTATAAGGAAATACTCAGAAAATTAGACACTGTTTTCATATTTTAAGGAAGGTTAACGGGAAGATCTAGTAACATTGTAGAAATGTGTAAAGATGCACCTGAATACCAAACATGAACATGATGTGGACTTAGGAGAATCAGTACTGAGACAGCAACATTGTTATCGGGTGAGCCCAGGAAAGCTCAGGTGGAAACAGAGAGTTAATCCATGAATTAATCTGGTAATTCAACCTTACCAAAACAAATGGAGTTTACTAGCAGTGTAGATTCGTAAATTGGATAGATCAATTAAAGTTTGCATGGATTACAGAAAAGTAAATGCAGCTATGGAAATAGATTCATACTCAATTTCTCGGGAAGAAGATTCTATTGTTATGTTGACAGTGACTTGCTTGTGCTAAGATTAATTTATAAAAAGGTACTGCCAAGCGCTAATAACATTGAGGGCTAAAGATATATCTGATTATATAAAACCAAACCATTGTAGCTATGTCAAATCATGCCATGTGGGGTTAAAAATGTCTCAGCTACATTCCATACATCAATGAATCAAGTCATAAACTACGTAGTTTATTTAGACAATGTTATAATATACAGTAACACATTTGACACGCACGTACGGCTATCATAAGACCTGTTTAAGTAACTGCAGTTAGCTGGCTTAGTAATAAATTTAGCCAAAAGTGAATTTGCAAATGCAAGTGTAACTTATTTGGGACATATCATGAGATAAATACTGTGAAGAACAGCAAAACTGAAGGTTCTCATAGAATTCTTCATTTCATCTATTTGAAAAATAGTGGCGTGTAAAGACCTCATCGTTCCTCCATCCAAAACATCTACATTTTTTGTCTGCCTCTGAGCATGCATGTGCATGAGTGTATTGGGAGGGAGGAGATGAGCAGTTTAAAAAGAGGTGGCGATTAGAGTTGAAGTTAAATTATAGGGACTGAGTTTGGCTTAGGTTTTACAAAAGCATACAGAATTAAATCTTCACTCATGATCTACAACTCTGTTCAATGACATTACCTTCCATTTAGTTGTATGCCTGAAGGATATTGTATCAGATGTGGGAATTGGTTTAGCTCAGTTGGCTGGAGCATGGGTTTACAGACTGGTGTGATGCTAATAGCAGGGGTTCAATCCCTATTACTGGCTTGAGGCTACCATGAAAGACTCTCCTTTTCCCTTGCCTCAGGCTAAATCACCACCAGTTGCTTCTCTCTCTGATGAGAGAGCAGTCCCTATAGTCTAGTAAGACTATGGTGACACATCCACGACATTACATCATGTAGGAAACACTGAACAGCTTTTAAAATTATCAATATTGGTAAAATGGTACATGATCAAAAATGCTAAACGTCAAGGAGCACTACAATTAATTATTTAGAATTACAGAATAAAAATACAGAATTTCACCAGTTATTGATTCCACACAGAAAACCTACTGATACTAGTAAATATTTTAAACATACCGCAGTTATACAACTTGTTAATCTTCAAAACATCCAAGGTGGAAAGCCCTCGATATTGTCCAAGTTCAATGTTTGAATCATTTACTGGTACCATAGTAGGTTTCTTATTCTTGGAAAAGGCATATCTGCATTAAAGGATAATAAACTTAATTACATTTCAGTCTTGTTTTAAATTTGATCTTCAGGGGATAGATTGAGTTTAATATGGGCTATGGTGTATAAGATCGTTAGTGCTTAAAAGGATGAACTAATATTAAAAGATTAACTTCACTCATAAGGATATAAAGGAATGTTCCTGTGAGGAGCTAATCAATGTTCTAAAGAGTTCTAATGTGTTTGGTTACAGTCCCTAAGTTGTTGTTCTCGTGCCACGTGCATGTTGCTCACAGTAATGTGTACTCACTCTTAGGTTGAACCTGATGCAGCCTACATCCATGTACATTGATATTTTCTATGTGCCAACTTTTAACAATTCTCTTGACGCACTTCCGATCAACTTACAATATGCTTCTGCACTTCAATGTTACAGTTCAGAGCACAATGTCAGCGATCATTGTAATGCTTCAGCAAAAGCATTTCACTCTCAGTCATGCAACCAGCTCAAGGACAGGATAAAGATGCATCATTGGGCTGTTTGCATTCTTTCTCAGAGCTCACACACTTTGGGCATATCTAGATGCGCAAAGCATCCTGCCTTGTCTCTTTGCACTTTGTCTCTCAGCTGGAGATACAAAGCTCACAGTACTCCTTTGCCATGCTGTTTAGCACAGACATCAGGAGCTTTGTCAAGGTTGTTTGCAGTCCTCAATCAAGTCAAGTGAGATAGCTGTTGCTCAGGGAGTCCAAGCACAGTAACTCAAAAAAGCCTCTGATATAAGTACAGGATTTTAGAAATGGCCAGTTAGCACCTGGGATTGTCATCTCCTTGTAAAGGGTCAGGAGCTCAATGTCAGGTAGTCTATCACCTTTCTTGTCTCTTTCTGTTTTCCTATGGAAATGAAAGATATCCAGATGATATGAGAAGACAAAAGTAGCATGGCAGTTACTTTTAGTGAAGGTAGATGGTACCATGAGAGAGTGAGTAGGCAGCGCATAGTGTCCGCAGGGTTAGAACTGTGGAGCATTAGGGTAGATGAGAGCAAGCAATAGAGTATTGGAGAGCATGATGCTTGCTGTGGGGTAGTTCAAGTAGTAGCAGAGACGGACTGAATATGAGATCAGACAGAATACAGTGGCACATATGCTGACAGAGTGCAGAAAACTGGCCTGCTTCCTATTGACTTTTCTTTTCCTGTAACCTAATGCTGTAATGCTGCAACCTAAAACAGCATTGACCTAGGTGGTAATTTGAATTAGGCTGACATGGATTGGTGTTGTGACGTTTGTTGCCAGTCCTGGAAAAGAGGACATCCGTCTCTGCACGCTGCTGAGCAAGGGCTTCCAGATACCTGACCATAAAGTCTGGCATCAATTCTCCCCTCTGCACCATGTGTGGAGCAACTATCAGGAACCGTGAAAGGCAGTTCCAGATGGCCAGGACATGCCGAAGTGCACTCAAAAGATGCTTCTTTTGAAGAAACCACTGGTACCAGGGATGCTGATCCATTCCAGGATATCTTGGCAGTGATGAATTGTTTTGTGTACAACAAATGATAGAATGGGACTAGAGTTCGATGAAAGGGGCACCATGGGATGGGGTAGGTAGTTAAACAGTTGAGTTTGGTAAGATGAGATGAGAAAATATGCTTGGTCTTGTAAAGAGAAACCCTCAGTGAAACTCACCAAAAAATGAATGCTAGAGAAAACATAAGATTCAGCCTATTATAACAACTTATTAAATATTATGCAATATCATTTGTACTCTATCAGAACTGACGCCCTCTTTTGCCAAAGAATTTGTGTGGGCACCCTTTCCCTCATGGTATCAGTAACTTAGACTAAGTCCAATAAGAAGAATCGGTGGTGATGAATGTGCTCAAGATTTCTCAGCCACACAATGATAATGTGTTGCCACCTGAAAATACACTAGTAACAGTGGCCACAGCCTGAATAAACCTTCAGGTTTACAAAAGCCACAGTGATCTGAGAAAAGCCACAAGCTTATAAAGAATAAAGAAATTAAATCAGAAGATTATGAGTGTCTCTTTAAAAATCCAGCTACTCCAAAACATGAGGTTTTGTGAATGCAGCAGCCAAGAGTAAACCCACTTGGCCCTTCAAGCCTGTTCCATCATTCAATAAGATCATGGGCTCATCTAATTTTAACCTCAACTTCATTCACACAACAAAAACACTAATTGCTGGAAAATCTCAGCAGGTCTGGCAGGATCTGTGGAAAGAAATCAGAGTTAACATTTGACAGTACGGTCCTGAAGAAAGTTCACTTGTGACAGTCGTCTTTGAGTTAGGATAAGCATTTCTGGCATAATATCCTTATTTGAGAAGTTTGACTCATTTGATCCTGCCATTGAAGGCTGAGCCCAGTATGTGGAAAGAATGTGGCATTTTCTCCAGGCAAATCACATTGGGGCAGAGGAAAAGCAACGGGTAATTCTTCTGGCAGCTTGTTGGCCTACAGAATATTCCATTCTTGAGTGTAACTTTCCCTGAGGCACCAGACTAAAAACCTTTCAAGTGTTGATGGATTTAGTTAAGAAATATTATGACCGCAGCCTCCTCTAATTCTGAGGCTATTGGTTTTATTCAGCAGTTTGAGAACCAGGCAAATCCGTATCAGGATTTTTGATGAGGTCAAGGTGACTGGCAGAGATTTGTGATTTGGGGTTAACACTGAATGAAATGCTGAGAGCCTGTTTGGTATGTCAGATTAATGGCAAAACCATGCAAAAGCACCTATTAGCTGAAGCCCAACTAGACTTCAAACAGGCACTACAACTTGCTTTGTAATTAGAAATGCAGAAAGTGCAGCATGTGAGCTAAAGGGTAGTACAATGGAAGTCATCACTCTTGCCTGTCCGACTGAACATGGGGAACACTACTTAAATGCAGACAATCATGCAGGGCATATCCTGAGCAGAGTGACACTAACTCAGGCCACAGCAAAACCCCAGAACAAAGCCGAGTCTTGGCCAAATGGCTGAAATATTCTTGAGGATTTAGGGCAACACATCATTATAGTTGCTGCCAGTATGTGGACTTGAGACAGCAAAGGGGGTTACGAGGCCTGACTTCAGTAAGATAACTCATAGGCTGGTATTCAGGAAAATGCACACCCAGAAAAGTCCATCCAGACATGGTTTAGAACAGTTAAATTGCTTAGCGACATTCAAATCAGAACCAATCAAAATAAATGCCTGGTTAAATGGTCACCTAGTTCTTATGGAGTTTGATACCAATGCAGCTGTATCAGTGGTTGCAGAATGAATCTTTCACACTCCAGCCTTTACATTTGTGCAAGACCTTGGCCAGACTGAGAATGTTTACCAGGGAACAGTTCCAGATTAAAGGTATGACTGATACGAGTCTCTGATGAGAAGCAGTTGGTGCAGTTACCACTGATTGCAGTGAAAGGCTCTTACCTAAACTTGATGGGATGCAAACGATTGAGAAATATTCACCTCAATTGACTTAACACTTTTTGATTAGAAAATGGCTGCCTGAGTGAAGTCCTAATTACATACTCAGAGATTTTTCAGTAAGGTCGAAGGATTATCAAAAGAGCTCAGGCCATCTTACATGTTGACCAGGGAGTAATTCTGCAATCCTGAAAGGCCCACCTAGTGCCATTTGCCTTATGTGCAAAGGTAGAGGCAAAAATTAAGAGGTTGGAAAGCAGAGGAAACTTCAAAACTAAACAGTTTGCAGATTGGGCAGCACTGGTCTACTGATTGTGAAGCCTGATGGTTCGGTTCACTCAGAGTCATAGAGATGTACAACATGGAAACAGACCCTTCGGTCTAACCCGTCCATGCCGACCAGATATCCCAACACAGTCTAGTCCCACTTGCCAGGACCGGCCCATATCCCTCCAAACCCTTTCTATTCATATACCCTACCAAATGCCTTTTAAATGTTGCAATTGTACAAGCCTCCACCACAATCTCTGGCAGCTCATTCCATACATGTACCACCCTCTGTATGAAAACGTTGCCCCTTAGATCTCTTTTATATCTTTCCCCTCTCACTTTAAAACTATGCCCTCTAGTTCAGGGCTCCCCAACTCCAGGGAAAAGACTTTGTGTATTTATCCTATCCATACCCCTCGAAATTTTGTAAACCTCTACAAGGTCACCCCTCAGCTTCTGACGCTCCAGCCTGTTCAGACTCTCCCTGTAGCTCAAATCCTCCAACCCTGGCAACACCCTTGTAAATCTTTTCTGAACCCTTTCAAGTTTCACAACATCTTTTCGATAGGAAGGAGACCAGAATTGCACGTAATATTCCAGCAGTGGCCTAACCAATATCCTATACAACCGCAACATGACCTCCCAACTCCTGTACTCAATACTCTGACCAATAAAGGAAAACATATCAAACCCTTCTTCACTATCCTAACAACCTGCGACTCTACTTTCAAGGAGCTATGAATCTGCACTTCAAGGTCATTTTGTTCAGCAACATGCCCTAAAACCTTACTATTAAGTGTATATGTCCTGCTCTGATTTGCTTTCCCAAAATGCAGCACCTCGCATTTATCCGAATTAAACTCCATCTGGCACTTCTCAGCCCATTGGCCCATCTGATCAAGATCCTGTTGTAATCTGAGGTAACCTTCTTCGCTGTCCACCACACCTTCAATTTTGGTGTCATCTGCAAACTTACTAACTGTATCTCTTATACCTCTTATCATATAAATAATGCTTTTATTTATATAAAATCATTTATATAAATGACAAAAAGTAGAGGGCCCAGCACCAATCCTTGCGGCACTCCACTGGTCACAGGCCTCCAGTCTGAAAAACAACCCTCCACCACCACCCTGTCTTCTACCTTTGAGCCAGTTCCGTATCCAAATGACTAGTTCTCCCTTTATTCCATGACAACTAACCTTGCAACCAGTCTCCCATGGGGAACCTTGTTGAACACCTTCTTGAAGTCCATGCAGATCATATCCACCACTCTGCCCTCATCAATCCTCTTTGTTATTTCTTCAAAAACCTCAATCAAGTTTGTGACACATGATTTTCCATGCACAAAGCCATGTTGACCATCTGTCATCAGTCCTTCCCTTTCCAAATACATGTACATCCTGTCCCTCAGGATTCCCTCCAACAACCTGCCCATCATCGACATCAGGCTCACTGGTCTATAGTTCCCTGGCTTGTCCTTACCACCCTTCTTAAACAGTAGCACCGCGTTAGCCAACTTCCAGTCTTCCGGCACCTCACCTGTGACTATTGATGATACAAGTATCTCAGCAAGAGGCTCAGCAATCACTTCCCTAGCTTCCCACAGAGTTAGTTCTTCGGTACCTGATCAAGTCCTGGGGATTTATCCACTTTTATGCGTTTCAAGACATCCCGCACTTTCTTCTCTGTAATGTGGACATTTTTTAAAAATGTCACCATCTATTTCCCTATATTCTATATTGTCCATATCCTTTTCCACAGTAAACACTGATGCAAAATACTCGTTTAGTATCTCCCCCATTTTCTGAAGTTCCACACAAAGGCTGCCTTGCTGATCTTTGAGGGGCCGTATTCTCTCCCTAGTTATCCTTTTGTCCTTAATGTATTTGTAAAAACCCTTTGGATTCTCCTTAATTCTATTTGCCAAAGCTATCTCATGTCCCCTTTTTGCCCTCCCAATTTCCCTCTTGAGGATACTCCTAGTGCTTTTATAATCTCCTAAGGATTTACTCAATCTATCCTGTCTATATCTGACATATGCTTCCTCATTGCCTCTAACTGTCCCTCCAAACGATCCATTCGAGCTGATAGGACTCACAACCAACAGCATTTATTGTAGATATAATACACAGTAACCCTTAAACTCTCTTTAAACTCTCACATCTGACAAGAAGCGCAAGTCACTCTACTCTACATTTTTGGTCCTTCACAATCTATAGACCCAGAAAATAACAGTCTTACTCCTCTACAAAACACTGCCCCAGGTTAAATTAATAGTTATGGCTTATATTTTAAGTTTAATCAGAAGACATATCTCAAAAAGCATATAGTCAAGGAAGAACCCACTCTGCTCACTACTGCAGACTTTCTGTAGACCACATTTAAAACAATTCACTTAGCTGTGCCTGTGCTGTGACTTCACCCACACAGTTCCTCCAAGATCAGTTGTGAATTTCACTGTATGTTAATTTTCACAGATGCATTCCGATGTTCAGTGATACATGAATTCAAACAGCAAAGGCAATAACTGTGCAGGTTCACTGTGGTGTCAGATTCTTTCTCTCTCTCTCTCCTACGCTGACCTCAACATGTGCTTCCTTTGTTCGTTCTTCTCCATTTTACAACTGTTGTTGTTTTGATTTTTTTTCCAAAGTTCCAAAATAATGAAACAACATATAAAACTGCAATTGCTGCTCATGGAATTCAAGGAAATCACCTCCAACATCTAAAATACCTCAAAAAAGGAGCAGCTGTTACAGCCAGAAATTTTTCCAATCCTCCATCTTGGATTACCCAAAATCCTTCAGCTTTTCTGGGGATTTTAAGCAAACAGTAAACTGCTTCTCACAGCTGGATAAATACCCAATCCAGAGGACTTGTACGTAAAACTGGGGGGGGTATTGAGGGTTTGTCCTTCACAAAGCTGGGCATGAGCCATGTATACTTGCAATTGCTACTAGATGAGGAATCCAACAGTATGCCATCAGCCTGTGCCCTTCTCCAGCAGATAATGCAAAGGTCATTTTATAAGATCTGCTCCGGGTTGGCATTTCCCTGGATGACATGTTAATAATAGGAAAAACCAATAAAAAGAACTTGGAAAACTTGGACATCGTGCTTTAACGTTTGTCCCAGGCAGGCAGACACCTTTGAAGAGAAACTTATGTGCTCTAAGAACCCCAAGTGACCTATGAGTTGATAAGACTGGGTTATACCCATTGGAATATAAAGTGAGGGTGATCAAAGGTGCCCCAGCTCCCACATTTGTACTGGAACTTAGATCTTGCTTTGGGTTGGCGAATTATTACGATAAATTCATACATAATCTGGTCTGCATTTTGGCATTCTTACATCTGCTTTTCTAAAAGGGCCACCTTGGAATTAGTCATGTAGCCTGTAAGCAAGTGAAATAGCATAAATGTCATCCAAGGTGTTGGCCCATTACCATTCTGAGCAAGAGGCGATGCTTACATATGATGCATCCCCATACGGTATTGGGATAGTGTTGGCTCACCGGTGCTCCAACGGAGAGGAACATCAGATAGCATATGCTCCCCAGACTTTGGCTGATGCTGAATGCAAATACACCCAGATAAAGAAGGAAGATTTGGTGTGAGAAAGTTCCACCACATCATTACAGACAGATATTGTAATAGTAATGGTTCACAAAGTCCTGTTAGGGCTACTTAAAGAAGACAAGGCTGTACTGCCCATAGCTTCTGGTCAAATTCAGTTATGGTCCCTTATTGTCAGTGCGTAGAATTACAGTTGGAACACCCTAGTTGGAACATCAGCTAGGAGAACATTGCGGTAAATGTGAATGCCTTGAAGCACCTCCAAGTCGCAGGGTATGAGGTTCAACATCATAAAAGTGGTGCTGCGTCGGTATGAGGCAAGGTCAAGGTGAGGTCAGGCCCTGGGACATATTCGGTTAGGTGAGGTGGGGTCCTGGAGCAAAACATTTCTGGCCCCTCAGAACAGCCAGAAAGACTGTCATAAATCTGGGGTTCTCCTCCTCTGTCTAGTGTCAAAGAAACTTCAGATTTTAAGATGAATGTAATCTTGATACCGATAAGAGGAGGAATTTCTCCTGAGATGCTCCAGGTACAAGATGCTACAGTCATGTCCACGTCAGAATTAAGGAACTGGATCTGGGATGAAAATATCCTCAGAGAATCTACAAGAGAAAGAATAGGCCTGCACTTCGAGGGGGAGGAATGTTGTGATTGGAATAAGATTGGCCAAGTGGATCTCATTGAATATGATGTCCCTAACTGGGGCTGTTAACCTGGGCCAATCATCGAGCTCTGGCTGTCAGCTATAAACAGGAGTCTGTCCTCACACTTATATGGAGAATGGATGTCTAGGTATCTATTCACCAGGTTATCAATAAGATTAATCTTGTACTGAGTGGAACTGTAGGAATCCCAGTACAAATATCATAAACAGGAGTCTCTAGGTGGCTAGGCCGTCCTGACCGCTGTCACGCCGGGCGGGCTGCCCTAGAGGTGGTCGAAAGGTGTGTGAGGGCGGACCGAGAACTGGAAGGGGCACGGGGTGGACCGAGAGCCAGAAGGTGGGTAGGGGCGGGCTGCCTTAGAGTGGTCGAAAGGTGGGAAGGGTGGGGGCTTGCTGGGTCTGTATTGTCTGCACTTCTGTATGTAACCGTATTGTTTAATGTACAAATGTCATTGTCACTGTCTTGATAAATGTGGAACTGGGATTTGAGGGTTGTCCTCATCTCCCTGTAAAATGTTTGAACGGTAGGGTTTGGGGCCTAGCTTTGCTGCTCCTCTCCCTTGTAAAACTGCTGTCTCTTGTACAGCTGTTAATGTTTATTGTAAACTGTTTTGTAATTTGTTTAAAATAAAAAAAATATAACCAGGAGATGAGAATCTCCTCAGTTTAAAAAAAAAATAAACAGGAGTCTGTCCTCACACTTATATGGAGAATGGATGTCTAGGTATCTATTCACCAGGTTATCAATAAGATTAATCTTGTACTGAGTGGAACTGTAGGAATCCCAGTACAAATATCATAAACAGGAGTCTCTAGGTGGCTAGGCCGTCCTGACCGCTGTCACCCCAGGCGGGTAGTGGGGCGGGCTGCCCTAGAGGTGGTCGAAAGGTGTGTGAGGGCGGACCGAGAACTGGAAGGGGCACGGGGTGGACCGAGAGCCAGAAGGTGGGTAGGGGCGGGCTGCCTTAGAGTGGTCGAAAGGTGGGAAGGGTGGGGGCTTGCTGGGTCTGTATTGTCTGCACTTCTGTATGTAACCGTATTGTTTAATGTACAAATGTCATTGTCACTGTCTTGTTAAATGTGGAACTGGGATTTGAGGGTTGTCCTCATCTCCCTGTAAAATGGTCAAACGGTAGGGTTTGGGGCCTAGCTTTGCTGCTCCTCTCCCTTGTAAAATTGCTGTCTCTTGTACAGCTGTAAATGTTCATTGTAAACTGTTTTGTAATTTGTTTAATAAAATAAAAAAAAATAAACAAACAGGGGATTCGGGATTGGAGGTTTGTCCGCATCTCCCTGTAAACTGGTTGAACGGTAGGGTTTGGGGTCTGGCTTTGCTGCTCCTCTCCCTTGTAAAATTGCTGTTGTATACAGCTGTAAATGTTAACTGTGTTTTGTAATTTGTTTAATAAAATATTATAAACAGGGGAAAAAAAAATAAACAGGAGTCTGTCCTCACACTTATATGGAGAATGGATGTCTAGGTATCTATTCACCAGGTTATCAATAAGATTAATCTTGTACTGAGAGGAACTGTAGGAATCCCAGTACAAATATAAACAGGAGTCTCTAGGTGGCTAGGCCGTCCTGACCGCTGTCACCCCGGGCGGGTAGCGGGGTGGGCTGTCCTAGAGGTGGTCGAAAGGTGTGTCAGGGTGGACCGAGAACTGGAAGGTGCATGGGCTGGACCGAGAGCTGGAAGGTGGGTAGGGGTGGGCTGCCTTAGAGTGGTCGGAAGGTGGGAGGGATGGAGGCTTGCTGGGTCTGTGTTGTCTGCACTTTTGTATGTAACAGTATTGTTTAATGTACAAGTGTAATTGTCACCGTCTTGTCATATGTGGAACTGGGATTTGAGGTTTGTCCTCATCTCCCTGTAAAATGGTTGAACGGTAGGGTTTGGGGCCTAGCTTTGCTGCTTCTCTCCCTTGTAAAATTGCTGTCTCTTGTACAGCTGTAAATGATTTTTGTAAACTGTTTAATAAAATAAAAAAAAATAAACAGGAGTCTGGCATCATACTTATATGGAGAATGGATGTCTAGGTATGTATTCACCAGGTTATCAATAAGATTAATCTTGCACTGAGTGGAACTGTAGGAATCCCAATACAAATATCATAAACAGGAGTCTCTAGGTGGGTAGGTCATCCTGACTGCTGTCACCCCGGGCAGGTACCAGGGCGGGCTGCCCCAGAGGTGGTTCAAAGGTTCTGAGGGTGGTTAGTGAAGCTGGAAGGTGGGTAGGCCGTCCTGCCTGTTGTCACCCCGGGCGGTACTGGGACGGGTTGTCCTAGAGGTGGTCGAAAGGTGTGTCTGGGTGAACCGAGAACTGGAAGGGGCATGGGGTGGACTGAGAGCCGGAAGGTGCGTGGGGCGGGCTGCCTTAGAGTGGCCGGAAGGTGGGAGGGACAGGGGCTTGCTGGATCTGTATTGTATGCACTGTTTATGTAACTGGATTGTCCTTTTATGTATAAATGTCATTGTCACTGTCTTTTATAAGTGAAACTGGGATTTGAGGTTTGTCCTCATCTCCCTGTAAACTGGTTGAACAGTAGGGTTTGGGGTCTGGCTTTGCTACTTCTCTCCCTTGTAAAATTGCTGTTGTATACAGCTGTAAATGTTAACTGTTTTTTGTAGATTGTTTTGTAATTTATTTAATAAAATATTATAAACAGGCGTCTGGCATCACACTTTTATGGAGAATGGATGTCTAGGTATGTATTCACCAGTTTATCAATAAGATTAATCTTGCACTGAGTGGAACTGTAGGAATCCCAGTACAAATATAAACAGGAGTCTCTAGGTGGGTAGGTCATCCCGACTGCTGTCACCCCGGGCAGGTACCGGGACAGGCTGCACCAGAGGTCGAAAGGTGCTGAGGGTGGTTAGTGAAGCTGGAGGGTGGGTAGGCCGTCCCGACTGCTGTCACCCCGTGTACGAGCACACATACACACAGACGCACACACAGACACCCATATACGCCCTTACAGACACACACACTCCCACATGCACCCCCTCACAAACTTAAGACATTCTGCACTCAGTACACACACAAATATACACTTTCTCACACTCACAATCCCCAACCCAGACAGACACACACGCACAGACAGACAAAGACCCACATGCACACATATATTTTGTGGGGTGAATTTGTACTTGCAGGGTTACATTGTAATTTGCTCAAAAACTGCATGTATTCATGTAGGACTCAGCTCAAAAACTGCATGAATTTATGTAAAACTCTGCTATCTCACTTTTTAGATTAGAATCAACCTAAACATCATGGCATAGACAGAGAACACAGGGACCAACACCTTCAACATATTGTCTAGCTATCACCATTGTTAACAGCTAACCCGAGAATGCAACTTTTTTAAAAAAATGGTTTTGTGATTTACACATGAAAGAAGTTAAACTAAAAGATGAAAGGCATAACAGACAATCGATTTTTCAATGTATAATTTCAGTTACATCATACTGTAAATTTTGCTATAAATTCTGTGTGTTAGGATTGAGCCCTCCATTATCATCTGATGAAGGAGCGTCGCTCCGAAAGCTAGTGTGCTTCCAATTAAACCTGTTGGACTATAACCTGGTGTTGTGTGATTTTTTAACTTTGTACACGAAGAACTTTCTTCTCAATGTGAAGGTGTGACTTCGTTGCCACAGGACTGTGCAGTGATCACTCTTACCAATATTGTCATGGACAGATACATTTGCAGTCAGCAAATTGGTAAGGATAAGGTCAATGTTTTTCCCTCTTGTTGATTCCCTCACCACCTGCTGGAGACCCAGTCTAGTAGCTATGTCCTTTAGGACCTAAGCAACTCAACCAGTAGTACTGCTGCCGAGCCACTCTTCATGGTGGACACTAAAATACCCCCATCCATCTTGTGCCCTTGCCATCTTCAGTGCTTCCTCTAAGTGATATTCAATGCGGAGAAATACGGATTCATCAGCTGAGGTAGGACAGGGAGTGGTAATCAGGAGGTTTTCTTGCCTACGTTTAACCTGAAACCATGAGACTTCAATGGATCTAAAGTCAATATTAGGTACTCCCAGAACAACTCCTTCCCAACTGTATACCACTGAGCTGCTACCTCTGCTGGGTCTCTCCTGCCAATGAGTCTGGACATATTCAGGGATAGTGATGGTGGTGCCTGGACCATTGTCTGTAAGGTATGATTATTGCCTGGACAGATTCTGATTGGTACAGGTGGTGCCATGGAAAATAAACCCGTTAACGATGACTGACAGATGCCAGGTTTGGTTTATATTTTAAACTAGTAGTATCATCCGCCGTCATTTCCACCACCTCCAAACGGATCCCACCACCAGAGATATATTTCCCTCCCCTCCCCTATCAGCGTTCCGCAAAGACCACTCCCTTCGTGACTCCCTCGTCAGGTCCACACCCACCACCAACCCAACTTCCACTCCCAGCACCTTCCCCTGCAACCGCAGGAAATGTAAAACTTGTGCCCACACCTCCTCCCTTACTTCTCTCCAAGGCCCCAAGGGATCCTTCCATATTCGCCACAAATTCACCTGCACCTCCACACACATCATCTATTGCATCCGCTGCACCCGATGTGGCCTCCTCTATATTGGGGAGATGGGCCGCCTACTTGCAGAACACTTCAGGGAACACCTCTGGGACGCCCGGACCAACCAACCCAACCACCCCATGGCTCAACACTTTAACTCTCCCTCCCACTCCACCGAAGACATGCAGGTCCTTGGACTCCTCCATCGCCAGAACATAACAACACGACGGTTGGAAGAAGAGCGCCTCATCTTCCGCCTGGGAACCCTCCAACCACAAGGGATGAACTCAGATTTCTCCAGTTTCCTCATTTCCCCTCCCCCCACCTTGTCTCAATCGATTCCCTCGAACTCAGCACCGCCCTCCTAACCTGCAATCTTCTTCCTGACCTCTCCGCCCCCACCCCACTCCGGTCTATCACCCTCACCTTGACCTCCTTCCACCTATCACATCTCCATCGCCCCTCCCCCAAGTCCTTCCTCCCTACCTTTTATCTTAGCCTGCCTGGCACACTCTCCTCATTCCTGATGAAGGGCTCTGGCCCGAAACGTCGAATTTCCTGTTCCTTGGATGCTGCCTGACCTGCTGTGCTTTAACCAGCAACACATTTTCAGCTCTATATTTTAAACTAGGCAGGTTGACTCTGATTGGTCAACCAATACACAGTGAATGGCTGCCACCTATTTTGTCGCATTGAAACAGGCACAGTGCCTGTACATACTCTCTCTGTCTACAAAGAGCATAGCCTGACTATATATATATATATATATATATATATAGACTCCAGTACATATAAGTCTCTCACAATGCAAGCCTGACTATCAATCCTAATTTGGTTGCTGACAGAATTCTTGACATACTCACTCTTGCAAATTGTTCAAAGAATGCATGATGAAAAGCTTCAACAAGAGAAATAAAACAATGGTTCATCCAGTCTGGTCTCATTCTGGGATCTAACTTGTCCAATATTACCATTAGCTGAGTTCATAACATGCAGAGGTGATGATCCTGCTCACGAGCTGGACAGTTGGCTGCAAGCCTGTCTCCACTGCCCCAGAAATTCATAACTAGATTTGACAATTGTTGTGAAGATCAAGATAATTGTTTCCATACAATGTGGATGTCTTTCTTGCCAATTAGATGGCTGACAGTTCTTCAGTTCCAACATTGCCACTGAGAACTACGACCACTGTTGGGATTGCAGCTTGGGGGCAGAGGTGGAGTGTTCAGCCGAGACCTATCCTGTGGTTGTGGCACTGGGGTGGATGTCTCTATCAGCAAAGAGTAAGTGAGCTGATTTCTGAGTGAACTGGTAGATTTGTCACCACAGTTTAACTGGCACTCATTACATAGCATGGACGAACACCTCTGCTGGTAAAGTGTCAGTGATAAATCAGGGGCCCTTGAGTGCCCAATGCAGACAAATAAGCAGAACTCTGGTAAAGTTTCTGCACAGATGGAGAGCAAAAGGCACAGTGTCCCCTCCTGCTAGCGCCCTCCTGATGCTGTGTAAAATTCTAGCTAGATGCCACATTAGGCTTGTAGGAAACAGGTCCAGAGCAACGCTGTGTGGTCTTGGGCAAGTCTGTCTGCATTCATTATGAATAAAATGACATCAAACTTAAGGGTCCTCAACCATTCATTAGAAGGTATTTTTGCGGATTAAAAAAAAATTCTATGAAGTCCATAATGGGAATTTTAAACCTGGTTTGAAATCTTGAATATCGCTTATGACTGAATTTGCTCATCTGTTCCAAGTCATGGAAGGAATCTGGCCTAGATAACTGCCTGCACATGGTCACTGGAAGAGAGCATGGGAATTAGCCCCTGAAAACCAATAGACAAATGACAATTATATTGCTCAATCCAAGATTTACAAATTAAATTATCTGCATCCATCAAATGGATGGATGATGAATGCATTATTTATAAACAATAATCTCAGACTCACCTGCCATACTGCATGATTGAGCCATAATCATATGTCATGTTCAGATTATTTGTATTTAGGAGATTAAAATTATATTTTAATCCTGTAAAAATACCATTGCCAGAATTAATTTAATTAAAACTTTTCTGCATTGATCCATAAATGTCAACCTAGAAAACTACAATAACTGACAATAGATGGAAGAAGACTAGTGTGCTCTCCCCAATTGGCAAATTTGGTGGTTCTGGGCTTTCATTGAGCTGGCAGGTTGGTGGTTGGGAACTGACTGCTCCCCACCAAGCTCTGTCCCCATATTTTTGCCTCCATCAAGACCATGGAGGTAAGGCTCTTGTATAACTTTTCTGACCAGTTCAGCCCCTCAAGTGGGCAATCAACTGGGGAGATAGAGGTATAGTGGAATTCTCATTGGACTGGTAAACTAGAAGCTAATGCACAGGGGACAAAGGTTTAAAACAGCTTATTGAATTTGAGTTAAAAAACATTCAGATTTGAAAATTACTTCCAATAATTGTGCTAAGAAACAACCATTGATGTTGTAAAAACCCATCTAGTTTGCTATGTTAAGACTTGTCCCTTAGAACAGTTGCCCAATTCTTATGGTTCCAGATGGAATATCTCCCCTGAGTGAGGAGGGGTGAACACAATTTCCCTGGTTATTCACCTGGCTCTTTGATTTCTAAAAGAATTCCTTCACTTGTGGATAATCTTCTCCCAGACTCAAATGAATATATATTACAAAAGGAGCCAAATTGACCACATTTGCTTGAGGCAACAAACAGACTGAATTCATTCATTACAACACGAAAAAATAGTAACGGAACACATATGTTTGTGTGTGTATAATTCAGTCCAAAGATGTGAGAGTTTAAAATGAAATATTCAGATCAGTCTCTGAATTGTTGGTTAAGAGTGGATAGTTGGACAATGTAGTTTACATTACCAGTAGCATTAATCTTGGTAGTTGAAACATTGATTTTGAGATTCTTGGCTATGTAGGTTGTTTGGAATTCTTTTGTCCCAATGCCTTTCAGCAGTGGCTGATTGGCAACTCAGAGCGAGAAAGGGTCTTTTCCCTTTCAGTGATTTTTTAAAGGTTGTTCTCAAAACTATAATCCTCACAGAACCCCAGTCCACACACTAATTGGAGGTTTGGGCATAAGTACATGAGCTGAAAATGTGTTGCTGGAAAAGCGCAGCAGGTCAGGCAGCATCCAAGGAACAGGAGATTCGACGTTTCGGGCATAAGCCCTTCTGTGCTTTTCCAGCAACACGTTTTCAGCTCTGATCTCCAGCATCTGCAGTCCTCACTTTCTCCATAAGTAAATGAGATCATGTTTAAACTGGGTTAACCCCATTCTATTGTATTATTGAATAAGGTAAACTGCAAATCTGACTGTTTTTTTCTAACCATCAAAGTCATAGTCTGAGATCATTCCAAGAGATTATAGTTCAGGTCAGATTACAGTTTGCAGTGCATTTTCTTCCTTTGAAGTTTCTTTGACATCTCATCAGATGTGACATTCTGGAACATTTCCCTATATGCATATACTATATTTTCAGCCAACTACTGTCTGCAAGTCTTTTATCTTAAAAAGAATACACTGTATTTAAAGGTCAATATGTCCATAGATGATCTGGGGTTAAGATCCAAGATCATGATAACCAATGTTCTTTCGAGAAGCAAATCTGTTGTCCTCACTTGGTGTCATCCACAGATGACTCCAGACCTACAGAAATGTGGATGTCTCTTAAGCGTCCTCTGAAATCCTTGACACTATTGCCATCTGGAGCTCCACAACCAAAAGCTTCAAATTGGGATTTTGCTCTCGCCACAAGACCAAATTGATTCTTAGTAAAGTCAGAAATGTGACTTTTAAATAAAGAGTGCAAGAGGAACACCCCATGATCATCTATGCATTAATGTGTATTGAAAACTTAAATTAAACCAGAATCTCTTAGTCACCCTCCATATTTAAAAAAAAAATTTTCACTTATAGGATGTCAGCATCACTGGTTGGGCTAGCACTTATTACCTATCCCTAGTTGCCCTTGAAAAGGTGATGGTGAGTTGCTTGCCTGAACTGCTGCAGCCCATTTGGCGTAGGTGCACCCACAATGCCATTCGGGAAGGAGTTCCAGGATTCTGACCCAGTGAGACTGAAGGAACAATAATATCTTTCCAAGTCAAGGTGGTGAATGGCATGAAGGGGAACTTGCAGGTGATGCCCTTGTCCACCTACATGGTAGTCACCGGGAGTTTGGGAGGTGCTGTCTAAGAAACTATGGTGAATTTCTATGTGCATCTTGTACATGGTACATACTGCTGCTATTGAGCACTGGTGGTAGAGGGAGTGAGCGTTTGTGGATGTGATGGAAACGAAGTGGGCCAGTATGCCTGAATGGTGTCAAGTTTCTTGTGGGCTTCTGGAGTTACACTTTCCCAGGCAAGTTGGGAATATTCTGTCACACTCCTGACTTGTGCCTAGTGGATGATGGACAACCTTTGGAGAGTCAATAAGTGAGTTATTCACTGCACTATTCCTAGATCTCACCTGCTGTTACAACCAAAGTACTTTTGTGTCCAATTCAGTTTCTGGTCAATGGTAATACCCAGGATGTTGATAGTGGTGATAGTTAGATTATCTCTTGCTGGAAATGGTCATTGCTTGGGATGTATGCGTCACAAATGTTTCTTGTTGTTTGTCATCCCAAACCTGGATGTTGTTGTGTTCTTAATGGATTAGGGATAGCACTGCTTCAATATCTGAGAGTCTCAAATCATGCTGAACATTAGACGGTCATCAGCAAACATCCCCTTATGATGTTGGGAAAATCACTCATGAAACTGCAGAAGATAGCTGGGCCAAGGGCACTACTCTGACACTTGATTTTATCAGGAAAGACATGATATAATATAAAAATACTGTTCATCTGCCCTTTAAATCTGAACTCCCTATAAACCAGGATGCCATCAAGGCTAAAACTCCCCATTATCTCCTGGCTTCACAGATTGATTTCTCATTAATCAGTGCAAATTTATTAAGTCCAGAGGAAAAACAGAGGAAAAGAACAGCCAAAAACAAAAGAACACCTGTATTGAACAAATCGGGAGTAACTCAAAAGAAATTTAACATACATAAAATTGTTAGTAACATTTCAGTCATGATTAAATGTTCAACATACTTACTTGGTGAAATATTTTCCCATAAAATCTTGATATATTTATCACGATCACTTCGGCATTGCTCATGCTGAAAACCAATTGCATGTAGAAATTCATGTGTTATCACACCAAAATGCAGACAATGGGGTATTTTCAGTGATAATAGCCTTGCATTATTTCCGTACCCTACATTTGAAAAGCACCTAAGAAAATGAAGAGTTAATGAAATAAATGCATTTTCCTATATGAGAAATTAAAACATTAGTGAATTAATTGCTAAAATCCAAAGAAAAAAAATCATGAAGCACACACACCAAGTCCTTAACCTTGCACTCTACTCAAATATAGAGTAGTTCATTCAGCTCACTTCAATATACCAATTAGTACAGCAAAGTGCTTCTCATTGATGTTTGTATTTTTTTACAGTCAGAACTAATGTTCACTATTTCTTCTTTTTCCTATGGACCTCAAATATACATCATGAACCCTAACCCTCAGAGGAAGACTCTCAGGGTAACATATCTCTCCTGAGAACATATCCTTACGCAAGGTTTGGTGAAGGTTTGTAGCTCAGGATGAGGTTTAGGATGCAGATTTGCTCGCTGAGCTGTAGGTTTGATATCCAGACGTTTCATTACCTGGCTAGGTAACATCATCAGTGGCGACCTCCAAGTGAAGCGAAGCTGTTGTCTCCTGCTTTCTATTTATATCTTTCTCCTGGATGGGGTTCCTGGGGTTTGTGGTGATGTCATTTCCTGTTTGTTTTCTGAGGGGTTGATAGATGGCATCTAAATCTATGTGCTTGTTTATGGTGTTGTGGTTGGAGTGCCAGGCCTCTAGGAATTCTCTGGCATGTCTTTGCTTAGCCTGTCCCAGGATAGATGTATTGTCCCAGTCGAAATGGTGGCTTTTTTTCATCCGTTTGTAGGGCTATGAAGGAGAGGGGGTCATGCCTTTTTGTGGCTAGCTGGTGTTCATGTATCCTGGTGGCTAACTTTCTTCCTGTTTGTCCTACGTAGTGTTTGGGGCATGGAATTTTATAGATGACTTTGGTTTTGTCCATGGGTTGTATTGGGTCTTTTAAGTTTGTTAGTTTTTGTTTGAGAGTGTTGGTGGGTTTGTGTGCTGCTAGGATTCCGAGGGGTCTCAGTCTCTCCGAGGGCTGTCATTTCTGAAACTTCTTTGTTATATGGTAAGGTGGTTAGGGTTTCTGGCTGTGTTTTGTCTGCTTGTTGTGGTTTGTTCTTGAGGAATCTGCGCACTGTGTTTTTTGAGTATCCGTTCTTTTTGAATACGTCGTATTGGTGGTTCTCCTCTGATTTTCGAAGTTCGTCTGTGCTGCAGTGTGTGGTGGCTCGTTGGAATAGTGTTCTGATACAGCTTTGTTTGTGTGTGCTGGGATAGTTGCTGGTGTAGTTGAGTATTTGGTCAGTCTTTGTCGGTTTTCTGTGTACGCGGGTTTGTAATTCTCCCTTGTTCTTTCTATCTACTGTGACATCCAGAAATGTGAGTTTGTTGTCAGTTTCTTCCTCCATGGTGAACTTTATGCCTGTGAGGGTGTTGTTGATGATGTTAAATGTCTCTTCTATCTTGTTTCGTTTTGTGATGACAAAGGTGTCATCTACGTAGCGAACCCAGATTTTTGGTTTGATGATTGGTTGGGCTGTTTGTTCTAGTCTTTGCATTACCGCTTCTGCTATGAATCCTGATAGCGGAGATCCCATGGGTGTGCCATTGGTTTGTAGACTATGTTGTTGAAAGTGAAGTGGGTGGTGAGGCACAGGTCCACTAGCTTCATGATGTTTTCGTTGGTAATGTGATTGATGGTGGTTGGTGTGTGTATGATGGTCTGTTCTAAAAGTGTGGCGAGTGTTTCCTTTGCTAGGTCGATGTTGATGGAGGTGAACAGTGCTGTTACATCGAATGAGATCATTGCTTCGTCTTCCTCTATTTTGTTGTTTTTGATGATTTTTAGGAATTCCTGGGTGGAGTGGATGGAGTGCTGTGACTCTTCTACTAGGTACTTCAGTCTCGCGTGTAGTTCTTTGGCCAGTCTGTAAGTTGGTGTCCCGGGTAGTGAGACTATAGGTCTGAGGGGGGCTCCTGATTTACGGATTTTTGGTAGTCTGTAGAATCGTGGGGTGTTGGTCCCGTCGGGTTTCATTTTCTGGAATTCCATCTTGTTTAATTATCCGGAATTGTGTAATTTTCTTAGGAGATATTTTTGTTTCCTAATTATGGGGTCGGGTCTTGCGCCACCTTTTGGTAGGTGTTGGTGTCTGCGAGTAGTGCATTGGCTTTCTCTATGTAGTCCCTTCTGTTCAGGATGACTGTGAGCCGACCTTTGTCTGCAGGTAATATAACGATGTTTTTGTCTTTTTTGAGGTTTTCTAGGGCTTTCTTTTCTTGTGTGTTCAGTTTGTTTCCTTCCCTTTTTCAGCTCAGAGTAGGTGCAACTGTCTGATAGTTTGTTGTGTTTCTTCCGTGAGATTGTTGTCCTTCAATGTGGTTTCTAATGCTGCTAGGAAATCCTTCTTGTCAGCGTCTCGGTAATTGAAATGTAATCCTTTGACTAGTACCGCTTCTTCTGTGTCTGATAGGGTCCGGTCTGATAAGTTCTTTATTCATGCCCCTGAGTAATCGGATTTGTCTTTGTGAGTTTGTCAAGTTTTTTCTTCAGGTCCCGATTTTTCTTTATCTGTGTTTGTCGTTGTTTGGTATTTATGGCTGGTTCTATTGCGTCTGTCCATTCTTGATTTGTTGCTTGTTTGAATACCGGTTTTGGCGCGCAATTTCCTGGTTGTATTTTCGGAGTCTGTGGTGGGCGTCACTGATTAGCTCTCGAAGCATTCCACAACACCCTCACAAGCATAAAGTTCACCAAGGAGGAAGAAACTGACAACAAACTCGCATTTCTGGACGTCACAGTAGAAAGAAAGGACAAGGGAGAATTACAAATCTGCGTACAAAGAAAACCGACAAACACTGACCAAATACTCAACTACACCAGCAACCATCCCAACAAACACAAACAAAGCTGTATCAGAACACTATTCGAATGAGCCACCACACACTGCAGCACAGATGAACTTCGAAAATCAGAGGAGAACCATCTATACGACGTATTCAAGAAGAACGGATACTCAAAAAACACAATGCGCAGATTCCTCAAGAACAAACCACGACAAGCAGACAAAACACAGCCAGAAACCCTGACCAACTTACCATATATCAAAGAAGTTTCAGAAATGACAGCCAGAGACCCCTCGGAGTCCTAGCAGCACACAAACTCACCAACACTCTCAAACAAAAACTAACAAACTTAAAAGACCCAGTACGACTCATGGACAAAACCAACGTCATCTATAAAATTCCATGCAAGGACTGCCCCAAACACTATGTAGGACAAACAGGAAGAAAGTTAGCCACCAGGATACATGAGCACCAGCTAGCCACAAAAAGGCACGACCCCTTCTCCCTCATAGCCCTACACATGAATGAAAAAAAAGCCACCATTTCAACTGGGACAACACATATATCCTGGGACAGGCTAAGCAAAGACATGCCAGAGAATTTCTAGAGGTTTGGCACTCCAACCACAACGCCATTAAACAAGCACATAGATCTAGATGCCATCTATCAACCCCTCAGAAAATGAACAGGAAATGACATCACCACAAACCCCAGGAACCCCATCCAGGAGAAAGATATAAATAGAAAGCAGGAGACAACAGCTTCGCTTCACTTGGAGGTCGCCACTGATTATGTTACCTAGCCAGGTAATGAAACTTTTGGATATCAAACCTACAGCTCAGCGAGCAAACCTACACCCTACATATCCTTATGTCATCTATTAATTATAGGAACCAATGAATAAACTGGTACATCCAGTTGGTGTCTTATTAAGATAGATAGGTTGGCAGCAGGTGTTTCACAGCACAATTAGTGGTGCTTAGAACCAACCTCCTTTCATAGCTCCTATAGTAAACATCTAAGTTTTTTAAATTCAGTAATGTTGTCTGACTATCAATGTAAAAGGCAGCATTTGTTGACCATCACAAACTGTTGCATACCATGTGGTGAAGGCACCTCCAGGGATGAAAGTGACTGAAGACAAAAAGATAGTTTTTGTGACAATAAATCATGTAATAACGCACTTAACGGTTTGTATTGAATAGAAATGTTGCCAGGCCACTTCAAAAAGGTAGAAATATTAGCTTTCCCTTCAATGACCATTAAGACTATGACCAATATATTTGTGTCAAGTACAAAAGTAATCTCAACATTTCAGCATTCAGCAAAGCTTGTGAATGTAACACTGGATGAATTTCACACTAATGACAAAACTTTACCTTGCTGGATTATTTTCCTGTAAAATGAAGCAAAAGACTATAGCGCTCCCTTACAAATTATTTTTATTGTACTGTATTTGGACTCACTACCACCTTTCTAAGGCTATTTTACTAATGATGCTCATATCCAACAAAGGAAAATGAAATGAAATAAACATGAAAATTAATATTCTAAGTTGTAGATTTTTTGAATATTTTAATTTGGGGAGTTAAATTTGAAAATGGAGGAAAATAGATTCTGGTTTTCAGTTTTTTGAAAGTGGCATTTTTAGCAAAGTTCAGAAAGTCACTAGAGGAGCAAACAAAAATCTTGAATGACATGAAATTTGGGAGAATCATGTGATGAGTCAAGTAATGTTTTCCTCAAAATCAGAACCAAAAAGTCACATCTTCCAACTAAGTTTTGGATGCCAGGTGAAATTTACTTTAGTGATGGCATGAGACCTCTAACACTTATTATAGACCTTATTATCACTTAATTTCATAGGTTCCTCTTCCGAACTTTGATACTGGCAACGGCATCTCAGTGCATGCTCAATGGTCAGCAACTGTATGCACCGCACATCCATATAAGACTTGTACCATCTTCTCTGCATCCTCATGTCTAATCTTCAATGCACTTACAGTATGCTTCTGCAATTCAGATTTTTTTTTAGATTAGATTACTTACAGTGTGGAAACAGGCCCTTCGGCCCAACAAGTCCACACCGACCCGCCGAAGCGCAACCCACCCATACACCTACATTTACCCCATACCTAACACTACGGGCAATTCACCTGACCCGCACATCTTTGGACTGTGGGAGGAAACTGGAGCACCCGGAGGAAACCCACGCAGACACGGGGAGAACGTGCAAACTCCACACAGTCTGTCGCCTGAGTCAGGAACTGAACCCGGGTCTCAGGCGCTGTGAGGCAGCAGTGCTAACCACTGTGCCACCGTGCCGCCCACAAGTGACAGAGATGCTTGTGCAAGTGACAGAGATGCTCCAGCAGGATTAAATGTTTCCAAGATTATTGCTATGGTGACTAAACTGGAGAGAACATTGCATGGCAGAGCTATAAAAACAGAAATAATTAAGGTACTCGCATAGCATTTGGGTTCAGAGGAAATATAGAGGAGTCTGAATACTTCAAATAGTCAGAAACAAGTGATATTATGTTAAAATTGAAACAGCTGGAGCATAAGAAGATATGGAGCTGGAATTCTAAACAGCAAATAAAAATAAGGAGAGAATCGGTTAAAATTGTTTTCAACATCCTGGCTGGCTGCTACCAGTATGCAGACGTGAGACACCTGTAGACCTAAATTGAGTAAAACGCATGGGCTGGTATCCAGGATACCCTGAACCAATGTTCTAGGGGTTCTTTTGCTAATTCTGTTGGGGAGGGTTTAAACTACTTAGGTAGGGGCTGGGAATCAAACAAACTTAGTGGACAGTAAACAGGTAGTAACTAAAGACTGTAAGGAACTAGATAATGAAGTCAGTGTGACTCGGGGAAGAGTAGGCAGAGAGCACATGATGAACGCAAAGGGACAGGAGGTCTGAGGTGCATTGGTTTTAATGCAAGAAGTGTAGGTAAGGCAGATGAGCTTAGGAGTTGGATTAGTAAGAAGGAGTATGATATTGCTATGACTGAAACTTGGTTGAGGGAAGGGCAAGATTGGAAACTCTATATGCCAGGATATAGATGCTTCAGGTGGGATAGAGAGGGAGGTAAAAGGGGTGGATGAGTTGCATTACTGGTCAGAGGATATTACAGCTGTGCTGAAGGAGGGTACTATGGAGGACTCGAGCCGTGAGGTAATATGGGTAGAGCTCAGAAATAGGAAGGGTACAGCAACAATATTGGGGCTGTACTACAGGCCTCCCAACAGTGAGCGTGAGACAGAGGTACAAATATGTAAACAGATTATGGAAAGATGTAGGAGCAACAGAGTGGTAATGATGGAAGGTTTTAATTCTCCCAAAATTTAATTCTCCCAATATTGACTGGGATTTGCTTAGTATTGGGAGGTTTGGATAGAGCAGAATTTGTAAGGTTTTATACACGTGTATGTAAGGGGAAGGGGACATATTGGACTTGGCATTGGAGAATGAGTTTCAGGAGGAGATTACTTTGGGAATAGTGATCACAATTCTACAAGTTTTAGGATACTCATGGACAAAAATGAGACTGGTCTTAAAGGAAGAATGCTAAATTGAGGGAAGGCCAACTATACCAAAATTTGGCAGTAATTGGGGAATGTGGATTGGGAGCAGATGTTTCAGGGTAAATCCACACTTGTTATGTAGGAGGCTTTTAAAGAGAGGTTGATTAGAGTGCAGGACAGACATGTCCCTGTGAAAATGAGGGATAGAAATGGCAAGATTAGGGAACCATGGATGACAGCTGAAATTACCTAAGAGGGAAAAGGAAGCATATATAAGGTCGAGGTGACTGAAAACAGATGAAACTTTGGAAGAATATTGGGGAAGTAGGACCAATCAAACAAGGAACTAAAAGCGGTCATGAAATATCTTTAGCAAACAGGATTAAGAAAAATTCCAAAGCTCTTTTATTTGTATATAAGGAGCAAGAGGGTAACTAGAGAAAGCATTGGCCCACTCAACGACAAAGGAGGAAAGTTACCCTCACAGTTAGTTGTGGAGTCAGAGAAAATGGGCGAGACTCTTAATGAATACTTTGTCAGTCTTGGAGAATTGACCAGTGGTGTTGCGTAGGGATCTGTGCTAGGACCACTGCTTGTGAAATACATGATCTAGAGGAAGGTATAGGTGGTCTGATTAGCACATTTGCCAATGACACTAAGATTGATGGAGTAGCAGATAGCCTGAGGGGACTGTCAGAGAATGCAGAACCTAGATTGGAGATCTGGGCGGAGAAATGGCAGATGGAATTCAATCTGGGCAAATGAAAAGTGATGTATTTTGAAAGAGCTGATTTGAGCGTGAACTATATGGTAAATGGAAAAGCCCTGGGGAAAACTGTACAGAGATCCATTGTACACTGAAGGTGGCAATGCAGGTTGATAGGGTGGTCAAAAAGGCATACTACATGCTTTCCATCATCGGACAGGGTATTGAGTACAAGAGTTAGCAAGTAATGTTAGTTGTAGAGGACTTTGATTCAGCCACATTTGGAATACTGTGTACAGTTCTGGTCCACGACATTACCAGAAGGATGTGGATGTTTTGGAAAGGGTGCAGAGAAGGTTCACTCGGATGTCTGGTATGGAGCTATGAAGAGGTTGAGTAGATTAGGACTATTTTTGTTAGAAAGATGGAGATTGAGGGGGTGACCTGATTGAGGTCTACAAAATCATGAGAAGCAGACAGGGTGGATAGCAAGAAGCTTTTTCCCCAGAGTAGGGGGCTCAATTACTAAGTGTCATGAGATCAAGGTGAGTGGTGAAAAGTTCAAGGGAAATATGTGGAAAGTTCTTTATGCAGACGGTATGGATATCTGGTAAGCATTGCCACTGGAGGTGGTAGAGGCATTCATGATAGCCTCACTTAAGACATAGACATAGGTGCGCACACACACACACATACCGTCTCTCATACACAAGCTCTCTTTCATACGCTCACACAAAGACTCCCACACTCACATATGCGCCTCTCAGACTTATAGCCTTTTACACTCACACACACACTCTCTCACAGACACTGATACCCCTCTCCCCATCGCACACCCACTCACATTCACACATACAAGTTTGGGGGGTGAATTTGTACTTGCAGAATTACATTTTATTTTGCTCAAAAACTGCATGAATCCATGTACGATTCTGTAAATCCCTTTCATAGATTAGAATCAGTCTGAACATTGGGGCACAGACAACCTCACACAGGGCACCTCACACCTTCAATGCATTATCTGGGCGAATATGGCACCTATTGTTGAAGTTCATTTGAGAATTTTAGTTGTAGAGGACTTTGATTCGGCCACATTTGGAATTCTGGTCGCGACATTACCAGAAGGATGTGGATGCTTTGGAAAGGGTGCAGAGGAGGTTCTGGAATTTACATATGAAAGAACTGAAACCAACATGTCCATTCTAAAAGATATCAGACTTAACAAACAATCCATGTCTTTTTCAATATATAATTTCAATTACATCACACTGTAAACTTTTGCTATAAATTCTGTGTCCTATGATGTTATACACCTACTGAAGGCGCAGCGCTCCGAAAGCTAGTGCTTCCAAATAAACCTGTTGGTCTATGACCTGTTGTTATATGATTTTTAACTTTGTACATCCCAGTCCAACATTGGCACCTCCAAGTCATTTTAGATGTACCTAGACAGATACATGAACGGGCAGGGAGAAGAGGGATACAGATCATTGGAAAATCAGCAACAGGTTTAAATAGAAGATCTGGACTGGTGCAGGCTTGGAGGCTGAAGGGCCTGAAATGGTGCTGTAATGTTCTTTGTTCTTCCTTTGAAAATCCACCTACATCTGGCTTGGAACAGTTAAATGGTCAGCGGTTCTAATGGAAATAAATACCAGCACAATTGTATCATTGATTGTAGCACTAGTTTTAGCAAAACTTGCTCTGGATCCAAGTCCTCAAGTTTGTGCAAGACTTTGGCAAGGCTGAGAACCAACACCAGGGAACCTCTACAGATTAAGAGTACAATTTCGGTTCAAGTCTCATTTGAAAAGCAGCTGGTTGAGTTACCAGTGATGTAGTGAAAGGCTCAGGTCCAAGCTTGAGGGGATGAAATTGATTGAGAAATTCACCTAGATTGGCTCAGTATTTTTCAAAGAGGCAATGGCTGCCTGAGTGGAGTCCTAACTAATTCCTGGAAGTCTTCCAGGAAGGTCAAGGCACTACCAAAGGAGCCAAGGTTGACCAGGAAGCAGTTCCATGATTTTGCAAGACCTGCCCAATGCCATTTACCTTGTAGGCAAAAATAGAGACAGATGGCTGGAAAATGAAGGAATCCTCAAACCAGTCCAACTTGTGGAACAGTCAGCACTGGTCATACTACATTTTTTCGAAACCCAGTGGATTGATTTGCCTTTGATTTCAAATAAATCAAAATAGAGAACACACACCGGATTATCAACGCCACACTCACAGGAATCCAATTCACTAGAGAGGATGAAAAGGACAACCAACTCCCATTCCTAGACGTGATGGTACAGAGAACACCGAACGGAGAATTCACCACAAAGGCGTGCAGGAAAGCCACACACACAGACCAAGACCTACGAAAGCAACCACCTCAACACACAAAAGAAGTTGCATCAAGACACAATTCAAAAGGGCCACAACACACTGCAGTACACCAGAACTGCAAGAAGAGGAAGAAGAACACCTATACAACGTATTCGCCAAAAACGGATACCCCCGCAATTTCATCAATAGATGCCTAAGAGAAAGACAACGGAATGAGGACATGCCACAACCCAAAGGACTAGCCACACTACCATACATCAAAAACATTTCTGGACTGACAGCCAGACTACTGGGACTCACAACAGCACACAAACCAACAGTCACTCTCAGACAACAACTCACGAGGACAAAGGACCCAATACCCAGCATGAGCAAAACCAATGTAGTGTACAAAATCCCATGCAAGGACTGCACAAAACACTACATAGGACAAACAGAAAGACAGCTAACGATCCGCATCCATGAACACCAACTATCCATGAAACGACACGACCAGTTATCCTTAGTAGCCACACACTCAGATGACAAGCAACATGAATTCGACTGGGACAACACTACTATTATAGGACAAGCCAAACAGAGAACAACCAGGGAATTCCTAGAGGCATGGCACTCATCCACAGATTCAATCAATAAGCACATCGACCTGGACTCAATATACAGGCCACTGCAGCGGACAGCTGGAACTGACAACCGGAAGCGGCAGATACAAATCATTATAAATGCCAGAGGAAACATCACAGTGGCGCTTCACAGGAGGCTCCCAAGCACTAAAGATGTCACCTAGACTGGGGACGAAATGTCTGCAACACAAATTCCCAGCTCGGCGAACAGAACCACAACACCAGAAAACCCTTTATGGCATACTGAAAAAAGACAGGTCAGTGCTGCCCATGGGTTTGGGCCACATTCAGCAGTGGGCACTAATACTAAGTGCTTATTGTTACAGGTTAGAACACTATCCAGAGGCCAAGTAAAGAACATGGATGCATTGAACCACCTCCCATTAGCAGATATAGTAGGTGGTATCCTTGATGGAACAGTCTATAATGGTATTAAATTTTCTGGACCCACTCCCAGTCACAGTTGACAATATTAGATTTTGGACGCAGAAAAATCCATTTCTGTCAAAACTGAAAAAGATGGTGTTGGGGAAACCAAAGGGCAGTCACAACTAGAACTGAAATCTTCTTGGACCCAGACAGACCAGCTCACAGAGGACAGCATATTATTACAGGAGACAAACCCCAGATGCTGGACTCCAAAGAAAACAAGCAGGAGGCTGGATTAACACAGCAAGCCAAGCAGCATCAGGAGGTGGCGAAGTCAACATTTCAGGTGTAACTCTCTGCCAGGAATGGAGGTGTGGGAAGGGAGAGCTGCAGTAAAAGGGGGAGGGGTGCAAGGGTTGAGTAGGGAGAGGAGCAGAATAGTGAGGTAGTGATAGGTGCATTCAGGTGTGGGTTCAACCTGATTAGTCAATGGTGGAATGAATCCAGTTGGTTACTGGAATCCCCTGCGACTATAGAAGATGCAAAACCTGTAGCCACACCACCTCCCTCATCTCCATTCAGGGCCCCAAACTGCCATCCAGGTGAAACAAGTTCACGTGCCTCTCCTCCAACATAGTTTACTGCATCCTGATATGATCTTCGCTCCACTGGCGAAACCAAATGTAAACTAAAGGGACATTTTGCTGAGCATCTCAGCCAGACCTGTAAGGGCCAGTCTGACTTCCCAGTCAACGCTCATCTCAATTTCCCTTCCCACACCCTCTGACATGTCTATTCCTGGCTTCCTCCATTGCCATAGTGAGTCAGATGGCAAACTGGAGGAACAACACCATATCTCACGCCTGGGCAGCCTACAGTCCAGATGACCTCATACAGAATTCCCCAATTTCAAATAATCTTTCCAACCCTCCTTCAGCACCCTTTCCAGCCCTGCTATCTCCCATCCATTCCTTTTACTGACCCTTTCTTCCAGTTACCAACCAGATTTACTCCTCCCATCGACCAACCAGGCCATACCACCATCTGTATTCACCCAGCACTAGCTCACAATTCCACTCCTCTCCCCACCCATAACCCAACCCACCAACTTTACCTGCAGCCCCCCTACCCCCACCTCCATTCTTGAAGAAAGGTTATACCAAAAATAAGGATTTCCCCATGTCGTGACGCTGCCTGGCCTGCTGTGTTCTTCTAGCCTCCTGTCCGTCTATATTGTTACAGGAAGCCAGAATAATTGGCCTGAGCAAAGGTTGCCTCCAACTACTGGCTCACCAGTGCCATTCAGGGTTCTCCAAAATGAAGATATTGAGAGGTTAAGTCTGGCCAGACCTGGATGCAGACATATTCATGGTGTGGCAGTGCTCAGGGTGCCAACAAATACCACCAACAGCTCTCCCACATCTGTGAGCTAACCATGGATTTGGTTGCACGTCAACTATGAGGGTCCTTTCATGGAATGAATATTCTTAGTCACTGTAGACATTCACTCAAGGTGATTGGATGAGCACAGAATTTGTTTGTAAAACACAGAGATGATAAAAAAACTGCCTGTGTCTTTTTCAATATACTGAGTCCTGGAAGTTTTAGTCACAGATAACTGGCCATTATTTACAGCAGAAAATTTGGATATTTACCAAAGTTGAATGGGATTCAACATAAGGATAGCTCAACACCACACATCATCCAATGGTCTGGCAAAAAGAGCAGTCTAAACTTTGAAGGCTGACTTGCAGAATAGCCTTGATACTACATACCAACTAATACCAAGCTGTCATGGTTCTTATTTGATTATAGGTCCATCCCACATGTAACTACAGAGGAACCTTGATTATCCTGCATTTGATTATCCGAATATCGGATTATCCGGCAAGATCATAAGGTCCCAACGCCCGGCTAAACCACGTTATCTGGCATTTGATTATCCGGAATTTGATTAACCAAACAAAATACCGTCTGCCTGTGTTACTTGGATAATTGAGGTTCCTATGTACAGGGATAGCACTGGCAAATTTGCTAATAGGATAACATTCCGCACTGGGTTAACTCTGATCTTTCCAGGCTTGGTGGAGAGGTCGAAACAGAATCAGGAATGCCAATGCCAGACACTAGACTCCAGCAAGAGACAGTTTGATACAGTAATGAAGTTTGGTTTATCAATCACTGAAATTGTAATAGCTATGGTCAATGCAAGGTCAGGACCAGTGATGCATAGTTTGGGTAAGTGTGATTGGTCCTCAACAAGCATGTGAACCATATTGAAAGCTGCAAATTTGCAAACAGTGTGAGAGCAAAATGTGTCCTGGTTTCTTGGAACATTTGGAAAGGCTGCTAGAGGCCATGGGTTCATGCTGTCAGTGTTGACTGGCCCTCTGAATCAAACATCAACATGACATATGTATATGCCACAATGTCTTCTCTGCTAGAAAAGGTGCTTCTTAAAAGAGGCAAGCTCCTGTGTGTTGCACAGTCCCATAGTGGATGCCAAATCAGAGGAACCTGACCCAATAATACATTTACCCAGGAGTGATTCCAAGAAAAGGGCCAGTCTATGCCCTCAGACTCGAGAGATATGTAGTGATTGCAATGAGGTCATCCAGGTGGATATCACAGAAAATAAGTCCCCTGATTGGACAAGATTAACAGCCCCAATCAGACAGCCTGGGCTAGCTGACAATAAGAGCAATGTCTGAGATTATGGCTTTCTGAGAACTGACTCTGAACAAGCAGTATCAGAGTCAAGGACAAGTCATAGAGTCATAGAGATGTACAGCATGGAAACAGACCCTTCAGTCCAACCCGTCCATGCCTACCAGATATCCCAACCCAATCTAGTCACACCTGCCAGCACCCAGCCCATATTTCTCCAAACCATTCCTATTCATGTATAAGTAAAGTGTGACTTGGTGGTAGGATACCAGCCTCTAGTTATTTCATATGGAAGGTGAAACACCATGCCAAACAATAAAGTAACCATTCGTATACAAAGGAAATATCGGATCTTTAAAGATATGAGATTAGGTTCATAAGTCAGACACTTGCAGATCAGAAAACCCCTGTATCAAATTCAAGAGAATGAAAGAAGATAATTTTGGCAGGTGGATATGATCATTTGAAAATTTGAGATTATTCTCTTAGAATTTAAAAACACACTGCTGTAAATCTTCTGTAAGAACTAAACACTCCGTTGAAGTGTGTTTGTAAATTTCTTTTAGCCAGTACAGAGATTTTTGATTTTCTGAACATCTGACTTGAGAATGCCTTTAATTGCAAGCATAAATGAGTATGGAAAGGGAAGTTAAGTTCAGATTGTAGCTTTTACTACAAATAACAGACTGGAGGTACAGTACTGAGTGCAGGACAAATATACAAAGTGGTTGAGATCAACAACTTTTACAAAAAGGGAAGATAACACTTTCTTGCTTCAAAACTCACAACTATTCCAAGAGATACAGCAATTACTCAAACTCTCTCTGAGAAGGATTCAGTTTTCCCTGCACTTTTCAATGAAAACCAGTGTTGGTACATTGGAAAAATGGAGAGTATATCCCAGTTAAAAGGTATAAATTTCACTGCAGTGTGATTTGTCTGGACTAGTAGTAATTGGGAAAGTTTTATTTTAAGGGAATTATTTTGCAGAAGTGAAAGTCATAGATACACCTATAATTGAATGTAAAGTGCAGTTTATATTAGAGAGACAATAGTTGCAGAAATTGATTCTGGATATTTTTACACTGTGTACTGACAGAGCCATGGCTAAATAAAGTCCATCACGAGAGATCACAGTATTCCCACAAGTGGGAGTTAGGGCAACTGAAACAATTTTAAAAATTAAAACAGCCCAAAAGAAGGGTTTAACATGTCTTCCTTAACTCAGGCTCTGGAAGTAGATCTAGAGAAGTTAGCACAGACAGTTCACACTAAGGCTAAGGCTGAAGGATTTCCAAAATGTTTTTGCATTAAAAACTGAATTCTGTAACAGAAGTGGTGAGTCTGAACCTCCAACTCCCAAAGAATGACTGTTTGTTAAATTGTGATACGACTCAGATATGATTGGGAGATATTGTGGGTGGCACACGAAGTTACAGTACTTAGGTGATCATTCACATTTTGTTTGTGTGGGGTAGAACTGAATTATTTGTAATCCAGAATACAATATTTCAGATGTGACTCAAAATGCCAGTGTGCCATGAACTGTCCCAAATACTTTTCAAATACTTTGACCAACAAACTCAGATAAAAAAGAAAATGGATCAAAGAAAGGACATTAAGTCCTGTGAGGAATGTATTGTGCTAGAATCTTTCAATTGTATGGTATTACAGTGGATGAATTCCTCAAACTGTAGATAAGGCATAGACTGGCTAAAATGCATCCTGGTTTCTAAATAAGGATCATAAGAGAATTCAGGAGTTTAAGTTTCACCAGTTTCAGATTTGTGGGATGATAGCACCTTGAAAAGAGCAATCATTCCTCTATAAAATAACAAGAATCATTTTATTAGCACAATGTAGTATCTAGCAGAATATAGGTAAGTAGGCCAATGACAGAAAAAAAAATGCCATGAAACTGGCATTAAAAATAACACAGCTAGTCTACTTGGAAAATTGATGCATTTGCAATTCACACAATTGGGACACTTAATACATAATGTTATTGGAAATCAATTGCAATCATATTTTACAGACATATTTTATTGCAAATGAGAGGGGTATAAAGGACCCTAAGAAAAGTTATTGGTAAATGAATATTTTTTCCAGTATGGGTACAAGCCCATTCAGGTATATTCTTCAAGGTTGCTTTATATGGATTACAAATTTGCAGAATTCAAAATGAGTGACAGAAAGTAATGAGGAATCAGGTACTTCTCCTTGCCATATGTTACATAGCTATGAGGATCAGACTGTTGCAATTGATAGGTGGAGAGACCAGTTCTGATATTCTTTATATAAATGATTTGGATTTGAACATTAAAGGTATGGTTAGTAAGTTTGCAGATTACATAAACTGGAGGTGTAGTAGAAGGCTACCTCAAGTCCAACAAGACCTTGATCAAATGGACTGAGGAGTGGCAGATGGAGGTTAATTGACATAAATGTGAGATGCTGCATTTTGGAAAGGCAAATCAGGGCACGACTTATCACATAATGGTAAGGTCCTGGCGAGTGTTGCTGAACAAAAACCTTGCAGTGCAGGTTAATAGCTTCTTGAAAATAGAATCACAGGTGTTTGGTATGTTTTCCTTTATTGGTCACAGCATAAAGGTATAGGATTTGGGAGGTCACGTTGTAGCTGTACAGGACATTGTTCAGGCCATGTTTGGAAGACTATGTGCAATTCTGGTCTCCTTGCTCTAGGAAGGCTGTTCAGAAAAGACAGACAAGAATGTTGCCAAGGTTGGAGGGCTTCAGCCACAGGCAGAGGCTGAATAGATTGCAGCGATTTTCCATGGAGTGTCAGAGGCTGAGGGCTGACCTTATAGAAATTTATAAAATCATGAAGGGCATGAATAGGATGAATATCCAAGGTCTCTTCCTCAGATAGTGGAGTCCAAAACTAGACGGGTGGTGCATGTATGGAATGAGCTGCCAGAGGAAGTGGTGGAGGTTGGTACAATGACACCGTTTAATGACATCTGGATGGGTATATGAATTAGAAGGGTTTAGAGGGATATGGGCCAAATGCTAGCAAATGGGACTAGATTAGTTTAGGATATCTGGTTGGCATGGAGGAATTGGACTGAAGAGTCTGTTTCCATGCTGCACAGGTCTATTACTCTAGTGTGGGCACAATAGACCGAAGGGCCTTTTTCTGTGCTACAGATTTCTATGACTCTATGAACAATCAGCTGACTACGACACAGTGAATTGTTGTTCTCAATGCCAATAGGGTGGTACTAAAGGCCTACAGACAGAAATTTGAAAAGGAAACAAGGCCAATCTATGTGGAATTTTAGAAGTGGAAATGGCGTTGCTGGGCAATGAAAAGTGGAAAACATTTTGATCACCATAGGGATATTCTGATGGATGAATTCACAGTAGTGTCCCTTTGAGAATAAAATCTCACGTGGATGATCACAAAATTCTCAAAACAAAGGAAGCCTCAGTATTGGCAGTTGGTTATTACTTGAACAACAAACATGAGTAACAGGCCCCCATTTGGAAACTTCCTGAATAGTTGGAGAGACAGGAATTTTGAAAATGAAAATAAATCTAGCTCTATTGAGAAAGGTGACAACAGGAAAGATAAGACATTCCAAGCAAAGTGGGGATAAGTGAGTGCTTTTCTAGTTGGCTATCAGTGACTAGTGGTGTGCCTCAGGATCAGTGTTGGGACTGCAAACATTTACAATTTACATAGATAATTTGGAGTTGGGGACCATGTGTAGGGTGTCAAAGTTTGCAGATGACTCTAAGTGGTAGAGCAAAGTGTGCACAGGACTCAAAGTTTGCAAGGGGACATAGATAGATTTAAAAAGTGGGCAAAGGTCTGGCAGATGGAGTACAATGTTGATAAATTTGAAGTCGTCTGTTTTGGAAGCAATAACAGTAAAAATGACTTTTATAACAGTAAAAATATTCAGCATGCTGCTTTGCAGAGGAAACTGTGAGTCATAGAATCCTACAGCATGTAGACAGGCCCTTTACCCAAACTGGTCCATATCGATCAAAATGTCCATCCACATTAATCCTATTTCCGTGCACCTGGCCCTTAACCTTCTAAACTTTTCCATGTAATTGTCCACCAACATGAGAACAAAGCAACCATCTTGATTGGCACCCCATCTACCACATTCAACATTTGATCCCTTCAACACCATACAGAAGTGTGGTACTATTCACAAGATACATTGAAGCTACTTCTAAGGCTCCTTCAAAAGCATCTTCTAAACCTGAAACCACTATCTGGAAAGGTAAGGAGATCCTGTGCATGGAAGCACCACTCAGTGCAAGGATCCCTCCAAATCACATTCAATCTCTTGTCTTTCACCACTGAGTCAAAATTCTGGACCTACCTTCTGAACAATACCCTAATGACTGCAGAGGTTCAAGAAGATAAAGGTGATGAACTAAGACAATTAGGGATGGGCAATAAACCTCCGTATCCCATGAATGAGTAAAAGCAAAATTGGGATTACGCAGTCTTTGATGCTGCCGGATGACATGAATTTTCTTTAGGTAGTTTATCGAACTTGACAATCTCAGGATCAATTAAATCATTGAATAAATAAGGTGTAACTTTTTCCTAAGTAATTATTTATAATTTCAGCAGAGCCTCAATGTTGATTTAAATGGCGACTTTAAAAGATTCCAGGAAATTTCCCAGGAAATTCCTTCAATGTTTCCTTTAAAGGGGATTCTGCAGAAATCATTATCTGGCCATTGGAAACTTCAAGCATTGTTACTGGAAGAACTAATCAATACCAAACTACATGCTAGCGTTTAAAAACGGTTTTAAGAACAAAGAACCGTAAGCCACTTTGGTGTTTGATGTTACAATTATTTACACTAAAAGGTGCGCTTGTAGCATGAAATAACGTGCAATTGCTGATTTTATTTAAAATAGTATAGAAGAAATACTCTGATTTAAAATAATTATCTGAAATCTGAATCCTGCTAAATGCTACTGAACAAATTTGTTTGGTTTTATTGGTTAAGTCCCAATGATTATTCCAATACAATTAAACCAAAATGAGAATAAACTAAACACATACTGACAGATAATCCATGGTTGACCTTGATTATAAATTACCATATTAACAAAAATACAACTAAGACACTATGAGCGAGTCCACTCAGCATTTTTCTTTACTTGCTCATGGGAAATGGACATCATTGGCTAGGCCAGTATTTACTACCCATCCCTAAAAAGGTGGTGGTGAAATTATATCTCAAACCACTGCAGTGATTGGAATGTATGAAAACCCAGTGTTTAGACAGAGGTCCTGGATTTTGACACAGGGACAGTAAATAAACTGAGGTCCAATGTCGGATAGTGTGCGGCTTGGAGAGGAACTTGTAGATGTTCCCATGGATCTTATGTCATTCTCTTCTAGATAATTCATGTTTGGAAGGTCCTACTGTGGAAGCTTTTGTCAATTGCGGCAGTGTCTTGCAGGTATGTATGCTGCTGCCACTGTTCACTCTTTGCTTCAATATGTTGCACTGTCCATGCAACTAACAGATGTGAAATTCCTCAAGATTGGTAACTCTTTCATGCCATTTGCAACCCACTAGAAGATACGAACAAGAGTAAGTCATTCAGTCCCTTGACCCTGCTCCACCTTTAAATGAGATCATAGCTGATTTGTGGCATAACTTCAGATACCTGCCTTTAGCTCAAGTGTTTTGGAACTTTTTTTAACTTCAGTTCAACTGCTATTTGACCACAAGAAAGGCAAGATGGATTGTTGATTGACTAGCATATGTTTACACAAATACAAGATGTCAAAATTACTTTTATCACATCTTTAGATATTTCATGCATCCCTCTGGTTAGTTCATAGAATCCTTGTAGTGTAGAAGCAGGCCATTCAGCCCATCTAGTCTACACCAACCTCTGAACATTCCATCCAGACCTATCCCCCCTTCCCTATTCCCATAACCATGCATTTAACCCACCTAGTCTGCACATCCCTGGACACTATGGACAATTTAGCGTGGCCAATCCTCCTAACCTGCACATCTTTGGACTGGCCGAGGAAAAAGCACCCGGAGGAAACCTATGCAGACTCTGGCAAAATGTGCAAACTCCACCCAGCCTGAAAGTGGAATTAAACCCGAGTCTCTCGTACAATGAGGCAGCAGTGCTAACCACTGAGCCATAATGCCACCCTCTACCTATAATTTAGAACTGTCATACAATGTGTTGTTGAACTCAATGCACTTTTCACTAATTTTCTCAGACTGTTCATGTGCCACACAGCCACGTTGGAAAAATTGCCAATCATTACTTTCCTTACTTAGTTTTATTATTCTACATTTCCATATTAAAAAGCAATTGTTGCTCATCCATTCAACTTTTTGATATATCCAGAATGCTTTATATTTGATGCCTGTTGCACTGTTGAAAGGAGGTATTGATTCATTGGATATCAGCAAATAAATTCTCTATTTAGTTTTATTTTCCCTTTATATTCTAGCCCTACCATACAGCTGAACTAAACATATGCCATTTTAAACTATCACAGGTATGAGTGCATTCAATGAAATATTAAATTAGTTACACACCTGTCAACTTACCCGCCTTTTGACCTAACATTAATATAGGCAGTTTCTTCATTTCGCCTATAATAAAACTTTACACATGTTAAAGAACTAATTTCATGCAGAGCTTTCCATATTCGTTGTCTCTGTTGTTCATCTACAATTAAAGAACAAAACAAAGCAATCATGTATTTAATTTAAGAGCACTATCATAATCATGACAAATATTCAAAATATACAAGAGAATTTACAAAAATGAAATTCAGCTTCCTGTTTGAAGCAATGCACAGCTTGTGTTACAAACTTCTACAGAAATAATGTGTTGCACTATCAAATATTTCTAATGAAATCTTAAACCAAAGCCCATGTCAAAATCTAATGTTCCAAAAAGAACAAGGTTTTTCTTTCCTGCAAATGACAGGCATTGTAATGATGAACAATGGACACCAGTTAAGAAACCCCTAGTAACATGATGCAAAGAGGATTTGAACTTCAAGCACTATCCTCAAGCAGCTTCCTGTAAGATGAAAAAGCCCAGTGTGTCCATCAGATTTCATCAAAGGGGTCAACGTGACCTCCCCTTGTTATGAATTGGGTGTGATTAAAAGAGGGTGAAATGCATTTAGAACCTGATGAATTGGAAAAATGGGAACAGCCAGAAAGAGAGAAATCAGGCGTATGCATTCAGTGGCAAGAGGGGAGGATCAAAGTGTCAGCCAGGAGGGGAAGAGGCAAAGTAGATGAGGGGTCTGATTTGCCACAAACAACTTTTGATCTAGAACAGTAAGTTCTGCATTCGTGTACATTTTTATATAAGCAAATTGCCTTTCTAGTAGCCTACAGTAATCTATTTGAAGATTGCTGAATTGGTTGCAAGCAGACCGTTTATTTTTGAATATAGTGTACCTTATCCAGATTGAGTAACGTGAATACAATGAAACAAGCAGATCTTAAAATGTTTATATCTGTTTTCAGGCATTGAAAGATGAAGATATGTGAGCCAAATATTATTTCTTTTAAGTTATGTGGACTCATACAGACATATCTTAAATTTTAAAATAAATGACATGTTGCCAGGTAAAAGGCATTAAGCAAAACAGTATCATAAGCAAAACAATTCATCATGCTGAAACTATTCCAAGACAATACAACAGTAATCCTGAAGGCTTACAGGCAGAAATGATAAAATCTCCAGGGGAACCGAGGTAAAACAGTTGAGCTTGATCAATGAATATTGTCATTTACAGTAAGCTCAGGAAAGTAATTCTCTTCAAGGAACTTAAAACTTTGCTCCTTACATGAGTAAGATACCAAATGGAGAATCAATGATTCAACAGCTAGACAATCACCTGAGGTGGCTGATAACTAAAAGCTTATCCACAAGCTCTCACTGCAGAGAAACTCTTCTCCCATCAATCAATGATACAACATGGAAGGGTGAAAGGAATGAGCTGAGAGTTGGAGCAATGCCCAGAAGTCTGAACGATTCCATTGCAACAAGATGGAACACCTTCAGGCTGGTTGTTCAAAAGAATATTTGTCCTCGCATTTACTGAAAAAAATCAAGTCAGTGCCGAAAGTGGCTAATTAACAGCACATCAAGCAAAGCAGTGAATAAGATAAACCCATAGTCAGACTTAGGGATACAAGGCCCACCCAAAATCTTTGGTTAGTGGGAAGCATGGCTTTTTCGCCAAGTGCAGTTAATGCTAAGGTATTACTGAAAAGTATCAGCAAGGAGTATATAGCAATTGCACTGCGTAAGCCTGGAGTGGAACAGATGAATAGTTATAGGGATTGTCCATAGTTTGCCTGTGACAGGTTTGATACAGTCCCGGGAAATTATTTGGCAAAGGTGAAGTTGTGACAACCCCTGTAGTCTAAAAGACCAAGTGAGATCAAGGAGACGGATTAGTTACAGGGAATGATGCTAGGTATTTTCACTTCCTGTGTAGTGGCCCTGATGGTGGCTAACCACACTCCACTGCTGAAGGTAAAATTGATGAGTGCACCAAACAACTCCACTGCTATGTGGCTGATGACTTCAACTCCTCTTCCATTCCACCAAAGATATGCAAGTCCTAGGCCTTCTCCATGTCCAAATGCAAGTCACCTGACAACTGGAGAAAGAACGCCTCATCTTCCACCTTGGAACCCCTCAACGACATGACATCAAACTAGTACTTTGAAATATCCACCCCCCCCCAGCTCATCCCAGATCCAACCCTCCCAATCGGCACCACCCTCTTCACCTGTCCATCCTCCCTCCCACCCATCTGCTTCACTCTCCCCACGTTCCCAGCTACCTTTACCCCCACTTCAGCCCCACACCCACCCTCCTATTTATCTCTCAGCCCCCTTCCCATCCCTGCATTACTGTTGAAAGGCTTATACCTGAATTTTCAACTCTCCTGCTCGTCAGATGCTATCTGACCTGCTGTGCTTTTCCAACACCACACTTTTCAATACTCCCCAGTGTCCAACCATACAAGTCCTGTCCTGGGTTGCTTTGCCAAAATGCAACATCATACATTTATCTGAGTTAACCCTCTTCACGGTCCACTACACCATCAATTTTGGTGTCTTCTACAAATATACTAACCATACTTCCTATATTCATATTCCAAATAATTTATATGACGAAGCAAGGGACGCATCACTGATCCTTGAGCCACACCACTGGTCACAGGCCTCCACTTCAAAAAACAATGCTCTACCACCACCCTTTGACTCTTACCTTCAAACCAGTTTTTGCATCAAATTGGTTCACTACCCCTGGATTCCATGCGATCTAACTTTGCGAACATGCAGAACCTTGTCAAGTGCCTTACTAAAGTCTAGATAGACAATATCCTTTGCTTTACCCTCATCAATCTTGTCACCTCTGCAAAAAACTTAATCAAGTTCGTGAGAAATGATTTCCCACACACAAAGTCATGTTGCCTTTCCAAATGTATGTATAGCTTGTCCTGCAGAATCCTCTCCAAGAACTTACCCACCACATACATCAGGCTCACCAGTCTATAGTTCCCTGGCTGTTCCTTACCACCCTTCCTAAATAATGGCACCATGTTAGCCACCCTCCAGTCATCTGACACGTCATCCATGTTTATCAATGATACAAATATCTCAGCATGGGGCCCAACAATCTATTCCCTAGTTTCCCACGAAGTTCTAGACCATACTTGATCAGATTTTGGGGATTTATCTACTTTTGTGTTTTAAGCACTACCTCTTCTGTAATATGAGCACTTTCCAAGACATCACTACTCAGTTCCCAAGTTCCCTATCTTCCACATCCTTCTCCACAGTAAATACTGACACAAAATATTGAGTTAGTATCTCCCCAAATCCTGCGGTTCCACATGGAGACAGCCTCATTGATTAAGGATCCCGCTTCTTTCCCTCGTTTTTTGAGAGTTTAAGGGTTTCTGTGGATTATGTCTGCAATAAATGCTGTTGGTTGCGAATCCTATCAGATCGAATGGATTGGTTGGAGAGACAATTACAGGTAATGAGGAATTTGCAACAGCTACAGTATGTGATGGATGGCAATTATCGGAAGGGGGAAAAGTCGCAGATACAGTCACATAGAGGGATTATCTCCAGGAAAGGTAAGAGAGTTGGGCAATTATTGCAGGAGTCTCCTGTGGCTATCCCCATTTCAAACAAGTATGCTGTTTTGGAAAATGTAGGGGGTGATCGATTCACAGGGAAACATAGCATAAACAGCCAAGTTTTTGCTGTCGAGACTGGCTCTAATGCAACGAGAGGTACGTCGGGATCCAAGAGATCAATTGTGTTAGGGGACTCTCTAGTCCGAGGTACAGACAGACGTTTCTGTGGCCAGCTGCGAAAAAGCAGAATGGTGTGTTGCTTCCCTGGTGGCAGGATCAAGGATGTCTCAGAGAGGGGGCAGTATGTTCTCAAGGGGGAGAGGGGCCAACAAGAGGTCATTGTCTACATTGGAACCAATGACATAGGAAGGGAAAAGGTTGAGATTCTGAAGGGAGATTACAGAGAGTTAGGCAGGAATCTAAAAAGGAGGTCCTCGAGAGTAGTAATATCTAGATTACTCCTGGTGCTAGGAGCTAGTGAGGGCAGGAATAGGAGGACAGAGCAGATGAATACATGGCTGAAGAACTGGTGTATGGGAGAAGGATTCACATTTTGGATCACTGGAATCTCTTTTGGGATAGAAGTGACCTGTATAAGAAGGATGGATAGCACCTAAATTTGAAGGGGATGAATTTACTGGCAGAGAGATTAGCTCAAGTTGTTCGGGAGGATTTAAACTAGGAAAGTGGCGGGGGGGGGGATCCAGGGAGATAGTGAGGAAAGAGATCAATTTGAGACTGGAACAGATGAGAACAGAAGCAAGTCAAACAGTCAGGGCAGGCAGGGACATAGCAGAGAACAAGGTGGGACTGATAAATAAAACTGCATTTATTTCAATGCAAGGGGCCTAACAGGGAAGGCAGATGAACTCAGGGCATGGTTACAAACATGGGACTGGGATATCATTGCAATTACTGAAACATGGCTCAGGGATAGACCAAACTGGCAGCTTAATGTTCCAGGATACAAATGCTACAGGAAGGATAGAAAGGGAGGCAAAGAGGAGGGGGAGTTGCATTTTTGATAAGGGATAGCATTACAGCTGTACTGAGGGAGGATATTCCCAGACATAGATCCTGGGAAGTTATTTGGGTGGAACTGAGAAATAAGAAAGGGATGATCACCTTATTGGGATTGTATTATAGACCCCCTAATAGTCAGAGGGAAATTTAGAAACAAATTTGTAAGGAGATCTCAGCTATCTGTAAGAATAATAGGATGGTTATGGTGGGGGATTTTAACTTTTCAAACACAGACTGGGACTGCCATAGTGTTAAGGGTTTAGATGGAGAAAAATTTGTTTAGTGTGTACAAGAAAATTTTCTGATTCAGTATGTGGATGTACCTACTACAGAAGGTGCAAAGCCTGACCTACTCTTGGGAAATAAGGCAGGGCAGGTGACTGAGGTGTCAGTGGGGGAGCACTTTGGGGTGCACTTTGGGGCCAGCGACCATAACTCTATTAGATTTAAAATAGTGATGGAAAAGGATAGACCAGATCTAAAAGTTGAAGTTCTGAATTGGAGGAAGGCCAATTTTTACGGTATTAGGCAAGAACTTTCAAAAGCTGACTGGGGACAGATGATCACAGGTAAAGGGAAGGCTGGAAAATGGGAAGCCTTCAGAAATAAAATAACGAGAATCCAGAGAAAGTATATTCCTCTTAGTGTGAAAGGAAAGGCTGGTAGGCATAGGGAATACTGAATGACTAAAGAAATTGAAGGTTTGGTTAAGAAAAGGAAGGAAACATCTGTCAGGTATAGACAACATAGTTAGAAGTATATACAGGAAGCATCCTTCCACTATTATCCTCTGCTTCCTACCGTCAAATCAATTTTGTATCCAATTTGCCAGTTCCCTCTCAATTCCATGTGATGTAATCTTTCAGAGCAACCAACCATGTGAAGTTTTTCAACGGTCTGACTGAAATTCATATGCAATCTGTCTAGCACCCTGCCTTCATCAACCTGCTGGTCACTTCATCAAAGAACGTGAACAAACTTGTGAGGCATGATCTCCCACACATAAAATCATGCTGACTACTCTGAATCCAACCCTGTCTTTCCAAATGCATGGATATTTTATCTCTCGGAATCTTCTCAAGTAACTTACCTATCACAGGTATTAGGCTTACTGATCTATAATTCCCATGTTTTTCTTTGCAGCTCTTCTTGAATAAGGGCACAACAGTCTTTACCTTCCAGTCTTCCGAGACCTCACCCATTGCCAACAATGATGCAAAAATGTCAGCCAGGGCCCCCAGACTATATTAAAAAATACTTCCCTGAACCTTACAATCCTCCACGTCCTTCTCCTTGGTGAATACCGATGTGGAGCACTTGTTAAAACCCCACCTACATTTTCTGGCTACACAAAAATTTTCTCCTTACATTGTTGAGTGGACTTATCCTTTCCCTAGCTACTTTTTTTCAGTTCAGTACTCACATGATTGATGTTTGTTTGACAAAATAGCCACCTTATTTGAATGAGGAAATAGCATTACCTCACGAATGTGATAAATGAAGGTTACATAGTCTACACTTATGCTGCGATTTTCTTTAGAGGCTGTTGCGCACAATGGACTGGGTGGGAGGTCCCTGACCCTTTGGCACTCAGGCAAGGAATTAACTTTTGAAGGAAAAGGAATTGGTTTCAGGTCAATTGGTTCCCCACACTGATAGCTCTCTGCTCCTAGCAGTGACACCATAGTGAGCGATTTGGAAGGGAGTGCAAAACAAACGAACACATCCTTGCCATGACCCCCGCCCCCTGCTAATCTCTACTGCCAGGCTTTACATCTGGTCTGGGCCTCCTATGTTTCTGGTTGGTTGCCCACTGAGGGACCTCAACTGGCCCACAAATAAGCAGGCCATTTGACATCTCCAACACACACAGTTCACATTGCTTTGTTGCTTCTAATACATCCTACTTGCAAAAGACATTTTATGGTATCTTTTAGCCCTCTTAATTCCTTGTATAAGTTATTTTCAGCTTCCTTTATATTCTCAAGGTCCTTGCCTGACTTTACTTTGCTAAACCTTACATATGCTTCATTTTTCTTTTTTCCTCTCTCTTGCCACCAGAAAATCTGACAGGATTGATGGGGTCTCCAAATAAATTTCAGCAATCCTGCACGCTGTTTTCAGATTTAACTGTACAAATAATGTGAGGGGGGGTCCCAGGGAAGTACCCCTGGTGTTACGAGAATTATTTATTGTCATCTCTCAGAACCAGAATGAGTGTCTGCAAGCGCAAAACCAAACAACAATAAGGTTGGAATGATCCAGCAATTGCAGTAGATTTAGAGCCAATTTTTCAAGGCCCAGGCAGTCCAAGATTATATATCAAGAACATTTAAAGTATTTTCAATGGAAACTCAATAGCCATTCATCTCAAGTGCTATGGTCCTGGGAAATAATCCAATGCAAGTCTACAGTTTTCTCCTCTAATGGTTTAGGCATTGATTTATGAGCATAATAATTCTCTGCTTAATTATATATTGATATAGTCATAGCTGATGCTATTACTGGACAAGTCTGATCCCCGAATGAAACTTGGTTTGATGAATCATATTTTGTTCCTTTTGCTTTTAACTCAGTGGTCTCTCGCTGAAACACATGCACACAATGCTGCAGATTTAACACCAAAACAGAAGTTTATTTAGCAAAAGAAATTAAGATAAAATAAAACAAACAACTCTTTGCATATTTAAATAATGTAGAAACTCAAAAGATTTTGAATATGATTCTGTAATCCCAAAACAGCCCTTTACATATCCCTTTTCCAAAAGCATCCTTGTACAGTACTCATACCAGAGAACATAGAACAATACAGTGCAGAACAGGCCCTTCGGCCCTTGATGTTGTGCTGACCTGTGAACTATTCTCAGCTCGTCCCCCTACACTATCCCAAAATCATCCATGTAAGGATTGTTTAAATCTCCCTAATGTGACTGAGTTGACTACCTTAGCAGGTAGGGCATTCCATGCCTGACGACTCTTTGCGTAAAAAACTTGCCTCTGAATTTTGTCTTAAATCTATCACCCCTCAATTTGTAGTTGTGCCCTCTCGTACAAGCTGACGTCGTCAACCTAGGAAAAAGTCTTTCTCTGACTACCCTATCTAATCCTCTGATCATCTTGTATGTCTCTATCGAATCTCCCTTAGCCTTCTTCTTTCCAATGAGAACAGACCCAAGTCTCTCAGCCTTTCCTCATAAGACCTTCCCTCCAGACTAGGCAACATCCTGGTAAATCTCCTCTGCACCTTTTCCAATGCTTCCATATCCTTTCTGTAATGGGGTGACCAGAACTTACACCATATTCCAATGTTTTGTATAGTTGCAGCATATGATTGCGGTTACAAACTCAATCCCTCTACCAATGAAACCTAACACACCGTATGCCTTCTTAACAGCACTACCCAACTGGGTGGCAACTTTCAGGGATCTATGCACATGGACTCCAAGATCCCACTGCACATCCACACTATCAAGAATCTTTCCATTAACCAAGTACTCTGCCATCCTGTTATTCTTCCCAAAGTGCATCACCTCACATTTAGCTGCATTGAACTCCATTTGCCACCTCTCAGCCCAATTCTGCAGTTTATCCAAGTCCCCCTGCAAACTGTAACATTCTTCCAAACTGTCCGCTACTCCACCAACTTTAGTGTCGCCTGCAAATTTACTAATCCATCCACCTATGCCTGCGTCTAAGTCATTTATAAAAATGACAAACAGCAGTGGTCCCAAAACAGATCCCTGTGGCATACTAGTAACTGGAGTCCAGGCTGAATATTTTCCATCAACCACCACTCGCTGCCTTCTTCCAGAAAGCCAGTTTCTAATCCAAACTGTTCAATCACCCTTAATTCCATGCCTCTGCATTTTCTCCATCAGCCTACATGTGGAACCTTATCAAAGGCTTTACTGAAGTCCAAGTATACCACATCAACTGCCCTACCCTCATCTACATGCTTGGTCACCTTCTCAAAAAATTCAATGAGGTTTGTGAGAAACGACCTGCCGTTGCCAAAACCATGTTGACTATCTGAAGTCAAATTGTTGCTTGCTAGATGATTATAAATGTTATCTCTCATAATCCTTTCCAAAACCTTTCCTACAACAGAAGTAAGGCTCACTGGTCTATAAATACCTGAGTCATCACTGCTGCCCTTTTTGAACAAGGGCACAATATTTGTAATCGTCCAGTCCTCAGGTACTAAACCTGTAGACAATGACGACTCAAATATCAAAGTCAAAGTCTCTGCTATCTCCTCCCTAGCTTCCCAGAGAATCCTCAGATAAATCCCATCCGGCTCACAGGACTTGTCTACATTCCTTCTAGAATTGATAGCACCTGTGTGTAACTAAAATCACTTCTCAGACATCTCTGTTGCCTTATTTAATTGTGACTTCTACTCCTAGTCCGAAAAATCTGATAGCCTCATCCTGCCAATTTCATACACCTGAGTTCAAATATTCTTGACTTCAAGTGAACCCCCCCACTCCATCATCAGGATTTTATCCAAATATTCCTGAAATGGAACAACTAAACTTCTTATTCTCCAGCAATCTAGTTTTACTATATTTTCTCTTTCTCAGGTGTACTGCTTTCTTTATCCATGACTTTTACCTCAAAATGAAGCTAAAACTAAATCATTTTTATTTTCAGGATGGGTGTTTCCCCCCAAGCTTGGAAAAGCAAATCCAGAAACCGCCATCAAAAAGCTTAGGGTATTACTCTATATACCTTGCTCACTAATGAATTCTCTGAATGTAAACAACCACCTATCAGTTCTGGAAAACTCATCTCTAACAAGTTATTTTCAAAGAAATCATTATAACTGAAAAACTATTTACAAGTTAATTGCTGAACCCTTCAGAAGCACTGATGTCACTTATTCAAAATTTAAAACATCTAGGTTTTAAAGTATTTTTTACTTTAAATGAGGATGAAGCGCTGCTTGGAATGTAACTTTCAGGTCATGATCTTATCCTTCTGGATGCAAGAGGCTGCAGGTTTGGAAGGTGTTTCAAAAGTCTTGGTGAATTTCTACAGTACATTTTATCGATGCTTCACATTGTTGCTACTGAGCATCCGTCTGTGGAGGCAGTGGATGCTTGTAGACCTGATGCCTACCAATCAGATTGTTTTGTTCTGGATGGTATCAAACTTCTTCAGTTTTGTTGGAGCAAATTACTCCATATCAAAGTTGACTGAAGAGAACTACATTGAGTAGGGCATACATGCACTCTCCTCTCAGTCGCCACTGCTCTCTTTTATTTTTCACTGCTCCTCCTCTCGAACTAGACTAGAACATATTACCAGTTCTAAAGAAATAATAGCAGACTCATAGTGTTTGTTTCTTTCTCCATAGATGATGCTAGACCTGCAACTTCTGTTTTCTACGCTGGTTCTAGTATATCATAAAAGGAAAATACAACAGATGCTAGAAATCTGAAATAAAGTGCTGGATAAACTCACTAAATTAGGGCAGCACAGTGGTTGTGGCACCAGGGTCATGAGTTCAGTCCCAGCCTCAGGGGCTGTCTGTGTGGAATTTGTGCATTCTTCCAGTGTCTGCACGTGCTTCCTCAGGATACTCTGGTTACCTCCCACCATCCAAAGATGTGCAGGTTATGTGGATTGGCTTTGGAAATTGCAGGGTGAAAGGGATAAGATGGGGGTGTGGTTCTGAGTGCGATGCTCTTCGGAGGATTTGTGTGGACCAAATGGGCCAAATGGCCTGCATCGACACTATAGGGATTCTATCTCTGGCTGCATATACGGAGAGAAAGCAGAGTTAACATTTCAGGTTTAGATACTCTTCTTCAGAACTGACTGGAGCGAGAAAAGATGAACCACAGCACAACTGTTCCAAGAAATCAGTCGAAAAATGAAACAAATTGTCAAAAAAATGATGAGTACTTAATCAACTGCCTAAGGATAAATAAGCAACTGATATGAATGGAGTAAAAATGCTATTCAAACAATGACTTTGTAGGGTCCATTCTCATTATTTTTGCTCTGATTTAATGAATGGGTTTATCATGCACTTCAGGACATGAAAGGTTCAAGTTTTGATTTTGGAAGAATTATTAGCCTCATCCTGCCAATTTCATATACCTGAGTTCAAATATGTTCATCACAAAAAAAAACAGAATACTCAACATCTACAGAGTTTTGCTTTTATTCAAGTCTGGCCTTGTCTGAACTCTATGGTTTTGGTTTTCATACAAGCTATACTGCTGCTCATGCACATTTCTTTATTGCTATCTCAGGACAACATATTTAATGGGTCTTAATGAAATATTGAGGGCAGGTCCACAGTGCAATTTGATATTTCTAGCCGAACCTACAATCTTACATTTGCGATATTGTGTCCCTTTGCAATTTATGAGATCGTTTAAAAACACTGAACAGATGATTTCATATAATTCTTATCCACAGCTTTATGGCCTGATCTAAATATAATGGAAGTAGGTGGCCTTGGCAGGATTGGTAATTCCAGCAACATTACATTGCTGCTCAATTCCAGAAGAGGTCAATAAGGATGTATGCTGGTCAAAGTAACTATCAGTGGTTATACTAGTGACAAAGTACCAAAGTAATTATTTTGCAGAATGTGCTGCTAAGTTGGAATTTATGCCCAATGAAGAGAATGAACTACAATACATCTTTTAACCCGTGCCCATCCTATTCCTTATTATTTGGTTTTAGATCCTTCATCCAAATTATTCCTAAACTTCAACTATTTCAACAACTGTTGGTTCTTAAGTTACTCCGGACTTTTTGGGCTCTTTATTCTAATCCTGGAGTATAATGTAATTCCAGATATATCTTTTTCAACAAAACAGAGCAGTGAGTGAGAGCAGGAATAGAAGATTCACAAGGAATTGACAGAGTAGCTTCATTAGAGCAGGAGGCAGAACAGGTTCTGCAGCTGTGAAACAGTGTAAGAGACAGCTTCAAGTTGAAGATGAGACTCGTGTGAGAAGAACAGCAGCTGTCAGTGACAAAAATAAGCAGCATAGAGCGCATCCAACCTGCTTCTATCTGTCAGAGATTAAATGTGAAATCACAAGAAAGCAGATGGGTGATTTCTGGATATTTGTTCCATCTCCTTCGATTGGCCAAATTGTTTAAATCAGGAGACATTATTAAGTGGAACAGTACAGTCAAGAAATTGATTTATAAGATACTTAACTAATTAATTAAATAAATAGAATGGAGATGGCTGGGCATGTGATGTGTTGCATTTGCAGTGCATGAGATAGGGTGGACATTGGTGCAATTAACAGGGACCACAGTGCAACAAACATTGGCTGCCTGAGCAACATCATAGTCATAGAATCATAGAGATGTACAGCATGGAAACAGACCATTCAGTCCATGCTGACCAGATATCCCAATGATGAGTGTAAGTGCATCTTGAGAACACAGTGGCACATTAAGGACATTGTTTCAGGAAGGGCCACACCCCTGAGATAAATTGCATTAAATTTGGTCTGTGGTCAGGGATAGGAGGCTGCAACTAGGAATATGGCAGGTATGAGGATCCAGAATTTAGCTTTGGGGCAGTACAGGCAGTATCCTTTTAAAATAGATATGAGGTTCTTGTTCTTGGGTGTGAACGAGGTCACAGACTGAAGGGAAAATGACTGAATAACCTGTCGAGATTCAGAGCGCCATATGCTGAATAAATTATCAATGCAATCAGGGATCACATAGTTAGGAGAATGGTATTGTTGTCTGCAGCAAAAGTCAAGGGTACAAAAGGCTTTGATACCTACCTAGTGCCAAGGTTCAGGGCATCTCTTCTGGGTTGGAGAGGAAGTTGGAGTGGGAGGGGGAGGATTTCATTATCATGATCCACATGGGTACTAATGGCATAGATAATTCGAGGAAAGTGTTCTTGGAGGAATTATGAGCAGCTGAAAACTAAATTAGAAGTCAGGTGGCAATCATCACCTGAACAAGGAGCAGATTATGGGGCACTTTTGTGGTGCAGCAGTAGTGTCCGCACCCCTGGACTGACAGACCCAGGTTCAAGTCTCACCTACTCCAGAGGTCTATAATAACATGTCTGAACAGGCTGATTAGAAAAACAGGTTAATTTTTTAAAAAAGCAAATTCACATAGGACAAATAAACTTAGAGAGGCAAAGCATGTTTCAGATATTAGAGTGGGTGATATGTGTTCTGTTTAATGAGGTATTGGCAACAATACTGGGGATGTGAGATTTGTTCCCTTGAGACAGGCTTCATTTTTGGCTTTTGCCTGAAACGTGGATTTTCCTGCTCCTCGGATGCTGTCTGACCTCCTGTGCTTTTCCAGCACCACTCTAATCTTGACTCTGATCTCCAGCATCTGCAGTCCTCACGTTCACCTTCATTTAAACCATGACAGAGCAATGTTTGGTAGATCACATAATTTGGGTTGTAGCTGGGACTTTAAAATAATTAGGCAGGGTGGGTTGAATTGAAGAGAAGTTGAACAAATCAAAAAGAAAAAGAGCAGAGTTGGAGGGTAGTGAAGAGGTGAATGATAATCAAAGTGTACAGAAAGAACTGGAAAACGTGCACAGAAGTGTGCAGCAAAAATTGGAACCAGAGTAAGTTATAATGTGAATACATCGAAGCTGAATGCTTGTAGAATTTGCAAACAATACGGGTCAGTTAATAATACAGATAGAAATCAAAGAATAGGGCTTGATAGTTATAAAGGAGATGTGGTTGCAGGATAACCAAATGGAGAACTTAACATGAAAGGTGCCAGAAGAATAGTCAAAAAGGAAAAGGAGGCAGGTAGCTTTGTTAATAAAGGTTATATTAGTGTGATCATGAGTATTTTTATTAGTAAACTGGATCATAATGTGAAATCAGTTTGAGTGGAAATAAAATACAACAAGGCAAAGAAGTCACCATTGGGAGTTGTCTATAAGCCTCTGAAAAGTTGTCCCACTATCTGACAAAATAAAAGTTATGAAATAATGTAAGTCTATAAGAAAGGCACTAGAATGGTCATGGGTGATATTAATCTGCGTATTGACTGCAGAAATTAAATAGGAAGGGGTAACATGGAAAACAAATTTGTCAAGTGAACTAGGGATTGTTTCTAGAACAGTATGATGCAGAACCTACCCAGGGTCCAATTATTTTGAATACAGTAATATGTAATGAGGTAGGATTAAAAAGAGATCTTGTAGTTAATCATCCTCAAGGAGAACATGGTACATAGTAGAATTTCAAAATTAGTTTGAGGACAGCAACTTGGCTCTCAAACCGGAATCCTCAACTTAAATATAGTCTATGACAGAGAAGAATTGTTTAAAGTTAGATGGGAAAATGGACAAGGAGGAAGGTCAATAAATCAGCAGTGGCAGATATTTAAGCAGATGTTGCATAATGCTTAGCAAAAATGTAATTCAGTCATTAAAAAAAATCTATGGGAAGGATGAACCCCAGTAATGGTTAACAAAAATGGCCAAAGATGGTATTTCAAAAACTAAAATATAAAACGCGGCAAAATCTAGTTAGAGTATTGGGAATAAAGGGAATGAAAATTGATTATGAAATATAAAGTGAAGATCCCAATTGCATCTCAGGGTGTTCAAATAGAAAAACAGTAGCAAGAGTAAGTGTACGACTCTTGGAAGATGCAATCGGGAAATTGATAATGGGGAAACAATAAAATGCAGATAATTTAAATCAATAGTTTGCATTGGTCTTCACAGTGGAGTGCACTACATAAACTTCCCAAGCATGGGGCTGTTCTCCCTGAAGTGTCGAAGGCTGAGGGGTGACCTCATTGAGGTTTATAAAATCATGAGAGGTGTGGATAGGATAAATAGACAAAGTCTTTTCCTGGGGTAGGGGAGTCCAGAACTAGAGGGCATAGGTTTAGGGTGAGGGGGAAAGATATAAAAGAGACCTAAGAAGCAACTTTTTCACACAGAGGATGGTGCTTGTATGGAATGAGCTGCCAGAGGAAGTGGTGGAGGCTGGTACAATTGCAACATTTCAAAGGTATCTTGATGGGTATATGAATAGGAAGGGTTTAGAGGGATGGATATGGACCAACTGCTGGCAAATGGGACGAGATTAGGTTGGGATATTTGGTCGGCATGGACGGGTTGGACCGAAGGGTCTGTTTGCGTGCTGTACATCTCTATGACTATGACTCTATAACAAATGAGCAAGGTGCTAATGGAAGGAATTTTCTTGGCACAGTCTCAATTATGTACGATAAAGAATTTGAAAAGAAATGGCAATATAGGCAGATAAGATGCAAAACCTGATGGTCTGATCCAAAAGATTTTAAAAGAAGTGGTTTCAGAGATAGTGGAGACATTGATCAAGTTACATAGCAATTGCTAATATCTGTCACTGGGGAAATGCTAGAACCCATCACTAAAGAAGAAATAGCAGGACATAGAGAAAAGCTTAACAAACTCCAACAGGGTCAAAATAGTTTTGTGAAAGGAAAATCATTTTTAATTTGATCATGTGTTTTGAGGATATAATAAATGAGTTGATAAAGGGAAGAAGTAGTGTTGTTTATTCAAATTTTACAGTAGACATTCAGTTAAGTGGCACATGAAAGACGACACAAGATATCAACTCATGTCATTGGGGGTTACATATCAGCATGGATGGACAATTGAAGATTAACACATAGAAGACACAGTTAAAATTAATGGATGTTTTTCAGGATGGAAAAACATAACTAATAGAGTACCCATGAGAATCAGACCTCAAGCCCCAACTATTTACGATGTATATTAATGGCTTAGCACAAGTGGCTGACAATAATGTATCCAAATTTGCTGATGACACAAAAATGGGTGGGAGGGTATGTTATGATGGGGACACATTGGAATCTACAAGATCATATAGACAGGGTATGTGACAAAGCAAGCATTTGGCAGAGGGAGGTAAATGTAAAACAGTGTGACTTCATACACTTTGGTACGAAGAATAAAAAGACAGACTATTATTTAAATGGAAAATCTAGGTGTTCATGCGCATTGTTAGGAAGCATTATTAAGGGTAGGTTGTGTTCAGAAACCTTATTGTTAGGTAGTGCTCACATAAGGTAGTACTAGCAAGTCTGGAAACTGTTAGCTTCACTAGACAACAGTAAGCCATTATGTTACACTAAGAACAGACTGAAACACTGATGGCATAATGGGGCCACAGGGAGGGTGAACAGATAACAGGACATTGAAACCGTGTTAGATTGCACGTAGCTCATACTGAGGTAACTGAATCTTATCTCTTCTGGAACCAATACTATTAGAGAATACCGCTTCTTACCAAATAAGGATGTAGCACTGGGATGTGAGGGGCTAAAAGCTAGACAAAGAGAACAATAGATCAGAACGCGCCTTCTCCAGTGAAGAGTAAATATCTCACTGTATGTTCTGTGTACGTCTCTCTCATTAAACCAGCTTATATTTTGAATCAGATCCAGTGTCTCTCTCCTTTAAACGAACATGGGATGGTAGCCCCGTCCTAACAGATTTGGTGACCCCGAACATGTGAAGTGAGTGGAGACACGCCTGTTGGCAGGGATTGAGAGGTCGCCGAACGGCTGGCCACTTCTAATCAGGCTCGGAGGCGCCTTTTTCAAAAAAGATCTCCGATAGGGATTTGAATACGCTAAATTCTTATTTGCTCGGCGTCTCACAACTCTTTGCCAACCAAAATTGTGGGCTTGGCAGCCCGAGAGAGAGTCGGACCGTTTATTTATGAAGAAAAGTCCCCTAGGTGAAGGGTCATCCCGGCCGCGCGGTTTCTGAAATTCCTAGGGGTGGTGAGTATTATTGTCTTGGAAAAAGTCCTCTAGGTGGGCACTGAAAGTCCTAGAGGTGGGTAGTGTGTTAGAAAAAAAGTCCTCTAGGTGGTTACTGAAATTCCTAGAGGTGGTTAGTGTTTTTAAACAGAAAAATCTCCTTTGAGGGTGCAGAAAGTATTTTTATGGGTAAAGCTTAGGCTTTACCCCGCGCAGAACGAATCTGGGTTTAGCGTAGGCTACCCCCCGCGCAGAACGAATCTGGGTTTAGCGTAGGCTACCCCCCGCGCAGAACGAATCCGGGTGAAGCGTATGCTTCCCAACCTGCACTAAGGACTGGTGAGTAAAAAAAAGAATTTTTTACTTCCCTTGACCGGAGGACGTGCGCTGATCGGGACTGGTCTTGTCGGGAGTCGAGGTGGTGCATTCGTGCGCCCGACGCCCAGGAGTTCAGTGGTGGAGTGTGAGACAAAGACCACGGACCGGGGATAGTGACAGATTGACTGTGTGGTGTGAGTATGCATGTACAAGTATTGCGGTGTTGGTAAAATTGTGTGGGAGAAGAACGAGTTGTGTGTGAAAGTCTGTGAGAGAAGTTGGTATTGTTGCCCAGAGGGAGACAGAGAGAGTGTGAGTGCCGCTGATCGCTAGCTGACAGTGCCTGCGAAAGAGAGATAGTGCATGGGGTGTGGGCCGGCAGCGTGTTTGTGTAATAGAGAGAGAGACTGGCTGACGGCATTTTCACCTAACAAGCAGTTTAACACTTTGTGCTCTGGCTTAGATTCATCTGCTTGTGAGTGAATGAATGTTTGAGTGTTATCACCCAGAACTTGAGTCTCTCGAGTGCTTTTGAATGTGATCTTTTATAAATGCTTAACATGATTTTTTTTTAGATTGGAGATTTTAGTGAGATTCAGTAGAGATAGAACAGACTAGTCAGTAACTAATATTGATATAACTGATATATAAAAAAAAGAATTCTGAGTGGGTCTGTGAAATTAAGAAACTGTGTGTCATATCTCAAAAAGAGAGAGAATTTTACTGCTGCAAGCTTTATCAGTGTGTCTGTCTGTGAACAAAAGGCTTCTCAGCTAACAAACAGTTTAACACTTTGTGCTCTGGCTTGAATTCATCTGTTTGGTAATGGTTTTATGTTTGAAACTTGTTGTTTGTCATTTGATTCAGTGTGTTTTTTCTGATTGCAATTTTATGAATACTTAACGTGATTTTTTTTCAGGATAGAATTTTAATAGATATTGAGAAAGGAGAAAAGATTAGTTGGTAACTGATAAGGTTAAACCCCATTTTTTTGAGAGAAAATTTTATGTTTAAATGATAGTATCAGGTGGACAGCAGAAATATTTATTTTTGACAACAGCTTACAGTGAGAAAAAGGAGCAAGTGTCAAAGAAAGATAGAAACAGAAACAAAGGGGGGGCAAGCTTAGAGTCAGATAAGAGAAAATAAGATGGAGGAATTAAATTTTGGACAACCAAAATTGCGCTACCTCAGGACAGAATGTCCTGGAGTTCCCTGGTGGAGACTCAGTCTAGGTGGGAATACGACCCTAGCGGGTCGACTGCTATTGGACTGTGTAGCTTTACAGAAAGAAACTTTAGACCTAGTCTTAGGACAGGCTTTAAATCAAAAAGAACTTATTATAAAAAGATTAAGGAGACTTTTCAGAATGTTACATTAATGACAAATATACTAGAGGGTCTCCGAGAGTCTCCTAATATTTTAGTACGCCACGTGATTGACTTGGGCAAACCCCCTACCAAGGGGATAAGTAAGGACACGATTGAGTCTCTGGGGTGGAAGACCAAATTTGTGGTAACTTTTACACCACAATTGGATTTGAACTGTTTGGTAGCATCCGTGTACACCCCCCCAGAGTTAAAAAATAATGAGTCCAACCCAGCACCTGTAAAGACAAACCCGATAACACAGACAGGGAAGGTTTTAGAAGACATTAAGAAACTTATTGAATAAAATATATTACATTTAAAGAAACTCAAAGGAAAATACAGAATCTGGATAAGAATCTTAAGCTGTGGAGGGGCAGAAACGGGTTCCCCGCAGATGACCAACTGTTTTTTACAGCTGCTGATTTTGACGAATTTCAATCAAACATTCAAGATAATTTGACAGAGAGAAAAGAGGAAGCAAGGGAGAATGTTTTTAGTAAAATCAAATTGTCAACGAAAATAGATGATGAGGACGTCTATCTACGGGAATTATTGGCACGATTCCAGAGCCACTTACTAACGCTGCCCACTATTGAGACTGCAGAGTTAGCAGAGGATAGACAGGGCAGATTTGATTATGTTCTATTATAAAAAAGTTTTCCATCCGACTATTCCAATGTTCTTATAAATATAGAAGAGACAGTAGGTAATCGTGCTCAAAATTTATCATACCAGGTAACACGTCGGAAAACAAAATTAATATTTCAAAAGAATATCTTGTTTAGAGTGCATCTTATTGGATAGGGTCCAAAAAAGCTTGGGATGTCTGTATTGTGGGAATCAGGACAGTAAAGCAACTAAATTAATATGGAGTTTAGTAATCAGTTATGAAATACTAACTGATTTTAATAATTAATGTTCTAAATTAATAATTGTTGACTCAGTTTCGAAATATAGTATTAAAGCTGCAGATAAGGATTATAAGCGAAGCAATTTCTAGTCCAGATATTAGAGTATTTGTATTATGGGATTCAGCTATAGCTCAGACACTCTATTTTGCGTGAGTAAAGTTTTTAAAACATTACGAAAAAAGCTTTGAACTTTGGTATAATTACTGAACCTATAAAGTTCCCTTTTATGTACTCCCTGTGTCAGTTCATAGCAAGTACAAATTCCAAATAAATTGTAAATATGTTTTAATGTATATATTTTTATGGTTAAGCAGTCATTGACTTTCAATTTTTTCTTTTCTCTCTGGTTTCCATTGCCGCAGGCGTGAAATTGCTTGTGGTTTATAATGATTTTTTTCAAGGGGTTTCTGTTTGCACAGCTGGCGGTTTGATTGCTTTTCTCAAGTGGGTGTGAATTTCACAAAGGACTGTGCAAACAGAGAGAGAGCGTGTGTATAGCTAGCAAAACATTTAACCCTTTGTGATTTGGTTTGAATGCACATTGGTTTGTTGGTGATTGAATGAGTAAGTTTTGTTTCTAGAGCTTGAATTCCAGGACTGCTGTTTAAATTGATTTCTTTTTATGTGAGCTTAACATGATTTTTTAAGGCTAATAACTTCTGTTCTTTTATGAGTCATGACTCCCTAACTACTTTTCTTACTAACCTCTTTTATTTTTACATAAAAGCAATATATGAAGGACAAAGTTTTGTTCGACAGTGGGTAATTGTTATAAACGAATGTTTCCATGGTTATTATCTGTGACCTTGGATTCGACCATTGTGCATGCGTTAGAAGTTTTTAACTTGAATTGACGAATTGTTGTAAGACAGCTCTGATTATTTTTACGACCTAAAGTATTTTAATTGAGTAATGATTGATCAGCAGTGCTTAAGAAAACTACTTTTGGATCTCTATTTTCTCGATCTTTTGTTTGTGTTAACAAGACATTTGCACCATCCGGAGTTGTTCGCAGTTTATCAAAATAATCAAACAGCATTTTTTTTTCTCTCAATTTAATATTTAGTTTTGTGGGTGAAGTTTGGTGGGTCTTTGTGTCTGTCTTTTCTAGGACCCGCAGGCAAGCATTTTTTACATGATCCATCGTGCTTCTGCTTTAGCCTCAGCAATCAATGATTTTGAGATGCCAATATTCTGCCATCGGTTTTGCTTAGATTCTGAGCTGAGCTTATTGCGTGGAATGGGTGTTGAAGCTCTATCTGTTCAAGCTTCGCACTCTACAGTGAATGACATCATTATGGTATCAATCTTGCTAAATGGTTTATTTGCACAGGGTTGATTCGAAATTTAGTTCTAGAGGGAAATGGGATTTTCTGAAGAGGAATAAATTTTAAGTCTTAAGGATGCTTGGATGATAGAGTAATATTATATTTTTGTATTATAAAGTCTGGATTTAAATTTCTGGTTGTTTTATAGTACTTTTCACAGCTATTCGCTAACAGGAGGGATTCAGTCCTGGTCACGCAGATTTTGTGCCAATGCCTAATACAACTGTGGTCAAACACCTAATTTTAATTCCACAATTCCAAACCTGGTTATGACGGTTCTAGGAAAGATGAGATAAGAAATCAGTTGGATTTTTTTTTCCATATTGGTAATATACCACTGTGTACTAAAATGTTGCATTTATACTCCTACAGACTTCAAGTCAAGCACTTTCTCTTCATTTTTTCATTTATGCAGACCTGATGGTGGCTAAAACCTTTTTAATATTTTGAACAGGTCTTCGTTATTGAGCATCTGGACACATACCTAGTAGGCTGTACACAGACAGCTATGATTAACTTTAGCCTTTTCATTCACTAAATTTTAGTTGTGGTTAAGAGTAAGAGACTTATTCCCCTTGTTCACTATTAAGTACTGGATATGAATTTAGTACAAGATTTCAAAAAAACTGGAAGATGACTGTACCCCTGTTGATGGAGGAGCCTATGGGTCTGTAATTAATTTGTGGATGGATAATGGGTATGGGTTACAGTACAAATACCAGACGCTAATCTCTTCTGAGATTCAACAACAGATCACAGGTGAATCTTGCCTAGTTTAGTAAATTGGGACTATCTTTCAGAACGGAAGTGTATTTGCAGTTTTTTGAGAAAATATGTAGCTCAGGTTCTAAGTTTACTCACTGAGCTGAAAGGTTTGTTCTTGAACATTTTGTCATCACGCATTGTTAGGAGGGGCACAGAAAGTGTTTGTAAAGAGAGAAAGGGCGAGTGACAGGAGCAGAACGCGTAAATGATGGTAGCTGCGGTTGATGAGGTAATTAGGGGAAGAATGCAGCCAAAAGTGAGTAACCGGAGCAGCGAGTGATAGCATGTAGGGCAGAGAAGAAAGTGAGTAGGGAGAGACATGGAGGAGCATTTGATAGAGAGTTTGAGCGACAGGGGCAGAGACGAAGGTCTCCACAGGCAGGATGCCATTATTGTGGAAAGATAGGGCATTTTGGGCGGGAGTGTCCTGATCTAAAAAGGGAAGAAAGAGCCATTCTGCTTATGATTTTTGATAATGACATGGAGGGGAACGACAACTGGCATCATTTCTGAGCAGTCAGGGGTTAAAAAACCCAGTGATAGATTGGCTGAATAGCACATTCGGTAGATGGGGAACTGTGCTGGGACAGCTGGCCCTTGGTTTATGCATCTCTGTTGCTATCTTTATTACCTGTGGTTGTTGTTGTATACCATGTATCAGGACGCTTGTGACAAGTACGATCGACCATGCCCTGACAGGAAAGGATAACCCCCCACCCGCATACCAGGCAGCGGGGCTGGAGAAGCCTGTGATGGGGGCACCCCATGGAAAGATTACGAGATCGGTATCAGAGGGAATGGAGGAAATATGCCTGAGAGGGAAGCGTGGGACAACTTATGATTTTACTTTATAACTGTATCTCTCATTTCTAATCCTTCCCATATTAGGGCCTCAGAATGTGAGGGCTGAGGTGCAGAGACCCCCTAGTTGTGTATTTTTTCTCTCTCTTTCCCGTTCAAATTGACAACAGGTAAATTTGTGCTTTTATGCTGCAGTTAGAGATTGTGAAGTGCTATATGCCTCGAGACTCAAGAGACTATTGTTCACTCAAGAGATTTCCTAGCCATCATCTGGTATTCCTAAATGGCTTCGATTGGTCTCGACGGCCACTGTTCACAATAATAAGCCAGTTACCACTGCCCGTGTCCGTACTTGACAGCTGTAAAATGGATGTGGGTTTTTATTGGTCAAGTGAAGGTGACTGGTTAGCCAATGACGGGTAAGATTCCTCGAGTGAGGGACAACCTAAGACAGGCACAGTCGTGCATTGACCTTCAGAATAAAGGCCTGTGGTCATGTGGTTTTAGCAGATGCCTGGCTTTTGTATCCGTGTCGGGAATCTGGTCAAGTTTCTGGCTTGCAAAGCAGCTTGATATAAGGAAAATCGTGGACCCAACAGTTTGACATTGTATTCACTGTATTTTTGATGAAGGAAAATGCCAGTTTTGTGTCATTTTCCAGAACCGACTTAACAACAACCCTTTAGGAAGGAAGGAGAGCTCATTGAATCCTATTGCAAAAAGATTTGACACTATGTCAGTAGTTTGAAATTTTATTTTAAGGTGTCATGGTACAATACGACTGACTTTACTGGGAGGTTGTACAATTGGGTGTTCTTTGAACAGCAGAGCTTCATTCTGCAGGCGTCCTAACTCATCCACTTTGTGTTTTCCTCTGGTTCTCTTCGCTTTTGTTATCATACTCAGTAATCGTTTTGTTGGTTTTGAGGTGGCTTTTTGTATATGTTTACAACTTTTAAGTGCTTACATCTGTTATGTATTATTTCACTGCTTCTTGTGCCTTAACGATTGTATGCGAACTGGAGAGGCGCATAGAGTAGGGATTTTGCGGCGCGGAATGCTTTGTGTAATTGTTTGCTGCTTAGGGATTCCTATCCCCTATAACTATGTCTCCCTAGAGTCAGACAAGCCGGGTTTAGCTAAATGGTCGGTCTTGCAAAGGAGCGACAGAGGGGCGCTCACCGACCGTCCGGGTCCTGACTGCTGCGAGCGAACTGCTGTATTTTGTGTGGCCTCTTTCGAGGCCAAGGGAGGGAGTGTTAGGAAGCATTATTAAGGGTAGGTTGTGTTCAGAAACTTTATTGTTAGGTAGTGCTCACGTAAGGTAGTACTAGCAAGTCTGGAAACTGTTAGCTTCACTAGACAACAGTAAGCCATTATGTTACACTAAGAACAGACTGAAACACTGATGGCATAATGGGGCCACAGGGAGGGTGAACAGATAACAGGACATTGAAACCGTGTTAGATTGCACGTAGCTCATACTGAGGTAACTGAATCTTATCTCTTCTGGAACCAATACTATTAGAGAATACCACTTCTTACCAAATAAGGATGTAGCACTGGGATGTGAGGGGCTAAAAGCTAGACAAAGAGAACAATAGATCAGAACGCGCCTTCTCCAGTGAAGAGTAAATATCTCACTGTATGTTCTGTGTACGTCTCTCTCATTAAACCAGCTTATATTTTGAATCAGATCCAGTGTCTCTCTCCTTCAAATGAACACGGGACGGTAGCCCCGTCCTAACAGAATGAAACACAAAACGTTAGCCTGCAAATGCAGCAAGTAAAGAACAAGGCAAATGGAAGCTTGGCCTTTAATGCTTGGGGACTTAAGTTTAATAATAGAGAAATCTTATTACAATTGTACAGGGTGTTGATGAAGTCTTACCTGAAGAAATGTATACATCGCAAACCCTGTATTTAAGAAAGCTAATACTAGCTTTAGAAGCAGTTGAAAAGTTTTTCACTACTTTGATTCCTGGAAATAAAGATGTTGACTTCTCAAGGATGACTAAACAATTTAGGTCATTCATTTTAGTTGACAAAGTGTGGCGCTGGAAAAGCCACAGCACTGCTGTACTTTTGTCAGTACCACACTTTATCAACTTTAACTCTCCAACATCTGCAGTTCTCACTATCCCCTAGGTTATTCATTATAGTTTAGCAGATTGAGGGTGATCTCAGTGAAATACATAAGATTCCGAGAAGGCTTGGCAGAGAACATGCTGAGAAGACGTTTCCACTGGGAATCTCAAAATAAGGAGAAACGCTTGTAAAACAGATTCAAAGCGATTTCTTCTTGCAGAAGGTTGTGACTGTCTGGAATTCTCTATCTTAGAGAGTATTCATGGCTAAATCGCCCAAAAGCATTAAAGGAGGAAGTAGATAGATTTTTGAAAGTTACAAGGAACTGATACAGAAGAGGAAATGAGGTCGAGAACAAAGATGTGGGGAGCATTTTCAGCATGGCAACCTTTAACTAGGGGGATTAGTGCTGGGGCCATTGTTATTGAATTGAATGTGGAAGGTGAATGTACAATAACCAATTTTGCGTTTGACACAAAAATAGGTAAGATGATGAGTGGTGAGAATGACATGGAATCTGCAGAGGAGCACAGACAAGTCAAATGATGGGAAAAAAGTTTGCAAATAGAATAAACTTGAAAATGTGAAGCTATACACTTTGGTAGGAAGTAAAGGAGCAGAATATTATTTAAATGGAGAAAGACAGCAGACAGCTGGAAGCCATTGTGCATAGATCACACAAAGCTAGCATATAAATTCATAAAACCAAAAGACATAGAAGCAGAAATTAGGCTATTCAGCCCATTGAGACTGTTCTGCCATTCAATCATGGCTGATAAGTTTCTCAACCCCATTCTCCCTCTTTCTCCACGTAAACTTTATCCCCTTTATAATCGAGAACCTATGTCCATCTGAAATATATGCAATGACCTCCACGACCTTCTGTAGTTGTCAATTCCATCGATTCACCACTATCTGGCTGAAGATGTTTCTCCCTATCTCTGTTCTAAAAGGTCTTCCCTTTACTCTAATACTACCCTCCGGTCCTGGTTGCTCCAATCCTACCAATGGAAACATCTTCCCAACATCTAATCTGTCCAGGCCATTTAGTATTGTGTAAGTTTGAATTAAATGCACCCTCTTCCTTCTAAACTCCATCGAGTATAAACCCAGAGTCCTCAAATGTTCCTCGTTTGTTGAGCTTTTCATTACTGAGACTGTTCTCGTGAATTTCCTCTGAACAAGCTCTAAGGCCAGTACATCATTCCTGAGGTATAGGGCCCAAGATTGTGCACAATACTCCAAATGTGGTCTGATCAGAGCCTTATAGAGCCTCAGAAGTACATCCTTGCTCTTATATTCAAGTCCTCTCAAAATAAATACCATCATTGCATTTGCCCTCCAAACGACTAACCTGCAAGTTTAATTTGAGAGAATCCTGGACTAGAACTCCTAAGTCACTTTGCACTTCAGACTTCTGAATTTTTTCACCATTTGGAAAATAGTCCATGCCTCTATTCTCCCTATCAAGGTGCATAACCTCACAGTTTTCCATGTTGCACTCCATCTGCCACTTCTTTGCTCACTCACCTAACTGGTCCAAATTCTTCTGCATCCTCCCTGCCGCCTCAATACTACCTGTCATTCTGTCTTTGTATTGTCTGCAAACTTAGCCAGAATGCCCTCAGTTACTTCACCTAGATCTTAATTTATGAAGTGAAAAGCTGTACTCTCAACATTGAGACTTGTGGAACACTACTTGTCACTGGCTGCCACCCTGAGAAGGACGCTTTTATTCCCACTCTCTGCTTTCTGCCAGACAGCTAATTTTCTATGCATCCTGACAGAGGGTGTGGTGGAGGGTTGTTTTTCGGACTGGAGGCCTGTGACCAGTGGAGTGCCAAAAGGATCGGTGCTGGGTCCTCTACTTTTTGTCATTTACATAAATGATTTGGATGCGAGCATAAGAGGTACAGTTAGTAAGTTTGCAGATGACGCCAAAATTGGAGGTGTAGTGGACAGCAAAGAGGGTTACCTCAGATTACAACAGGATCTGGACCAGATGGGCCAACAGGCTGAGAAGTGGCAGATGGAGTTTAATTCAGATAAATGCGAGGTGCTGCATTTTGGGAAAGCAAATCTTAGCAGGACTTATACACTTAATGGTAAGGTCCTAGGGAGTGTTGCTGAACAAAGAGACTTTGGAGTGCAGGTTCATAGCTCCTTGAAAGTGGAGTCGCAGGTAGATAGGATAGTGAAGAAGGCATTTGGTATGCTTTACTGGTCAGAGTATTGAGTACAAGAGTTGGGAGATCATGTTGCGGCTGTACAGGACATTGGTTAGGCCACCGTTGGAATATTGCATGCAATTCTGGTCTCCTTCCTATCGGAAAGACATTGTGAAACTTGAAAGGGTTCAGAAAAGATTTACAAGGATGTTGACAGGGTTGGAGGATCAGAGCTACAGGGAGAGGCTGAACAGGCTGGGGCTGTTTTCCCTGAAGCGTCGGAGGCTGAGGGGTGACCTTATAGAGGTTTACAAAATTATGAGGGGCATGGATAGGATAAATAGACAAAGTCCTTTCCCTGGGGTCAGGGAGTCCAGAACTAGAGGGCATAGGTTTAGGGTGAGAGGGGAAAGAAATAAAAGAGAACTAAGGGGCAACTTTTTCACACAGAGGGTGGTACAGGTATGGAATGAGCTGCCAGAGGATGTGGTGGAGGCTGGTATAATTGCAACATTTAAGAGGCATTTGGATGGGTATATGAATAGAATGGGTTTGGAGGGATATGGGCCGGGTGCTGGCAGGTGGGACTAGATTGGGTTGGCATATCTAGTTGGCATGGATGGGTTGGACCAAAGGGTCTGTTTCCATGCTGTACATCTGTATGACTCCAGCACCTTGCCTCTGACACCATGGGCCCTTATCTTACTCAGTAGCCTCCTGTGTGGCACCTTGTCAAGATCAGCAGATAATAAAGAAAGCAAATGAAATGCTGGCCTTTACTTCAAAGGGAACTGAATACTAAAAATAGGGAAATCTTCCTAAGCTACACAAAGCATTAGCCAAAATAGCTATTTGAATTTGAATAGCTTTGTGTACATTACCTAAGGAAAGATATACTAGCTTGGAGCGCAGACTGGATAGTTCCACTAGGCTGATCCCAGGTTTGGAGGGACCACTTTTTGAGGATAGATTGAGTTGGTGGGATTTGAACTCATTGGAGTATGAAACAATGAGTGATTTTATTGATGCTTGATGGAATAGTTACAGAAAGCTTGCTTCCCTTTGTTGGAAAGCCTAGGTCCAGAGGACATAGTCTCAGAGTAACGAGTCAACCATTTAAGACAGAAATTAGGAGGATTTCTTTTTCTCTCAGATTTGCAGGCTGATTCAGAGTTTGGATGGACTGTTTAATGATTCTTAGGGGGCTTGACAGGGTCAATGTGCAAAGGTTGTTTATTTTTGTGAGAGCGTCTAGAATGAGAAGGCCCATCTTTTTAAAACAGAAATGAAGGGAAATTACATCTGTCAGAGAATAGTGAATTTGCAGACAACTATACAGGCTGGGCCATTAGTTACATTCAAGATTGAGACAGACAGATTTTCAATCTATAAAGGAATCAAGAGTTATTGGCATTTGGCAGGAAAGTAGAGTTCAGGATTATCAGTTCTGCCTCCTCTGTCTTATATTTTTGAATCCTAGGCAGACTTGAGAGGCCGAAGTGGGTACTGCAGATGCTGGAGATTAGAGTCAAGACTAGCATTGTGCTGAAAAAGCACAGCAGTTCAGGCAGCATCCGAGGAAAAGAAAATCAACATTTTGAGCAAAAGCCCTTCATCAGGAACACAGACTTGAAGGGCAGTGTGGCCTGCTCCTGCTCCTATTTCTTGTATTCTTATTTCCTTATTTTGTTGAAATGTGAAACATCAAGATTAGATTATCTCTCATGTCTTCTCTCCAGATTAAAAAGCTGCAGTTTCTCCAGTCTGTTTTTTAACCAGAAGTGTTATCACACAAAACTGAGAAATTTCCCGATCGCCAAAATCACAGTGACTCTTCTATTGTATTTTTTTGTTTTTCTTTCTAAAAACCATCAGTATAAAGCACCCATTTAGCCCATTAAATACTTACAAGCATCCAGTCTGTTTTCAAAACTCACATCTCTTAGCCTTATGGCTCGTCTCTTTACTTACTAAAATGCTTGAATATCTTCAGAAATATAAATGTATTTCTCAATGTATGATCCAAATAAATACATTAGGCTGAGTCTTACTTTGCATATATAAGTTGCGACATTTTTTTTATGGAGGGATTTTTGATGTGAGGGACAGTGAGATTTTGCATCTTATCACTTGGTTCTCATACTTCTTACAATGCACTTTAAGGCACCCCTCATGTCCAACCTAGCACCACCTGCCATTCTGGGATCAAACTGCCATGTGGTAGATATCTGCCAAAAGGCTGGCATTCTTTGCATCCATACCATCCTAATATGCTATTGTGCAACCAGATAGGCACTGCCAACTCACACCAACCTTGTACATTTCCTCACATTTGTCCTAGACATGGCACACCAATGGATGTCCTGTTAGGTAAGATGGTGTAGACCCAGGATATCCTCTTCCCCCAAGACCACGACATCAGGACATGCCATCCTAGTCAAAGGTTGTCAGCCAGGTCAATGCAGACTCAGCATTTGAACGAATGCACTGCAGAAAAATCCTCCACTCTTCCAGTGAATGGTGCCACCATCTTCTCACCAACACCTCATACAATGTCTACTACAGTACCCAGCTTCCACCACAGCTCATGCTTTTCATTTGTACTGTGACCTGCAACATACTCCCCACTTGCTCTATTGCCCCATAATCCCCAATACCATTAATCTTGCACATCCTATGTACTGTCTACTCTCTTGCTTGGAAAACCTTCTCACCTGCACTAAAAGTAACAGCTCCATCATCCTATGTAAAATCTTGCCGCTTTCTCTATTTCATTCCAGGAGGAAAACAACCCACAAGTACACCAAGCACAGAAATGGCTGGAAAAACTCAGCAGGTCGACAAGCACCTGTGGAGAGAAATCAGAGTTAATATTTCAGGTGGAGTGACCTTCCTCAGAACCTCTATCTGTTTTCACAAACAGTAGACAGAATCAAGAAGGATGGTGGGCAGCCCAATATTCAGCTCCTCACCCCTTGTGTGCAGACCACCCTGACTCTGAATGACTCACTGGCTGTGTCCCAAGTCCTTGAACTGGTATCAGCCTTAATATGCCAAGATACCCTGAATTGACTGAGGACTACTAAGAACCAAGGAAAACCTTCTGGCTTTGTGCATCCACTTCAATGGCGAGTCAAGACAAAAGTAACATTAGCCGAGTATATCTGGCTGAGGGGGACAAGTGCAAAAAATCACAAGTCAAGGCAATTAATAAGAGGGATGCAGTCAGCATCGAGTATGCTTGGAATGAGTGAGTGTAATGATAGCAAGCTACAAGACTGAAAATGCAACCTGGTATGATCTACGCATTTGGTGCATGTCCTGATCACAATGTGATCTTGCAGCAGCGTTTCAAGAATAGTTCCCAATGCACCATGAGATGCAGCACTGACCTGCAACAGTGTTGTGTAAATGAGCCATAAGAGTTCTTAGAGGCTGGCACATGTTGGATGCAATGTCTGTGGACATGGGGTACCTGTGGCTGGTGGCAGTGGAGCAGACCCTGTATTTTTGGTACCTAGTGTCCAACATCAATATCCTTCAGATCAAGCAATGATCTAAACTGGCAAGTATACGCTCAGACTTCAATGTTGAGAATTCTCAACATCTAGCTTGTTTGGTGCATTTGGTAAGATAGGAAACTGTATATTAATGAGATGTGACATGGTATTAATAAGGCACTTAAACTGTAACCCATTTTGATTGGCAACTTGTTGTAATAGAGTCACCCATCCAGATGTGATACAGCAAACTTTCAAAAAGTGTAGAAAGTAATTTCTCAGAAAATGCATTGGTTTTTATGATGTGCATCATCTATTTTTCTTTGCCAACTGATCTTATCAATTATCTTCCATCTCAAATTTAATTCCTGTTATTTAGAGTCATAGTCATAGAGATGTACAGCACAGAAACAGACCCTTCGGTCCAACCCCTCCATGCCGACCAGATATCCCAATCCAATCAAGTTCCTCCTGCCAGCACCCGGTCCATATCCCTCTAAACCCTTCCTATTCATATACCCATCCAAATGCCTCTTAAATTTTGCAATTATACCAGCCTCCACCACTTCCTCTGGCAGCTTATTCCATACACGTACCACCCTCTGTGTGATAACATTGCCCCTTAGTTCTCTTTTATATCTTTCCCCCTCGCCCTAAATCTCTTGTTCTGGACTCCCCGACCCCAGGGAAAAGACTTTGTCTATTTACCCTATCCATGCCCCTCATATATTTGTAAACCTCTATAAGGTCACCCCTCAGCCTCCGACGCTCCAGGGAAAACAGCCTCAGCCTGTTCAGCCTCTCCCTGTTGCTCAGATCTTCCAACCCTGGCAATATCCTTGTAAATCTTTTCTGAACCCTTTCAAGTTTCACAACATCTTTCCGATAGGAAGGAGACCAGAATTGCATTCAATATTTCAACAGTGGCCTAAGCAATGTCCTGGAAAGCTGCAACATGACCTCCCAACTCTTGTACTCAATACTCTGACCAGTAAAGGAAAGCATACAAAACGCCTTCTTCATAGAACATAGAACATAGAAGGATACAGCGCAGTACAGGCCCTTCGGCCCTCGATGTTGCGCCGACCGAATCCTACCTAACCTATACTAGCCCAATAACTTCCAAATGCCTATCCAATGCCCGCTTAAATGACCATAAAGAAGGAGAGTTCACCACTGATACGGGCAGGGCATTCCATGAACTCACAACCCGCTGTGTGAAGAATCTACCCCTAACATCTGTCCTATACCTACCACCCCTTAATTTAAAGCTATGTCCCCTAGTAACACCTGACTCCATTAGCGGTAAAAGGTTCTTAGTATCTACCCTATCTAAACCCCTAATCATCTTATACACTTCTATCAGATCTCCCCTAAACCTTCTCTTCTCCAATGAGAACAGCCCCAAGTGCCTCAGCCTTTCCTCATAAGATTTTCCTACCATTCCAGGCAACATCCTGGTAAACCTCCTCTGCACTCGTTCTAAAGCTTCCACATCCTTCCTATAGTATGGCGACCAAAACTGCACACAATACTCCAGATGAGGCCGCACCAGAGTCTTATACAACTGCAACATGACCTCAGGACTCCGGAACTCAATTCCTCTGCCAATAAAGCCCAGTACACCATATGCCTTCCTCACAGCACTATTTACCTGGGTGGCAACTTTCAGAGATCTGTGTACATGGACACCAAGATCCCTCTGCTCATCATTCACTATCTTTTCTACCTGCAACTCCCCTTTCAAGGAGCTATGAACCTGCACTCCAAGGTCTCTTTGTTCAGCAACACTCCCTAGGACCTTACCATTAAGTGTATAAGTCCTGCTAAGATTTGCTTTCCCAAAATGCAGCACCTCGCATTTATCTGAATTAAACTCCAACTGCCACTTCTCAGCCCATTGGCCTATCTGGTCAAGTTCCTATTGTAATCTGAGGTAACCTTCTTCGCTGTCTACTACCCCTTCAATTTTGGTGTCATCTGCAAACTTACTAACTGTACCTCTTACGCTCGCATCCAAATCATTTATGTAAATGACAAAAAGTAGAGGACCCAGCACCAATCCTTGTGGCACTCCACTGGTTACAGGCCTCCAGTCTGAAAAACAACCCTCCACCACCACCCTCTGTCTTCTACCTTTCAGCCAGTTCTGTATCCAAATGGCTAGTTCTCCCTGTATTCCATGAGATCTAACCTTGCTAATCAATCTCCCATGGGGAATCTTGTTGAATCCCTTACTGAAGTCCATATCGATCACACCTATCGCTCTTCCCTCATCAATCCTTTGTTCCTTCCTCAAACAACTCAATCAAGTTTGTGAGACATGATTTCCCACGCACAAAGCCATGATGACTATCCCTAATCAGTCCTTGGCTTTCCAAATACATGTAGATCCTGTCCCTCAGGATTCCCTCCAACAACTTACTTAGATTAGATTTACTTAGATTACTTACAGTGCGGAAACAGGCCCTTCGGCCCAACAAGTCCACACCGACCTGCCGAAGTGCGACCCACCCAGACCCATTCCCCATATTTACCTTTGCCTCGAACACTACGGGCAATTTAGCATGGCCAATTCACCTAACCTGCATATTTTTGGACTGTGGGAGGAAACCGGAGCACCCGGAGGAAATCCATGCAAACACGGGGAAAATGTGCAAACTCCACACAGACACCCGAGGCGGGAATTGAACCCGGGTCTCTGGCGCTGTGAGGCAACAGTGTTAACCACTGTGCCACCCAAACTTACCCACCACAGATGTCAGGCTCCCTGGTCTATAGTTCTCTGGCTTATCCGTACCACCCTTCTTAAACAGTAGCACTACGTTAGCCAACTTCCAGTTTTCCGGCACCTCACCTGTGACTATCGATGATACAAATATCTCAGCAAGAGGCCCAGCAATCACTTCTCTAGCTTCCCACAGAGTTCTAGGGTACACCTGATCAAGTCCTGGGGATTTATCCACCTTTACCCATTTCAAGATGTCCAGCACTTCTTCCTCTGTAATATGGACATTTTGCAAGATGTCACCGCCTATTTCCCTACAGTCTATATATTCCATATCTCTTTCCACACACAGTAAATACTGATGCAAAATACTCATTTAGCATCTCCCCCATTTTCTGCAGCTCCACTCAAAGGTTTTGCTGATCTTTGAGGGGCCCTATTCTCTCGAGTTACTCTTTTGTCCTTAATGTATTTGTAAAAACTCTTTGGATTCTCCTTAGTTCTATTTGGCAAAGCTATCTCAATTCCCTTTTTGCCCTCCTGATTTCCCTCTTAAGTGTACTCCTACTTCCTTTATACTCTTCTAAGGATTTACTCGATCTATCCTGTCTATACCTTACATATGCTTCCTTCTTTTTCTGAACCAAACCCTCAATTTCTTTAGTCATTCAGCATTCCCTATACCTATCAGCATTTCATTTCACCCTAACAGGAATATACTTTGTCTGGATTCTCGTTACCTCATTTCTGAAGGCTTCCCATTTTCTAGCTGTCCCTTTACAAAATAATGCCGTAAGCACTGGTCATCCAGAATCTCACTCACTTACTCTTCAAGCATGAACTGGAATACATGTGACAAAGAAAGGGCATCAGAGCCAAACCTGATAAATGTCATCCATGTCCACACTTTCAACAGATGTTTCTGGCAGGCTTCAAGAACAAAATTACTTCATTTTTACCTCCTGAATCAGGGCAATAGAAGAAATGTGTAAAATTCCCCAATTCCAGTTGAAATTATTTAATTAACAGAGACTATTGGAAATTGGGAGTATTCATGAACTGCATAGCTTAGCCATTTCTTTGCTTAATAATAGTACAGAGAGGCCCTCTATCTAGCTTCTTGATAAAATACATAATCATGGGTGCACTAGGATCCACTATAAGTTTATTATATTCATCAGGAACAAATATAATTCAAATAACTTACTGTAATCTTTTTGAACTGCATATGGTATATAAACATTCCCATCATGTGAAGAAGGCCACAAGCAGTTTCTTGTATTGTTTTTACACATGGCAGCATTTCTGGAGTTATCAACTAGAATGTCACCATATTCAATTACTTTACCTCCTGTATGTTTCACTGTAAAATAAATGACAACATCTCAAGTTAAAATAACAATAGATGGTCAATATTCGTCATTTCTAAGCTATACATTTGTGGAATACAATAGATGCTGATTTACAAGTTGATCATTGTAGATACAAAATATCCCTCCAACATAGGATAAATTTATACAGACAGTAAAAGTGAAGCACCAGTGTGGATGGTCTATGCATGTTCACTAAGGAGTCCATATGCCTGCTTCATCCCTTGTGTGAAATTATAAAGGTAAGTAAAGTGTGAATTTTCAGTGAAAAATTGAAGGGGACTATACTGTTGGAAGCATAGTATGTTGTGACTGAAATAAAGGATCAAGATATTTATCAGGTTGATTTTCATGTCACAATTTACAGTAACTTTCTATTAGTGTTATGATCCCAGTTGATAATAACACTCAGAAAGTTTGATTCCAGAGTAAAATCTGGCTTGATAGATTATAAGCTTAATTTTTGCTGTTGGTTACCATGGCGGTTACTCATTAGATATCTTCAAATTGAGGATGCCAATGTTCTTTAACAAAAGAACATATATTTATTCCATGGAATAAACAGATATATATATATATATATATATGAAATATAACACAATAATTTAAACAAAAGAACTACAGATGCTGGAAATCTGAAGCAAAAACAGAAATGTCTGGACAGACTCTGCAGGTCTGGCAGTATCTGTGGGGAAAGCAGAGTTAATGTTTCAAATTCAGCGATCCTTTTTCAGAACTGACATACATGTGTCTCAGATCACCAGTATCCACAGTCCTTTGTTTTACTATACAAAATATAGCTCACTTTAAAAGTTCTTCACTTAAACAGTAAAACAAAGTTTCAAACGTTTTTCTGACAATGTTTCATAACCCAAGATTTCTTACTCCTGCCCTCACAGAAACATATAGACTTTGAGCTCCAGCTATCTAACTTTTAAAGTTCCCATTTGCCAGATGTCTCTTTGCCTTCTAACAAACTATTACAATCAATTCCTGCAAACTCCTGTCTAGTTCCATAAAAAATCACCTTGCCCAATTTAGAACTCGAACCTTTGTACCAGTTTTGTCCCTCTCCTTATCTTCACTCTTTAATTTCTTACTGAGCCAACTCTTAGCAGTTTGATAGTCGAGAGACTTGTCTCCAGTTCTGAGTGCCAGGTTTGCTTTTCAGTTCTGATGGTACAGAATTTTCACTTTAGTTCTGATGACCAAATCCCAAAGACATAGGCAAAAAGAGGGATTAAATCCCACAATCAGAATATAGGGAGCTAGCAAATGATTTGAAATGCAAAACTCAAAGGTAGCAAAATCAGGATTACTATCTCATGCTAATGTGTGACTGGGGGATGGTGGAGGAGTGTGGGATTTAGATGTATGAGGCATTTCGGAAGAAGATGGAACGAGGTAGACATGTTGTAACACTTCAGGTCTAGGACGAATACCTTCACAAAAATGTTCGCTAGTATTGTCAAAAAGGGTTTAAACTAATGTTGGTCGGAGAATGGGAATCTCAATGGAGAGTCAAGAGTGAGGGAAACCAAGATGAAAATAAAAGACAGAGAAGCATAAATACAGAACTGAAAGTCAGAAAAAAAAGGGCTAATAGAAACTAGAGCTGCACTACAAAAAAAAAGTTAAGAAGACAAGTCTAAATCTGAATATACCTAGCATTCACAAACTGTTAGACACATGAGCAGCTCAGAAATCGTTAATGGGTATGATATGACTATGATTACAAAAACATGAGTTGTGGGATAAACAGGGCTGAGAACACAGCATCCAAGGTTACTCGATATTTAGAAAATGAAAAGGTGGGTGGCATTGTTGATAAAGTATAGATTTGAGATGGCACAGGGAATCTCTTGTGGACTCAACCTGTGAGCCTCTCTCAGTTCGTTCCAGAGACCACTATTACAACATAACAATGATACCTATAAACTAAATTAACTGGGTTCTAATAACCCAGGAGAGTAGGACACTAGCACTTAAAGAGTCCTGGAAAGTTACTATGTTGTACTAACACAAACAGGCTACCTTTATACAAGTTTACAAAAGCTGTACTGTTACAAACAGGCGTCTTTTGCACAAAAAGTTAACAAAAGCTCCACCTGTTCTGAACTAGACAGATAACAGTGAAGGATAATAAATCAAGAGAAAAGTTAATTTATTAATTTCACAAAGGAACAGCCATGAATGTTATCCCTCGGTACTCTGTTTATATAGATTCACTGATATTAAGGCAAATGTTCTTAATTGCCTTACCCTCTCTGCCTGTCTATTTTCTAGTGTGCAGCAAATGTGTTCAACATTACATTTTCGTCTAAATGTTTAAGACTATAAACTTTGTCATTCGCTCCTTTGGTCATTTCATGACAACTACATAGCTTATGTAAGTATAATTAGTCCATTCAGTCGATTTGTATTCTCAATAAGTGCCTCCTTTGGTGAGTCATCATCCGGAGGTGCAGAGTCTGAAAGAAACTGGGTTTCAGCATGAAAGTTTGGGCATGCAGGTACGTGGTAGGCAAGGGTCAATTAACCAGATTCCTCTTTGTCTTAGGTGAAAAGCAATGTACAGTCCATTTCATGCATAAGCGGATGGCAATGTACATTCTTAGGATGAGACCAAGGACTATCAGTACATCCCACATGATCCGTCCACCTAGCAACCATAGCCAGCAAGTAAGACTCCATCTACATGAATCGAACGACTGTGGGGCAGGTATTTTCCCTGTGTCTTTACCCATTTTGTTGATAACATCTGTGCCGTCCGAAATGCCTTTTCAGAAATCAGGTACAACATTGCTGGCCAGTGACTGAACAAGTGCCTCCTTCTTTAGCAAGGAGAAAATCTACCACTCGCCAATTCTGAAGCGTCATCATCTGAGTGTCCTATAACTTCTTGTTCAGCAGCTTCAAAATGAGAGCAGTTGAGTTGGCAAGCTTTTTGATGTCATACACAAGGTCACTTATCTGATCTAGGCCATCTCAACATCCCAGCCAGGAATAAGACCTCCCAGCAACTTGGACTACCAGGTTTGTTGATGGAAGAAGTAATGTATGTCCCATTTTGGTTTTCCTCTACTTTTTGTCCCGTACTGATTCACATTTTGGTGGGCTTTCTATTCATCATCTACTTCAGGTACTTTGTGGTGGAGGGTAAAAAGTGGTAAGGTGTATACTCGGGAACAACGACCATACCAGTCATTGGGTAAATATGGGTTGGCTTTGCTTTAACATAGCCAATGAAGGCTAAAGGAGTTCCAAGGGTGCACATCTGTGAGTGAATGACAGATCTACTCAGAGCGAGTGCTGAATCTTGAAACAGTGGGTGCCATCAAACGTTCGGTTGTCCAAGTATATTAACGGATGAGCATGACCAGTGTCTTTGATAATATTTTTGCAGTTTTGTTTCACTTACCCCATGTTGTGAGTACTGGAAAGTCTTTCAACACACCATTCCAACAGTGGAAAAATGTTAACATTGCATCATTTAAGTTTGCTAGTGCACTTCACACAGTGACGTGCTTCTTCTACTGAATGGCTTTTTCCATCACAAATGAGGGATTGCATAAGTAAGTCAGTCCTAACTGTACACTGTACATCAGAATGATGAAGGAGTGAGCTGATAACAAAGAGATCGGGGGTTTAGCTTGAATAATGAAACTATTAGAAACAGAAAGAAGATTGGGAGTATCTAATATTTTTGTTTTTCTTCATCTTTCCAGCTTGTCTTGTTAATTACAGTAGCTACAGAATACAGGAAACGTGTAAAGGTATTTCTGACAGTGGCGGTAGGTCAGGTAGGACAGGATTCCGTTGAGAAAGTATAGGTGGTCAGTCTCGTGGAAGTAGGTCCCTTAGGGTTTAGTGATTTCAATACTATGTGCTCAACACTGCAAACTGTAATGTTCATTTTGTGAGGGGAACAGACAAACTTTTCAAAGTAACAGTTTTCGGTTGACAGAGCAGATGAGGTTATGAAATTGTGCCATCTCATGATGACTGGCATAGAAGTGTTGCAAGGATGACAAATAAAGTTGATGATGTTTAGATATATAATGTGAGTCCATTAAATGAGTTTCAGCAGGGCAGCTGCATTCATGACTTCCGATGGTATTAGTACAGGTTTCATTTATGCAGTCACATTGGAGTTTTAGCCAGTCTGAGATATCACAGATGGGTTGGTTACATTTGGGTACATGTATATGGTTTGGGTTTTCATTGGATGCCTGTATCATTACTAACACTAAGACTGTGAGGGGGATACAAGCTTGCAATATCCTTTGTAGACCCATGTTGTACGTCCTTCTACCTTTACTGCAGTTTCAGTTGTCGAAATAACTCGATAAGGACCTTTCCAGCGGGGGCCCAATTTTTCAAAATTAAAGTCTTTCAATAGTATGTAGTCACCAGGGTTAATGCCTTTAAACATTAGAGCTCTTTCTTCTTCCTTCCTTGGCACTTGATAGGCTTCTTTGACCTGTTGATGATAAGACTGCAATATTTTGTTTAGCTTAATCAGGTAACTGTGCATTTCTGGTGCCATGACATGCAAATCAACAGTGTTGGACAGTTAATGGTGCAGACCAAGGAGTCCTCAGGGGCTTTCCGTATATCAATTCCGCCTTCGAGAATCCCATCTTTTTGTGTGTCATGGATCTCATAATAAAAAGGACAATTGGGAGTACTTGCAGCCACTTTCTTTTCGTTTCTTCTACCAACTTGCTTAGCTGACTTTTTAATGTACCATTGGCTCTTTCTACAATTCCCTCTAATTGGAATGGTTGGCACAATGAAAGTTTTGATTCATATTCAAACTCTTACATAGTGCCTTGTTTGGCTCCGCACAGAAGTGAGGGCCATGATCAGAAGAGACCATTACTGGTATTCCAAATCTGGATATGATATCCCTTAGTAGAATTTTACAAATAATTGTTGCTGTGCAGTCAGTACAGAGATAAGCTTTGATCCATTTACTAAATACATTGATTATCACTAAGCAATACTTATAGCAATGACATCTAGGTAACTCAATAAAATCTAACTGGACAGTATCAAACGGTGCACTTGGCAAGAGAGTTTCACCTGGTGAACACTTTACACCTTTCCTGGGATTATGCTTTTGTCAAATTAGGCAATTTGCAGCTGCTTATTTTGCTTTTTCTTGCAGATGGGGATTCCACCAAGTTTGGAGAATTCTGTCCACCATTCCCTCCTTATCTACATGCGTATGTGTATGAACATAATCAATTAGAATGGGCAAATGCGAGTTGGGCAGACATGTTTGTCCTACCGGCGCAACCCAAAGCTTAATGTAACTATTTACATAACAACCATTGTTCATCTCTCTCTGTTGTTCCCCCATCAGGGGCGTCCCCCTGATGGGTCCATATTTGCTCTAGGTAAGGCATAGTCGGGGTGTCAGAAGAGGAAACATTTAATTAGGAGGATACTTTCCTCTCTCAAAGCGTAATCAATGATGAATTTCTTTATCACAGAAGATTGTTGAGACTGATATGTTAAGTATAATAAAGACTAAGATAGACATTTTTTAATCAGTAAGGAAATCAAGGGTTGTGAGGACAATACCGAGCATTGGGCTGACAAGTGGCAAGTAACACTCGTGCCATACAAATAACAGGCAATGAATATCACCAATAAGGGACAATCTAACCAGAACTCCATGATATTCAATGGTGTTATCAGCACTGAATTCCCCACTATCAACATCCTGTGGGTTATCATTGACCAGAAAATCAACTGGACTCACCACATAAAACAGTGGCTACAAGAGCAGGTCAGGGGATTTGACTACTGTGGTGAGTAACTCACCTCCTGACTTCCAAAGGCTGTCCACCATCCACAAGGCACCGTCAGGAGTGGGGAAAGGTCCTGAAACAGCACTTTCCAAACCTACGACCACTTACATCTAGAAGGACATGGGCAGCAAATACATGGGAATACCATCACCTTCAGGTTCCCCTCCAAGCCACTCACAATTCCAACTTGGAAATACATTGCTGTTCCTCCACTATCACTGGGTCAAAATCCCGCAATTTCTTGCCTAACAATATTGTGGGTCAACACAGCTGGTGGATTGCAGTGTTCAAGAAGGCAGCTCACCACCACCTTCTCAAAGGCAACTAGGGACAGGCCATAAATGCTGGCCGGCCAGTGCTGCCCACATCCCACAAATGATTTTTTTTTAATTGGGGGAAGTCTAATTATAATAGCAATTGGCAGGAACTGGGACAATTAGATTGGGGGCGCAGTTTGAAGATAAATCCATACCCAGTAAAAACATAAATTGCTGAAGAAATTCAGCAGGTCTAGCAAATGTGGGAATAAAGCAGAGTTAACATTATAGGTCTGGTGATTCTTTAACAGAACACCAGACTCTGCAAAGTCCGATAAATTTGTTTTCAACATTGCATTGGCGAGGATTTTGTTTTGTCTGGTTCAGTTCAAGAAAAGCCTGTTAATAAACTGCTGAATAGGAAGAAAACTTGCTATCAACCAGCTGTTCACCTGATCTCTCCAATTTCTTTTAAGAAAACCCTTGACATTTGTTCAGAGAGAAACCTATTTATTCTTTCAAAGGTGCACTGAAAGAGCATCTCAAAACTACAGGTGAAATCTTCCCAGACACTGAACAACATGTGATATGGTGAGAAATTTAGGAGAATTGCATGAGAATTCAAGAGAGGTCTTTCTCAATATTGAGACAAACAAGTATCATTTTCCAAATAAGTTCTGCTTGTTGAGATGAAATACTTACTAGTGAGTAGTTGAGGCCTACTAACAGGAATCATTGCTCATCATTACCTAATTTCACTTCATTAATACCTACTCTACCACCTGCGAGATGCTTTCCCCGGCAACCTGTGCCCCACAACCTGAGCCGCCTCCAGAATTTTAGTTTTGTCCCTTTTAAGGGCATAAACGGCGGGCCCTGTACAGACTGCTGCACACCATCCACCTTTTCTCTCTCATCCACTGCTCTGACACGCCTTGCCGTGCCCATTTGCCACTGGGCGATGGGGATCCCCAGTGGAGGGCTCTCTACGCGGGAGTCCTCCCCTTTCTCTCTGGGGTGGAGGGTGCTGCATGCAGCGATCCCCAGCAACCGCAGATTGCAGTGGTTCATGGACTCCTAGCCCAACTGCTTGTTCTGTGGTGCTGTGGAGTCCATGGACCATGTATATATGGGGTGTGGGCGCTTTCACTCCCTTTTTGATTTTCTTAAAAACTTCCTTCTCTGTTTTGGTTGCACTTCAGTCCCATGCTCCTGATCTTCAGGCACCTGGTACAGAGCGGGATGGGCGGGTCTGCTCGTGGGTATGCTCCTGGGTCTGCTCCTTGTGGGTCTGCTCCTGGGCCTGGCCAAACTGGCCATAAACAGGTCCAGGCAGCGGGCAGTGGAGGGGGTCATTAGAGCCGATTGCCTGTCCCTCTTCCACGGTTACCTTAGAGTTCGATGTCTCTGGAGGAGGCGCACGCAGTGTCCACCAACACCCTTCAGTTGTTCAGGGAGAGGTGGGAGCCGCAGGGAGTGGGGTGCATTATTTCCCCGTCCAATTCTATTTTGATTTCATCCCTTCCCTCCCCTTCACTGTTTGATCATGCAGCATTGCCCTTTGATGTAAAGGGCATTGCTTGTCACTGGCCACTTGGGTGTTTCCTTTTCTTTCTGGTAGTAGAAATGGAATAAAGATTCGTGCACCTTGCGTCTTCCACTGTGTCTCACACCTGCACACACTCAATATGGGTGCTGGGGGAAAAATAAGCACTACTGCAGTAAGGCGGTATGGGGGTAATTGGGGGAAAAAAAAGAAAAAAAAATTTTTTAAAAAAGCAGGATGCTGATTCCTGACATGAAAGTCAGAGCAGTTACTTAGCAACTCCAATTCATCAAATCTGCCTCCAGACCTCCACCTTGAATACTTAGCAACATCTCAGGACATACTCAATGAGAGCAGTCTCACAAAGTTCACATGCATGGATGGCTTCATAACTCAAGGCATAGAGTTTAAGAGCAAAGAGGTTATACTGGAACTGGATAAAATATCAGTTTGGCCATAGATAGAATATTATGTGCAGTCCTAGCATCCACATTGTTACAGGAATATGATTACATTAGAGAGGCTGCCGGAGAATTACCAAGAAGTTGCCTGGGCTGAAGAGTTTCAGTTATGAAGAGAGCTTGGACGGACAGGGTTGATTTTCCTTGGAACAGAGGAGAATGAGATAGGTCAATACAACATTGAAAAAGGCCCTTTGGCCAATCACATTCATGCCTGTCTAACAAACACTACTATAAACAACAATTCTAATCCCATTTTCCAGCCTTGAGTATTGTAGTATCACAAGTAGATGTCTAAATACTTCTTAAATGTTATGATGGCTTCTGCTTCTACCATCTTACAGGAGTGATTCCCAGATTCTTACAATCCTTTGGGTGAAAAGGTTTTTCCTCACATCTCCTTTAAACCTTCTTCCCCTTACCTTAATATTATGCCTCCCCAGCCATTGATCCTTCAAGGAGAAAAGTTTCTTCTTGTCTACCATATTTATGCCTCTCATAATTTTAAATGTCTCAAACAACAAAGCTAATCTTGCCTGTCAGCAGTCATTAAACAAGGGGATGAACATGTTGCTGAGCAGCACTGTGCTATATCAATCTTGTTACTGCACCATGTGCCAGTAGCAAATGCAGCAAACTCATCATGTGCTTTAACTAAATGGCTTATGTCTCAAAGTTAAAGGAGAGTAACCCTTGGTCAAGTTAAATTACTTCAAATAGTATTTCACGGGTGATCTCCAATATCAGTTAAGAGAAATGGGCACGAATGGCCCGGACCCTCAAGTTGGCCCTGCCATTCATGACTGCTACATGTCAGGCCTCAATGGCTCCTTCATACTAGGTATTTATAGTCTGCAACTCCATAATATCTCAAAAAAACTATGTCTGAGATATTGTAAATCTCCTTTTGACTCCACTCCAAGATGAGCACAACCTTTCTTCGATAGGGAGCCCACTACTACTCACAATATTCAAATGCGGTCTGACCAAATATTCAGAAGTACATCCCTGCTCTTATATTCTGGACCTCTCAAAATGAATGCTAAATTTAACTTGCCTCCTAACTGTCAAATGAACCTGTATGTTATTCTTGAGAAACCTGAACTAAGGTTCCTAAGTACCTTTGTGTTCAGTACTTCAAAACGTTTCCTATTTTGAAAATATTCTTCTTTCTATCAAAGTGCATAACCTCATACTTTCCAACATCTGCCACTTTGTTGCCCACTCTGCTAGCTTGCAGCCTTTCTGCCTCCTCATCATTACCTGTCCCTCTACCTATCTCAGTGTCATCTGCAAATTTAGCAATAATGCCCTCAGTTCCTTCACCAAGATCATTCGTGTTTAACATGAACAGCTGTGGTCCCAACACTGACAGCTGTGGAACTCCACAAGTCATTGGTTGCCATTATGAAAAAGATTCCAATATCCCCACTCTTTGCCTTCTGCCAGCCAGCTAATCCTTTAACTGCAAGCCTGTACCTCGCCTCTAACACCGTGCACTCTTATCCAAATTAGCAGTTTCCAGTGCAGCACCTTATCAACACCCTTTTAGAAATCCAAACAGATGACGTCCATTGACTCTTCTCTGTCTAAACTACTTGTTACCTCCTCAAAGAATGCCAACAGATTTGTCAGGCATGACCTGCCCTTGGTGAAGCTGTGCTGGCTTAGTTCTATGTTACTATGCACTTCCAAGTACTCCACAAACTCATCCTTACTAATGAATTCTAAAATCTTACCAATGACTGAAGTCAGACAAACTGGCCTATAATTTCCCATCTTCTGCCTCCCTTCCTTACTTTAACAGGGGTGCTACATTAGCCAATTTTCAATCCTCCAAGACTCTCAATGACTTCACAATCTCCTCAGCTATCTCCTTCAGAACCTCTGGTGTAGTTCACCTTCAAACTTTTCAGATTCCCCAGCACCTTAGTGATGATCACTGCATTCACCACTGCTTGGATTCTCTTGAACTTCTGGAAGGCTACTGGTGTCTTCCACTGTGAAGACTAATGCAAAGTACTTATTTAGTTCCTCTGCCATTTGGTTGTTCCCTATTACTGTTTATCGAGTCTCATTTTCCAGTGGTCAATATCCTCCCTTGCCTCTCTCTTACCTTTTATACCTTCTTCTGTCATTTTATTAGCTAGCTTACCCACAAATTTCATCTTCTCCTCCCTTATTGCTTTTTCAGTTGTCCTCTGCTGCTTTTTAAAGGCTTCACAATCGTTTAGCTCCACAATAATTTTCACCAGTTGTATGCTTCTGCTTTACTGCTGTCGCTGACTTCCATTGTCAGTCATGGTTGCTTCATCCTCCCTTTAATAGGTTTCCTCTTCATTGGGATGAACTATTACTGTACCTCCTGAGTTATTCCCAGAAACCTCTGCCATTGCTACTCCAGTGTCTTCCTTGCTAGGCTCCCTTTCCAATCATTTATGTCCAGCTCCTCCCTCAAGTCACTGCGGTTATCTTTACTCAATTATAATACTATTCATAATCAATGTTTTTCCATTTTATTCACTTTGTAGTTATCCGCACCATCTTCCTAAAACATTCCCAATTCCCTAACCTACCATTACTTTCTGTTGCTTTTTATGCCTTACTTGTAATTAGATACTCCCATTGACACCTTTGTTAACCATGGGCGATTAGTCCTTTCAAATCCTTCTTTTAAACCAGAACAGATTTTTGCTGAACGTTATTAAAAAATACCTGCATAAATGAAAGGGTTCAGAAAAGATTTACAAGCATGTTGCCAGGATTTGAGTTATAGGGAGAAGTTGAATAAGCTGGGGCTGATTTCCCTGAAGGTTGAGAGGCTTAAGGGTGACCTTACAGAGGTTTATAAAATCATGAGGGGCATGGATAGGATAAATAGACAAAGGCTTTTCCCTGGGATGGGGGAGTCCAGAATTAGAGGGTGTAGGTTTAGGGTGAGAGGGGAAAGATATAAAAGAGAGCTAAAAGGCAACGTTTTCACACAGAGGGTGGTACGTGTATGGAACGAGCTGCCAGAGGAAGTGGTGGAGGCTGGTACAATTGCAATGTTTAAAAGGCACCTGGATGGGTATATGGATAGAAAGGTTTGGATAGATATGGGCTGGATGATGGCAGATGGGACAAGATTGGTTTGGGATATCTGGTCGGCATGGATGAGTTGGACCGAAGGGTCTGTTTCTATGCTGTACATCCCTACGTCTCTATGTCTGCCGCTGCTCATCGCTAACCATCGATGTAGTCTACTTTTTTGGCCTGCTTTAGACAATTGTTTCTTCATACCTCTGTAAATGCCTTTATTTAAGTTGAATCAGAGAAACATGGAAAGAGGCCATTTGGCCCAGCAAGTCCACACCGAACCTCTGAAGAGTAGCTCACCCACATCCATTCCCCTACCCTATTGCTCTAGATTTACCCCTTACTAATGCACCTACCCTACATATCCCTGAACACTATGGGCAGTTTAGTATGGCCAATTCTTCTAACCTGCACATCTTTGGATTGTGAAAGGAAACTGTAGCACAAGGATGAAACCCACGCAGACATGGCGAGAATGTGCAAACTCCACACAGACTGTCACCCAAGGCTGGAATTGAACCCAGGACCCTGTGAGGCAGCGGTACTAACCATTGGACCACTGTGCCGCACCCTGATGGCATTACTTTGAGACCTGAATAGCTCTCCCATTTTACCATATTTTGATCATTCCTCCTAGAAGACCGATGGAATCTCTCATTAGTACTGCCTCATCACACATCTAAAATCACTCGTTCTTGGCTCAGTTCTACAATTTGCTGCTCTAAGAAACGATCCCTACTGAATTCTAGAAATCCATCTTCCATGTTACCCAGGCTCAAATGATTTTCCCAATCAATAGTAGATTGGAAAATAGCAAATGCAATTCTTTTATTCATAAATGAAGGAAAGCCAAAGACTGAATACTATAGGTGAGATAGCTTAATGTGTCATAGAGAAAATGTGAGAAAGTTATTACTTAAAATGTTGTAACAGGGCACTTGAATAATCACAACATAATCAGGCAGAGACAACATGGTACTGTCAAATAGAAGTCATGGTTCATTTATTGGAGTTCTTTAAAGGAGTAACTAGTGTTTTGTATTAATTTCCAGAAGGTATTTATTACTGTATGACAGCAAAGATTATTGCAGAAAATGAAAGCTCATTGTTTTGGGGCTAACAGATTGGTATTAATAAAAGATTAGCTGGTTAGCAAGAAGCACAGAGCAGGAATAAGTGAGACTTTGTTTGGGCTGGCAGGATGTTACGAGTAGTGTGCAAAAGGGTTGGTGCTGGGCCTCAATCTTTACAATTCAAATAAACTATTTGGATGAAGAGACCGAAGACAGGGCAATGAATAACCTGAAGACACAGAAGTAGGAAGAGAGTTGTATAGAGAACATACCAAGGCTGACAAAGGGATATAAATAGGTGAAGTGAGTGGGCAAATGGAGTATAAATGAGAAAGTGTGAAATTGTCCGGGAAGAGAATTGTAAAGAGAACATAACAAGCTCACAAAGAGATATGGATATGTAATGTGAGTGGGCAAATGAGTATAACATGAGTAAGTGTGAAATTGTCCAAATTGGCAGAGAGAATGTAAAAGAAGCATATTGTCTAAATGTTGAGAGGTTTGGGCGGCACGGTGGCACAGTGGTTAGCACTGCTGCCTCACAGCGCCAGGGACCCGGGTTCAATTCCCGCCTCAGGTGACTGACTGTGTGGAGTTTGCACGTTCTCCCCGTGTCTGCGTGGGTTTCCTCCGGGTGCTCCGGTTTCCTCCCACAGTCACAAAGATGTGCGGGTCAGGTGAATTGGCCATGCTAAATTGCCCGTAGTGTTAAGTAAGGGGTAAATGTAGGGGTATGGGTGGGTGGCGCTTCGGTGGGTCGGTGTGGACTTGTTGGGCCGAAGGGCCTGTTTCCACGCTGTAAGTAATCTAATCTAAATCCAAGGTTGCTGAGCCTCTGAGATACAAAGAGGTCTAGACCTCGAAGTGCGTGAATCACAAACGTTAGCATGTAGGTACACTAAGTAGCCTCGAAAGCTCACAGAATGTTGTACTTTATTGAGAATCAGAGTCCCTGCAGTGTGGAAGCTGGTCATTTGGTCCATCTAGTCCACAGCGACTCTCCAAAGAGCATAGCCTGTCTTCCTACAAGAGGGGAACTGAATACAAGAGTAGGGAGCTTATGCTTCATTCATACAGAACACTGGTAAAAATATATATGAAATATTGTAAAGTATTGGTCACTTATGTATGGAAAGACATTAATGTGCCAGAAGCAGTTCAGAAGAGGTTGCCCAGACTAATACCTGAAATGAGCAGACTGCTTAATGAAAAAAGGCTAGAGAGACTAGACCTGTATTATCTGGAGTTTAGAAGAATCAGAGGTGACTTATTTGAAATACTCAAGACTCTGAAAGGGACTTAGATGTGGAACGGATGTTTTCTCTTTTGGAAAACTCATAGTTTAAAATAAGGGGCTTCCCATTTATGACAGAGTTGAGACTTTTTTCTCTCAGAATTATGAATGTTTGGAATTCCCTTCCTCAAAAAGCAGTGGATGTAAAACTTTGAATATTTTTAACCTGGAGGTATTTTGGATTAAAAAAGGACAGAAATATTAGCAGGGAATTCAAGAATGTCAAGTTGAAATTAAAGGTCAAATCATGACCTTGTTGAATAGTGGAGCTGGCTCAAAGGGCCATAAGGCCTACACTTGTTCCAGTCCAAATGCATTTCAATCACATTAACCAGTAATGAGCAATGGGCAGCCTTCAGATGAGAAAGTTTGTCTAAAACTGCCAGTTCTCTGCCACAGAAAGCAGATGCGGCCAAAACATTCAATGTTTTCAAGGAGTTCAATATAGTTCTTAGGCTAAAGGGATCTAAGGGTAAGAGGAGAAAGCAGGAATAGAACACTGATTTGAATGATTAGTCATAAGCACATTAACTGGTGAAGAAGGGTCAAAGAGTTCACCTGTACCTCCACACACATCATCTATTGCATCCGCTGCACCCGATGTGGCCTCCTCTATATTGGTGAAACAGGCCGCTTACTTGCAGAACGCTTCAGAGAACACCTCTGGGCCGCCCGAACCAACCAACCCAATCACCCCGTGGCTCAACACTTTAACTCTCCCTCCCACTCCACCGAGGACATGCAGGTCCTTGGACTCCTCCACTGGCAGAGCACAACAACACGACGGCTGGAGGAGGAGCGCCTCATCTTCCGCCTGGGAACCCTCCAACCACAAGGTATGAATTCAGATTTCTCCAGTTTCCTCATTTCCCCTCCCCCCACCTTGTCTCAGTCGGTTCCCTCAACTCAGCACCGCCCTCCTAACCTGCAATCCTCTTCCTGACCTCTCCGCCCCCACCCCACTCCGGCCTATCACCCTCACCTTGACCTCCTTCCACCTATCCCACCTCCATCGCCCCTCCCCCTAGTCCCTCCTCCCTACCCTTTATCTTAGCCTGCTTGGCTCTCTCTCTCTCTCTTATTCCTGATGAAGGGCTTATGCTCGAAACGTCGAATTCTCTATTCCTGAGATGCTGCCTGGCCTGCTGTGCTTTGACCAGCAACACATTTGCAGCTGTGATCTCCAGCATCTGCAGACCTCATTTTTTACTCAAAGAGTTGAATGGTCTACTCTTACTCCTATTTTCTAAATTGACAAAATGGCATCTAAGGTTTGAGCTTCTTGAATGCCTGTAGCTGTAGAACTGAAAAGCCACTAGTAACAGCACTACAAAAGCCATTGGCTCACTGCACCAGACATTTATGCATATGTCCTAAGCAGCACTCCAAGCTGTTAAGGGTGGTCATACTCATCAGACACAGCATGAAGTATTCTTGTCTCCTCACAAGGATGGCAAAGGAATTAATAATTCCAACCACAATACATTTGCAGTGTCTCTGGCCTGCAACACGAGAGGCAGATGGAACAGATGCCACAGAGAAGGCACGTTATCTATCAGTCTCTTTGTCAACCAGGAACTGGACTGCTCCCTGCTCCTTGACAACAACGTCTTTGGAAAGACAACAGTACAATGTACAATCTCCTCAGCAATCTCATAGTTTTTACATAATCAAGATTTTATAGCACCAAGGAAAGCTCAATGCTACATTTTGCAAACTCAAAACTGGAAACATGGTAAATCAAGCAGCAGAGACAAAACAACATAGCAAGCTATTAATATAGCAAATGATATGGATAGTGACAGGAAAGGGGTACAGAGTACAAATAGAAGAGTAAAATAATTTTTATCAATTGATGGAGGTTACGAAAATACCAAAAGAATAAAACTACAGGGTCCGTACATTAATCTATGTAGACCTCAAAACAAAACAGATGAACCATTAGTGAAAACAGAAGTAAAGATGATACAATGGCTGAAGGAGGACATTGATTTGAATCTGAATACTGAACAAATATGGCATGAAGGGAGGGCAAGAAGCCAGGAAGAAGTAGGTTTTCAGTTCTATTATTTAATTATGATCTTGGAGCAATTGAGGTAAATATTCAAAATCAGGATACCATGACTTGGAATGTAGTTTGAAAAAGTATGAGTTGTGGTGAAGACAAGAAGTCACTTGCAAGAATGGTATAAGGGACTCTAATAGTAACCACACAATAAGATGCAGAATGAAGAAAGTAATAATGGGAGCTTGTCAGATAAAGGCCAGTTGAAGAAAGATGAATCAAGACAAAGTATTTCATTCCGTGTTCAGATAAATGGTTTAAATGTTTGATATATAAGTGAACTTTTAAATCCATATTGTAAGATTTGCTCATATATGTCTATGGGTGTGAATAGTACTTCAGCGAAAATAAGCAAAGATTGGAATTTTGAACCATTGGAAGAGTGGTAGGACCCCCACTGATTTTTCATTATTTCTATTCTTCTATCAATTTTGGTTTGGAGCTGTGAACTGGAAGTTTTGAGCTGAATATGACTTGTGGACTTTGGGACAGCTTGTGGTAAAAGAACAGACCAAATAAGCTTTGTCTGTGTGTAAGGCCAGGCCTGGAGGCTAAATGCTGGCTGATTCTTGACTTGAAAAGATCCAGCAGACGGAGCGACCACAGGGAACACCATTACATTTAAATACTGAGCAGAAGTTATCTATTATGAGATCAGTACCTGGCAATTTGTTCCAGAAAGTCTGGAAGAAATCTTATGTTCAAGAAGATGGCAGTTGGTGAATGCTAATTGAGGAAGAGAGAACCAATCTATCAGTGCAGAACGAGAATTGAAGTTTTTGTTTTGGAACTGTTTTTTTTTCAGAAGATAAGCTTGACTTCTGACAATGCAGAATGAAGATCTGAAGACTCTCTGCTTAATCTTCCATATCAGCTTCCAGAAGCCCAAAGTGTGAAAAGCTTAGTTGGAAGTAATGCTGCCTTTGTCTGAGAAGGTAACCCTGATGAACATTTCAGAAAACAACCATCAGCCGGCATCCATAGGAATAATTTACTGCAGATGCTGGAGTCTGTTCTGGAAATAGTAAATGCTAGAGATCACAGAGGGTCAGACAGCATCCATGGAGAGAGCAAGCTAACATTTCAAATCTACATGACTCTTTATCAAAGCATCTATACCTGTGAAACCTCCATGTTGTAACATAAGTAATTTTCTTTGAATGGAGCTACATGAAGATAAGTTCTAAAATCTGAGAAAGTTGATTAGAAAGAGTTTGAAACTACAAGTACCAGAAACTGAAACACCTGGTCAGCGGATCCAAACACTCCATACAATCAACACAGGAACTCTTGGACGTCATCAGGAATACACACATAGACAAAGAAGAAACCATGATCTCATTCGACGTGACGGCACTGTTCACTTCGATTGACAAAACCCTAGCCAGAGAAACAATAGCCAACCTACTGGACATACAGAACAGAAAACAGGAGGCGGAATCTATCAACAAAGACAGCATAATTAAACTACTGGACTTGTGCCTCACTACACACTTTACATTCAACAACCAGATATACGAACAAATCAACGGAACACCCATGGGATCACCAATCTCGGGACTCATAGCAGAGGCAGTTATGCAAAGGTTAGAACAAACAGCCCTACCACAAATTCAACCCAAACTCTGGGTCAGATATGTCGATGACACGTTTGTAATCATCAAAAACACACCGGATCATCAACGCCACACTCACAGGAATATGATTCACGAGAGAAGAAGAAAAGGATAGCCAACTCCCATTCCTAGACGTGATAGTACAGAGAACACCGAACGGAGAACTCACCACAAGGGTACACAGGAAAGCAACACACACAGACCAAGTCCTAAACTATGAAAGTAACCACCCCAACACACACAAACAAAGCTGCATCAGCACACTATTCAAAAGGGCCACAACACACTGCAGTACACCAGAACTGCAAAAAGAGGAAGAGGAACACCTATATAAGGTATTCGCCAAAAACGGATACCCACGCAACTTTATCAACAGATGCCTAAGAGACAGACCACGGAACGAGAACATGCCACAACCAAAAGGACTAGCCACACTACCATACATCAGGAGCATTTCAGAACTGACAGCCAGACTACTGCGACCCTTAGGACTCATAACGGCACACAAACCAACAGCCACGCCCAGACAACAACTCATTAGAACAAAGGACCCAACACCCAACATGAGCAAAACTAATGTAGTTTACAAAATACCATGCAAGGACTGCACAAAACACTATATAGGACAAACAGGAAGACAGCTAACAATCCGCATACATGAACATCAACTAGCCACGAAATGACACGACCAGCTATCCCTAGTAGCCACACACGCAGACAACAAGCAACATGAATTCGACTGGGAAAACTCTACTATCATAGGGCAAGTCAGACAGAGAACAGCCAGGGAATTCCTAGAGGCATGGCAGTCATCCACAAACTCCATCAACAAACACATCGACCTGGACCCAATATACCAACCACTACAGCGGACAGCTGAAATTGACAACCGGAAGCGGCAAGGACAGACCACTATAAATACCGGAGGAAACATCAAAGAGGCGCTTCGCAGGAGGCTCCAAAGCACTGATGATGTCACCTAGCCAGGGGACGAAACGTTTGCAACAAAAGCTTCCAGCTCGGCGAACAGAACCACAACAGCGAGCACCCGAGCTACAAATCTTCGCACAAACCTTGAACTACAAGTAAAAACTGCAAAGGATGTAGGTTTTTCTTTTGTTCTTAAAAAACATTACATAAATGGCTATTATCTCTGTCTAGAAGGAAGAAGATTGATTATATAATCACATCCAAGACTTTTGAAGCGCTCCTTTTAACATAATCAAGGATTGACTTTAAAGCTTTGAATATTTATAGTGCCCAATTTTGTAAATTTTGGATTTCTGAATTGTCAGAGATGTTTAGGCTAATTGATTTTGTTTTACAACATAGTGAGGCAGCTTCAAAAATGTCTAAATCTGACTGTAGTCTTGAACTTCACAGCACACCAATGGACTAAGAATGCCATGTCCCTTTGAAAAATTTCATCCTTAACCCACCAAACCTATTTGTTAACAATGGGGCAATGAATAAGAGAACTGCTATAAAAACACTAAATTGTATTAGGGATTTCAAAACCACTAAGCATGGGCCCACGATAAAGTGGGGAATTACATTGAAACTCTCATAAACTGGTATTCTAAAATATTTACAGGGATTGGAAATTTAATTGAAATAATAAAATGTATGCACACAGTCTCGGTGGTTTCAATGCACAGAAGGAAAATTGTTACAGCTTGTTTTGAAGGAAGCAAATGAAATTTAGGAACTTGGTAGAGGCATAGATGCTGTTCTCCATGACCAGGATCAAGCGTTCCAAAGATTGTGTTGCTTGCTAGGTACATGGATTCAGGATATCTCATTTAGTCTGCAGAGGAACCTGGGAGTGGGAGGGTAAAGATCCAATGGTCATGGTCCACATAGGTACCAGTGACATAGATAAAACTGGGGCAGAGGTTCTGTTAAGGGAATATCAACACCTCCCCCACATCTCCCCCCTTACTTCCCTCCAAGGCCCCAAAGGATCCTTCCATATCAGCTACAAATTCACCTGAACCTCCACACACATCATTTACTGCATCCACTGCACCCGATGTGACCTCCTCTATATTGGGGAGACAGGCCGCCTACTTGCGGAACGTTTCAGTGAACACCTCTGGGACACCCAGACCAACCACCCATGGCTCAACACTTCAACTCCCCCTCCCACTCCACCAGGGACATGCAGGTCCTTGGACTCCTCCATTGCCAGACCATAGCAACACATTGGCTGGAGGAAGAGTGCCTCATCTTCTGCCTAGGAACCCTCCAACCACAAGGGGTGAACTCAGATTTCTCCAGTTTCCTCATTCCCCCTCTCCCCACCTTGTCTCAGTCCCAATCCTCAAACTCAGCACCACCTTCCTAACCTGTATTCTTCTTCCTGACCTCTCCACCCCCACCCCCACTCCGGCATATCACCCTCACCTTAACGTCCTTCCACCTATCGCATTTCCAACGGCCCTCCCCCAAGTCCCTCCTCCTTACCTTTTATCTTAGCCTGCTTGGCACACTCTCCTCATTCCTGAAGAAGGGCTCATGCCTGAAACGTCGATTCTCCTGCTCTTTGGATGCTGCCTGACCTGCTGCGCTTTTCCAGCAACACATTTTCAGCTCTGATCTACAGCATCTGCAGTCCTCACTTTTTCCATCAAGAGAAGGACCCTTTTATCCCCACTCTCTGCTTTCTGCCAGACAGCCAATCTTCTGAACGTGCTAACACCTTGCCTCTGACACCATGGACCCTTATCTTACTCAGTATCATCCAATGCAGCATCTTGTCAAAGGCCTTCTCGAAGTCCAGGTAGATAGCATCCATTGACTCTCCTTGGTCTAACCAGCTTGTTTATTCCTCACAGAATTCTAGCAGATTTATCAGGCATGATGTCCCCTTGATGAAACCGTGATGACTTTGCACTATTTTACCATATGTTTCCAAGTATTCAGAAATCTCATCCTTCACAATGGATTCCAGGATCTTGCCTATGACAGAGGTTAAGCTAATTGGTCTGTAATTTTTCATCTTGTGCCTTACTCCCTTTTTAAACAGGCGTGTCATGTTAGTGATTTTCCAGTCCTCTGTGACTCTCCCTGATTCTGGCGATTCCTGAAAGATCACCACTAATGCCTCTGCTGTCTCTTCAGCTATCTCCCTTATAACTCTGGGGTGTAGTCCATCTGGTCCACGTGATTACTCCACGTTCAGACCATTCAGTTCTTCTCCTTTGTGATGGCCATCATACTCAGCTCTGTCCACTCTCTAGAAGTTTTGGGATATTACTCATGTCTTCCACTGTGAAGACTAACACAAAGTAATTATTCAGTTCCTGAGCCATTTCCTTGTTCCCCACTACTATCTCTCCAGCGTCTTTTACCAGTGGCCTAATGTTCACTTTTCCCTCTCTTTTGCCCTTTATATATCGAAAGAAACTCCGACAGTCTTTATTTATATTATTGTCTGTAAATACCCTATGATCTGTATGTCCTTGTTTGTTATGATCGGCCTGTACTACTCGCAAAACAAAGCTTTTCACTGTACTTAGGTATATGTGAATGTAATAAATCAAATCAAATCAAATAGCACATAGTAACATGTCGACAAGCAGTACAGGATAGTGCCAAGAATGAAAAAAAATCTGTATAAGGAAATAGTTAGTGTAGCCCAGGTAGTTTAACTACATATCCACAAGAGTGAACAGTCAGTAGTTCAGAGAACATCTGTATTGCTTAAGCTAGTCATGCAAATGTTATTCATGAGGAAAGGCTTGAGTGCTGTGAGAAAATGGTGGGGACAAATTGGTTCTTAACACAGAAGTACAAGTCACAAGAATCAAAACTGTATCTTGGTTTTGCAGTAAATGACCTGACATATGGTTTATTTTAGAACAAATTTGCACATAACCATTATGCGAAAATATATAACTGTTATTTTTGAGATGGAAACAGTAGCGTATCTAAACTAGTCTTAGATACTCTCCCACATATATTTGGTACGAGCTTGAATAAATTCACCTTGTCACAATATAGTCAGATCTAAATACACTATCTTTGCAAAAAGCTTCTATTACTTGATAATGCTAATTTTCTTGTCTTTCCTTAATTTGACAGGTGATCTTGAGGCATCAGGACCATATATGAGTAGATAAGTCAAAACCTTACAGATCTGTTGCTAAGATTCTGCAAGAGTCAAGGATGCGTGGCATGCCACTGGAATACTGCATAAGCCTGCAAGAATATACTAAAAGCAGTGAAAAATAAACTGGTACAAAGGATGGGAAATATTGACTGAAGAACAGGTTTCAATCATGTGCGCTTACTTGACAAAGCATGGCAAGAAATGGTTAATGTGACCAGTAAAGTCAGACAACATTTTAATCAACAAGGCAATGAAATTTACTCCTCAGAGAAACTGATCTTAAAACAATTAAGACAGTCTGAAACTTATTTATACTTGTTAAAATTATCAGTATAGAAGAAAATTTGGATTTCAACAACACTAGAGCTTTGGAATAGGAATGCTTATTAAGAAGTATCCTCAGGATGGATACTGATTAAGAGAGTTGGAGAATGTTAAGGCCTCATATGATGTTATCGTAACATTATTGGATGAAGTGATCTGTGGATAGAGAATTGGATAATGTCAAATTAAGGAGCAAAAACTTGATTTGATAGTATTCAGAGGTTATGACTGATAAAACAGAATGAATTTTTAAAAATATGAAATAGAAAATAAATAATAGAAAATGGATCATAGAAAATACAACGCTAGACAACTTGAGCAGATCATCCTACTGATAAGTAAAAGAAAACGTGACAAAGAACAATTATAAAACAGTGGGAATATAAGATCATGTCCTGTAAAAGCATAAGACTCCAAAGATCTTTTTTAATGATTCATCCAAGTTGTAAATAATATTTATAACTCAGAAAATGATTAAATATCATCTTTCTTCAATGGCAATATGATCAGTGATTTTTTAATGATTACAATGACACCAGTGAAATGATAGAATATGAATTATCATACTTAGTAAAGGGAAAAAAGCTATGACAAATATGTGAAGCAGAGTAAGTAGGATCAGAATAACATCATTTGCAGCAGCTCCTCCAATCTTAGTTTGACATAATATGCAAGATAACATGGAATCAGAATCATTCTCTATGATAGGAATTTGCCAATATGGTTAGAAATAAATAAATTAGTGTGCGATCTTTGTCTTCATAAAATCATTTATATGTAACAAGTCACAGTAGTAATTTAAACAGTAAGAGTGAATATCCCATGAGGTAACCAAATTTCTCTCATAAATCAACTCAGAGCATGCAATTGACAGACAAAATGTTGGTAATTTAGAATTTTAACTGCAGCTACAAGACTCATAGACTGTTTCATTTCAAATCCAGACTTCCAATGTCAAATAAGAGACGATATACTCCTGAGCTTGTCAGCCTTATGATAATTGATCAACTATAACCTTTACATCAGAATTATCTTATTCACTTGGTAACAATTAGTAGAAACTAGTATACTTTTTGATATTTTATATTAAGATACATGAGGAATATAAACTGTTTCTAAGATTCGTTATAGCAGAATCAAGACGGGAATAAAACAGGCTGTTCATGATAAACAAGTGTCTGATTTAATGGAAACTTCATCAATTTAGCTAGAATTGAGACGTGAACTCAAGACTTCAATCATTCAGTCCAAATTACAAAGGCCTCCCTTTCTGCCTTAACAAAAAAGCAAAGAACATCTATTTTAGCAAAGTCACAACACCAAATAGCATGGATTAGGAAGGTTGATGGCCTCGTCCTATTATCACTGGACTGTCAATTGAGAGATCCAGATAATGTTCTGGGGATCAGAGTTTGAACCCGACCACCATGATGGAATTTGAATTCAATAAGAATCTGGAATTAAGACTCGAATGATGACCATGAAATCATTCTCAATTCAGAAAGTCCACTGTTTCACTAATGTCCTTTAGGGAAAGAAATTGCCATCCTTACCTGGTTTAACCTACATGTGACTCCAGCCCCAGATCAATGTGGCTGTTTCTTAACTGCTCTCTGAGCAATTATGGATTGGCAATAAATGCTGTCTAGTTAGTGACATCCTCATCCCGCGAATGCCTATTTTAAAAAATTAACCCATGTATAGCTGACAACTTAAGAAGTCAGTCCAGAGACAGTGACTTTGGTCAATGTCAATTATAATGATTGTAACAAGGTCAGCCAGCTGGATGTCATAGAATATGTGTTCCAATTGGGGCTGTTAATCTGGTCCAATTAGGGAGCCCTGACTGACATAAAAAGGCGAGTGTCAGAGATACTAATACACTGACAACTGACACTGAATGAGGCAGTATTTAGGTCAACGACTGTTCATGTGTAAATCAAGGGTGAAATTCATTACGCCAAAAGTATGCTGGCAGCAGAACACTGAATAAATTTAAGGACATATGTTTAATTAGATATGGGTTGAAAGGATATGGAGAGTAGGCAGGAAAGTGGAGTGGAGGACAAAATGAGATCAGCCATAATCGTACTAAAGGGCAAAACAGGCTTGAAGGGCCGGATCGTTTACTCCTGCTCTTAGTTCTTGTGTTACATTATGACTGCATAATTGTGCATTAATTTGAATATGATTGGATGAAATGTATACTAATCTGGAATGTAGAATATGTGAACACTATTGGATAGAAATGTGAATGAGTATATGTGTAAATTTTGGATAGAAATCTGTATAAGTTGATGCTTGGAAGCTGGTTATCTGTAAATGTAGACAAAGCTCTGTTATTGTCATACAAAATTGAGCTGTATGCTATTTTTGGTATATACAGCTCCCATGCACACAAATTAACATTTAAAAGAAGAAACTGGAGTATCACCTGGTCTAAAAGGGAATGAAATGTTAAAATCATCCTTTCAAAGGTAATTAGTTAAATCATGACTTGGTAAAAGGAAAAAGGTGAGGACTGCAGATGCTGGAGATCAGAGCTGAAAATGTGTTGCTGGAAAAGCGCAGCAGGTCCAGCAGCATCCAAGGAGCAGGAGAATCATTCCCTCCATGACTCCCTTGTCAGGTCAACACTCCCCACCAACCCAACCTCCACTCCCGGCACCTACCCCTGCAACCGCAAGAAATGCAAAACTTGCGCCCACACCTCCCCCCTTACTTCCCTCCAAGGCCCCAAAGGACCCTTCCATATCTGCCACAAATTCACCTGCACCTCCACACACATCATTTACTGCATCCACTGCACCCGATGTGACCTCCTCTATATTGGGGAGACAGGCCGCCTACTGCGGAACCTTTCAGAGAACACCTCTGGGACACCCAGACCAACCAACCCAACCACCCCATGGCTCAACACTTCAACTCCCCCTCCCACTCCACCAGGGACATGCAGGTCCTTGGACTTCTCCATTGCCAGACCATAGCAACACGACAGCTGGAGGAAGAGTGCCTCATCCTCCACCTAGGAACCCTCCAACCACAAGAGATGAACTCAGGTTTCTCCAGTTTCCTCATTTCCCCTCCCCCCACCTTATCTCAGTCCCAACCCTCGAACTCAGCACCACCTTCCCAACCTGCAATCTTCTTCCTGACCTCTCCGCCCCCACCCCTACTCCGGCCTATCATCCTCACCTTAACCTCCTTCCACCTATTGTATTTCCAACACCCCTCCCCCAAGTCCCTCCTTCCTACCTTTTATCTTAGCTTGCTTGGCACACTCTCCTCATTCCTGAAGAAGGGCTCATGCCTGAAACGTCGATTCGCCTGCTCCTTGGTAAAAGGGAAGCCATCTTTAACCGATTTAATGGTGTTCTTTGATGATATTAAGTTGATAAAGGGGAACAGTTGGATGCACTATACTTAAATTTCCATAAGTCATTTGGTGAGTACCATACCAATGGCATTGCAGAAATTAAAAATGGTTTAGAGGGTAATAAATTGGCATAGATAGGAAATTGCCTAGCTAATAGAAAAGAAAACATAAACACAATGAAGCTTTTTCTGTTCTGATTTAACTTATTATTGTCACATGTACTGAGGTACAGGGAAAGGTTTTGTCTTACTTTCTTTTCATGCACATTGTACAATAAAAATCCATCAAGGTAACAGAACAGAGTGTGGGGTACAATGTTACAGCTACTGAGAAGATGAAGAGAGAGAGAGAGATCAATATTAACATTTGAGAGGTCCATTCAAAGCAGCAGGGAAGCTGTTCTTGAATCTGTTTGTACATGTACATAAAATTTTATATTTTCTACCCAATAGAAAAGGGTGGAATAGAGCATATTCGGGGTGTAAGGGCTCTTTGATAAGGTTGGTTGCTTTCCCAAGACAGCAGGAAATTTAGTTGAAATCAATGGATGCGAGACTGGTTTGTGTAACAGACTAGACTGTGTTCACCTTTCTTTGCAGTTTCTTTCACTCTTAGGAACAGCAGTTGCCATACCATGCTGTGATGCATCCAGATAAGTTGCTTTCCATGGGGTATCTATAAAAATCTGTAATAATCTTTATGGAAATACTGAATTTCCTCAGCTTCATCTTTGGCAAGATGTATCAAGTGGTATGTCACTGGGATTAGTTCTAGGCACTAAGCTTTGTTTAATTTATATAAATGACTTGGACAAAGGCACTGAAGGCATGGTTGCTAAATTCGCTGCTCGCACCAAGATAGATAGGAAATTAAGTTGAGGAGGGCATTTAACAAGGATACAAAAGGGATATAGATAGGTTAAGTGAGTAAGACAAGATCTGGTAACTGGAATATGGTGCAGGAAATTGTGAACTTCTCAATTTTGGTTGCCAGAAAAAAAGGCAGCAAATTATTTAATTGATAAGTAGTTGCAGAGGCTCAGAGGTGCTAAAGGATCTTGGTAATTTAATGTATGAATTTTAAAAAGTTACATTAAATACAGGCAAATCAAATATTTGGGAAAGCAAATAGAATGCTATTGTTTATTGCCATGAGAATTAAATACAAAAGTAGTGAGGTTATGCTTCAGTCATAAAGGGACCACATTTGGGTGCTGTGTACAGTATTGGTCCCCATATTTAAAGAAGGATATAAATACATTGGAAGCAGTTCAGAAAGATTGATCAACTAATACCTGTAAGGGGCACGTTGTTTGATAAGGAAACTTTATGCAGGCTAGACTTATATTCAGTGGCATCTAACAGGAAAAGTTAGATCAAGTGGCAGAAGAGTCAATATTAAAAATACACATTTTAAAGACAATTTCAATATTTCAAATGTCCCTTTAACCTTATTTGCTCTAATGAAAGCAGCCCTAGCTCTTGTAATTTCAAGCATTTGTAAGATCTTTGCAAATTACTTTTGTATCCTCTCCATGGACATCACACATTACAAAAGTTAAGCACAAAAAATACCATCTTGCAATACCACAACATATTTCAATCTATTGAATCACTAAAATAAAATCATTTAAATATCTACTTTAGAAATTGTAAAAAACATTAATTCCAAGCTTTCTTACACAGTTCTTTGTTGGTATTTGATATTACGTGAAATATATCTTGTTCATTCACGCCCAATTGTTCCTTTTCCACATCATCTGTAAATGAATTAAAAATATAATTTGATTTATTCAATAATTAATTTCAAATTTTACAACGTACACATAATTGGCCGTCCCCCTTTTAAGAGGGAAATATTTCTCTGTCAATGCTATTTTTCAGCAGTGGAATATTGTAGATGCCCACAACCTGTGAGTAAATTTTAAAAGAAGATGATTTTGTCTGCTAGAGTTCTGCACCAGTCTCTGAATAAAAGTTCGGTTTTTATCTGCTGTCACTTCCTTTCAGTATGCTTGACTACAATATCCATCCACATTGTAACAAAGTGATTTCAAATACTAAAATAACATGACACTTAAATCCATGTTCCAATACCAAATTTAGTGGTTCTTCACATATTCCACTGCCAGCGTAAATTCAATTTGAGTCTATTCCCAATTTTCTTGCTACTCCCAACTTTACCACAGCTGTAAACTCATTAAGCTTCCCTGACAACAGCATTATGCATATCATTGCAGGTATCAGATTTCATGCTTCATGTCCTAAACAATAATGTTTTAGTTTTAAGAATTAAATGTCAACTTTAAGCTAAGTAGACATATCTAACTGAGAATAGAGAGTGTGGAAAAGCACAGCAGGTCAGCAAGCATCTAAGGATCAGGAAATTGATACCCTTCATCAGGCTTTTGCCCAAAACGCCGATTTTCCTGCTCCTTGGATGCTGCCTGACCTGCTGTGCTTTTCTAGCACCACACTTTCGACTCTAATCTCCAGCATCTGCAGTCCTCACTTTCACCTTATATCTGATCAACGTTTCTAAATCAAATGCAGTTCAACAGGCTTGGGTAGTCACAATTGTAAAGAGTAATTTAGTTTATTTAATAGTTAGAATTAATAAGAAGAAAACATAAACATCCATGGCCTGTCTTTGAGTGATGAGGAACAGAATATCTACAATTACTTCAATATATTCTTAAGTATCAAAATTGGCATTTTCTAACTGTACAAGACTTGGGTCAAGTCACATTTGGAATACTGCGTGCAGTTCTGGTCACTGCACTTTAGAAAAGATGTGGAGACTTTGGAATGGGTGCAGAAGCGGTTTCCAAATTATGCTTGGATTGGAGTGTATCGGCGATAATGAGAGGTTGGACAAATTTGGATTGTTTTCTCTAAGACATTGGAGGTTGAGGGGCGACCTGTTAGAAGTGTATAAAATTATGAAATAAGGGGACATAGATTTAACTTGAGAGAAATTTTAAGATGTGTAAGGAAAGCTTTTTTTTAAACGTAGAGGGTAGCAGGTGCCTGGAACTTGCTGCCAGTGCCCCATCAAATGGAACCCTCTTTCCCACACCAATCCTTTAGCCCCATGTTTACTTCCCTAATCTTATCTTTTTGCCAATTTGCACATGGCTCATTTGTGGTCCTCTTTTTAAAATTTTGTTCCTAATTCTCGATATTCCCCAAATAAGACCTCTTGGCTATATTGTTGTGCCAACATGTACACAATAACTGGATCCTCCCCTCTCTCTTCTGCATCCTTTCAAGCTGATACATGATGTCCTTCATCTTAGCACCAGGTAATTTCAGTCACTTCACCTGACGAAGGAGCAGCACTCCGAATGGTTGTGATTTCAAAGAAATCTGTTGGGCTATAACCTGGTGTAGTGGGACTTCTGAACTTGAACTGGCACCACGTAGACAACTCTTTTAAGAGCCAGGGTGTGACAGATTGGAACGCAGCATTAAGGCAATTCTCCCCCTCATGGATGTGCTGCAGTATCTGAAGGTCTAATTACAGCTCTTAAACTCTGAGCTAAAATTCCTCTACCTGCAGACACTTAGTGTGGATGTGGTCACTGTAGATAGCAATGGGACCCAGCAGCTCCCACATCAGGCAAGAATGACACATCACTTGTACTTCCATTTCTTGTGCAGTAAATTAGACTTTTTCTTTAATTATTATTTTCAAATAGTCCCCAATTTATTCTATTCCTTTTTGAATGTACTGTTTAAGACTAAACCAGCAAAAGGACAGCAGAGTATGACGTTCCAGTCAGAAGTCCTCTGCTCCACCTGTTCTTTCTCTTTTCTTTTTCTCCCCTTTCTACATTAGCGGAAAGGAACAGCTCTGAGCCCCAGAGACGAATCCTGCAGCAGCAGCAGCAGCTGGCACGTGGAAACGGTTCCAGAGCAGCAGCCAACACGGAAGGAAGCAGTCCGAGAGGAACAGCAGGCATACAGAAGCAGTCCTGGAGCAGCAGCCGACATGGGGGCAGCAGTCCTGGGTGGAGGTCAGCACAGCAGAAGCAGCGCTGGAACTTACATTGAAGCAGCTGAGAGCTGGTACAGAGCAGACTGGAGGTTTCGAGTGGAACGGGGACAGTTGTTGGACTGGGGTCTAATGTGGACTCTCAGACCACATGTGGAAGCCCCTGCGCTGAGCTGCAGCAATGCAATGTTTATTTGGACATTTTTTTTATCTGACTGTAATGTCAATCCTTTTTCTATGACTCATTTCTAACTTATTCTTTAAACATGGTAAAATAATGCAACTACTTGTATTCCTCTTTTGGTACGTAAAATTTGTACCTCGGTATTTGTACCTAAGATGGCGTCATAAGAGGTGACATTGGAAAACTTTTCACCATACTACAGTACATGTAACAATAAAGGAAATTCTATTCCATTCCATATAGTCCCTAATATAGGTCTTTTACCAGCCAATCACACTACAGTTTCTGTGATGTCACTTTCTTAAAAAAAAATGAGAGTACCGGAATGATCAAAATCCCCGTTAACAATGTCTTTCCCCAACTCGGGCTAGTCTTGGGTCTCAGGCGAGTCTCATTCCATCCCAAGATCGAAAAGGGTGTCCTCATCATCCAAGTAATAACCAGTGGAGAAGACACCAGTTCATTCACTCCTCTGAAAAGCAGCTGAAGATTAAGAAATGGTTCAGATTGAAAAAGTTGAATACTGAATAGTTTCAAGAGCCAAGCATGTCAGCAAACTTCCAACAAATCTACACCAAATCTCCAAAACATTCATCCTAATGGAGTGAAGAAAAACTGAAAAGAGCTGAAGACAATTATTATCACACACTGTTAAGAAACCATGGGCTACAAGACCAGGAAACACCAAGAGTGGTTTGACAAGAATAACCACATGGTTCAAGTCCTCATTGACAACAGGAGAGAAGCTTTTCACACCTAGCAAACCATCACTAACAAAAAGAACTCATCAAACACTAAAGGCAGAGTTATAAAGGAGAACTAGAGAAGGTAAAAACCAAAAAAGTGGATTGAAAAAAATTGAAGCTGCAACTCCTTGATGACAAGCATGACATCCATTACTTCTTCAGTGCCACTCAGACAATATATGAGGCCAACATTTTATGCCTCAATTCAATTCTGAGCAAGGACAGAATCATTTTGAGAGACAAAGAAAACTTAAGCCTTCAATGAAAGAACATTTCATAAACTTCCTAGATTGCAATACAATCACTGATGAGAACATGTTTGAGGAAATTCCCCAAATCCCATCAATGATTAATATAGACCTTAATCAGTGTGGTAGAAGTCCAAGCCATCATGAAGCATATGAAGCATAGAAAACAGCAGTAGACAGAATTCCAGCAGAGATTTTCAGTATAGCTCCACCCATCATTGCCATCAACTGTTCCTGAAAAATTGGCACAAAGGAAAAACCCCTATCAATCTCAAAGATGCTGTCATCACCACCATCTTCAAGAACGGAGTCAACTGGACTGTGAAGACTATCAAGGAATCTCCCTACCCTCCATTGCTGAGAAGATCATTGCTTCAATTCTCACTAACTGCCTTTCCTAGGCTCTGAGGAAATCTTCCCTGAAAACCAGTGTAGGTTCCAACCAAACTATGAAACTACCAACATGATTCCCACTACTCAGCAACTCCAAGAGCAACAACAATCGCTCGACATGGCCTTCATTAATCTGACCAAAGTTTTTGACTCAGTCAATTAGGCAGTGCTCTTGAAGACCCTGTCAAAGGACAGCTATCCAGAGAAATTCATCAACATCTTCTGTCTCCTCCATGTCAAGAAATCAATGATAGCCCTCACTGATGGAAATATGATAGAAAACTTTGAAGTCAAGCAGGGATGTGTCATCATCCTCACTCTTTTCTCCATTTTTATCACCACTATTCTTCATCTTGTTAATAATAAGCTTTCCAGTGGTGTGGATATTGTCTACAGGTTTGACAGAAAAGTTTAAATTTTAACTGATTGAAATCCAAGAACAGAACCACTCTGACATTGCTCTTGGAACATCAGTGTGCGGATGATGATGCCCTCTCTGATTGCTTGGAAGAGAATGATTAAGCCTCATTTAATGTCTCACAGAAACTTAACTGAAGAAGTTCAACTCAAAATGGCCCAAGTCCCTCATAAAACTGTCCTAGAGCATATTCCAGTCTCCCCATCTGTTAAAATCAATGGAGAATTCCTGTTATGCATGAAAAAGTCTCTGTTCCTGGGGAATCACTCTCATCTAAAGCTGACGTCGATGTGGAGTTCCAACACTACATCCAACATGTGAGCACTACTTTGACATGCCCAAGGATGAGAGTCTTTGACAACAGTGACATCCATGCTGATACCAAGACCCTCATCTGTAAGGCAGTTCTCTTTCCAACTCATCTACAGAGGAACCTCAATTATTCAAATATCAATTATCCCAAGTTTGGATTATCTGAAGAAGATCTCAAGGTCCCATGAAAACATTACATCTAAGAGGTGGTACCAACACTGGTGCGACGATTGCATCTTTTGTTTACAATGATTAAAAGTGAATTTGACTTAGTGACATGCTGCCAAGAACACTCCTGGACATCAATGGGAGCCCAGGAACCGTCAATATAGATATCAATGTCTCGGAGACCTTTACTCAGAAGAAACCAACATGGACAAACCTTCTGACTGAAAGGACGCAATTTTCTTTGAGAATACTCATCAGCAAGAAGAGACAAGGAAATGGGGCCAGAGAAAAGAATCCATTAATCTTGAGTCCAAGGACCAATTCCATCTCTAGAAACAGCTACGAAGTGTGCAGTCAGAGATGCAACTCCATGATCGGGTTCATCAGTCACGCAAAGACCTACAGAATCCATGACTAGTGATGTAGGTTTTGCTAGATGGAAAATCATACTTATTGGTGACTGATTGTCAATGATTTCCAATAACTCAGTGCTGTATTATGACCCCAGTTGTTATTACTGAATAAAAATTATCTTGACAGATCAAATTTTGTTTGGCGTTGGCTTTAACAAAGTTGTTTTTCACTGAAACATACATATGTAACATTGCAGATTTGGTTTTAACAGTAAAATTAAAGTTTTTAAGAAAAAGTAATGAAGATAAAATTGAACAGTCCAAACTAACTGCATATACCTTTGAAATATTTGAAAAAGATGGTAGAAATACACAATCTCATCAATCCCAAAATACTCCTTTACAGACCCTCACAATACCCCATGACAGGACATATGCATCCTTTGCAGAATACACCACAGACAACGCTATTTTCCAAATATCTTGGAAGGGTTAGATTAACTGTAACTTCAACTTCTAGTCTGGGAAATCTGATCACCTGAAGCTTTCATATGCCTGGTTTAAAAGTTCTCACTTTCAAATAATCTCAGACTACAAGTAGTTTGTCTATAACATGATGGTTGCATTCTTGATTAAACCCACATTATAAAGAAACCGCCCTTTAGAAACAGCACCTAAGGTACTGCCAATGTAATCACATTACAGCCAACACACATTTTAAAAGTTTGCGTTTTAGAAAGTGTCCCCAGTTGGTCAAACACATTACAGTCAATTCGGGTTAATGAAATGTGTGTTTTAGCAGAACAATCTGTATTACTCAGCTAATCTTGTTTTACTATCTTCTTCCCTTTACGGTAGTACTGCTTCATCCAAAACCTGTCCCAAACTGAACAAAAAAACAAAAAGAAGTTGTTTTCTCCAAGCTATGGGTATTTTGTTTAAATAAAAAAGTCCAGAATTTTCTAAGAGAAACAGTTGTTTGCCTTGTTTGGTTGATAAACTTTCCCAAGGTAAATTTAAAAAAATGCTCAAAGGTACTCTCTCAAGATGTTTGAAAAAATATTCACACTTGTTATGTTTGTGACTTGGAACACAATCTCAAAGTCAAATTTCAGTATCTAATTAATTTTGTCACCCTACCTCCTTATTCCAAGTCATAGAATGATGTGGAGCAAGGCATTATTCAGCCCATCATAATTGTACTAGCTCTTTGGTAAGCTTCCCAATGAATTGTACTTGTTCTTCTTTACCCATAGCCTGGAGTTTTCTTCGCCTTGTAACATTTTTATAATTCTCATGAATATCCAAACTGAATTTGCTTCCAGGACCTTTTCAACCAGTACATTCCAGATCACAAATTATTTTGTTAAATTTCACATGTCGGGCTTCTTCTTGCCAAATACCATAAAATTGTATGCTCTGATCCATCTACCTTCTCCCTCTTTATTCAATCAAAATGACTTCTTGATTTTGAACACCTGTACAAATTATTTTCTTAACCTTTCCTACTCAAAGTACAACAACCCCAACTTTCTTGGAAATCAACATAATTCATATTCTTCATCCTATTTAACCTCCTGGCATCCTCTTAAAGGCTTTGATGGAATTCCTAAAAACATAGTGTCCAGAATTAGATTCACATTTCAAGTTATTCATACATTTTGTACCTTTAGTTTTGAACTGAAAATAAGTCTACATACAAACTAATTCAAGAAACAAACCTTGGAAAGGCGAATTCATATTGTCCACCTGCAGGAAAAGAACAGTGTGTTACAAGAGAAAATAAATACCTACAAGTTAACAATATTTTGTCATACTTGTCTCTTACCAATGTGTACATAAGGGATAAAACTAACAGCACTGCAGTTGTAAGGTCCATCTTCTGCTCTCAGTGCTACATAAATCTCTAGATGCACCTGAACATAGAAAAGGCAGTTGATTAAATGTAGACAATGAAGACCATGAAACGATAGGAATAATTATCTTAGCCCCAAGAGAAACAGATGTATGTTCTCTGATTGAAGGCTAGCATCACCATGAAACCAGGAAGATGATGGACAATTTGGAAATGTTTCATTTTAAACTTTAATAGAACAAATTTAAGTTGTACCTTCTGATGAAATTTGCAACTACGTCCCTCGAAAACGAACATGGAATTGGCATTTGTGATGCAGTGGTAGAATCATAGAGATGTACAGCACGGGAATAGACCCTTCAGTCCAACTCGTCCACGCCGACCAGATATCCCAACCCAACCTAGTCCAACCTGCCAGCACCCAGCCCATATCCCTTCAAACACTTCCTACTCATATAGCCATCCAGATACCATTTAAATGTTGCACTCATACCAGCATCTACCACTTCCTCTGGCAGCTCATTCAATACATACACCAGCCTCTGTGTGAAAAGGTTACTCTTTAGGTTCTTTTTATATCTTTCCCCTCCCACCCAAACCTATGCCCTCCAGTTCTGGACTCCCCCACCCCAGGTAAAAGACTTTGTCTATTTATCCGATCCATGCCCCTCATGATTTTATATGATTTGGAGATGCCGGTGTGAACTAGGGTGTACAAAGTTAAAAATCACACATCAGTCATAGTCCAACAAGTTTAGTTGGAAACCAAACACCTGATGGAGGAGCAGCGCTCCAAAAACTAGTGCTTCCAATTAAACCTGTTGGCCTATAACCTGGTGTTGTGTGATTTGTAACCATGATTTTATAAACCTCTATAAGGTCACCATTCAGCCTCTGATGCTCCAGGGAAAACAGCCCTATTCAACCTCTCGCTATAGCTCAAATCCTCCGACCCTGGCAACATCCTTGAAAATTTTTTCTGAACCCTTTCAAGTTTCACAACATCCTTCTCATAGGAAGGAGACCAGAATTGCACACAATATTCCAAAAGTGGCCTCACCAATGCCCTGTACAGCCGCAACATGTCCTCCCACCTCCTATACCAATCAAGGAAAGCATACCAAACGCCGCCTTCACTATCCTATCCATCTGCGACTCATAGTTTCAAGAAACTATGAACCTGCACTCCAAGGTTTCATTGTTCAGCAACGCTCCCTAGGACTTTACCATTAAGTGTATAAGTCCTGCTAAGATTTGCTTTCCCAAAGCGCAGCACCTTGCATTTATCTAAATTAAACTCCATCTGCCACTCCTCAGCCCATTGGCCCATCTGATCAAGAGCCCGTTGTAATCTGAGGTAACCTTCTTAGCTGTCCACTACACCTCCAAGTTTGGTGACATCTGCAAACTTACTAACTATACCTCCTAGGTTCATATCCAAATCACTAATATAAATCATGAAAAATACTGGACCCAGCACCGATCCTTGTGGCACTCCACTGGTCACAAGCCTCTGATAATGTCCCTATCTTTAAGAGAGCAGACAAGTATTCAAGTCCTTTCTGCTCCAGAGGTTTGTAAATAACATCTCTGAAGAGGTTGATTAAAAAGTCAGTATAGGGTTCTAGATTGATTAGTCAGCGACATTATTATTATGGCACCACCTCCTATATTCCTGCATTCACTTCCATATGGCACTGGTGCCCATATGGAGTGAAGCAAAGTAAAGAAATCATGTTTTAAAATATGGCAGTCCAGCTCAGTAATGTGAAACATGTGGCCTGTAATGTGTAGGCAGTCAGGAACCCCAGTGTCCTAGCTGACTATATTTGCAGGAAGTGCTGTCGCATGCAGAAATCTAAACTCAGAGTTTTAGAACTCCAGGAGTGATTGGATTCACTGAAGTACATCCATGAAGCTGAGAATTATGAAGATGGCTATGTTCTGAGAGGTGGTCTCACCACACCTTAAGGGCCTAGAGGTAGAAATGGAATGTGTGACCACAAGGCAGTCCAAGAAAAATAAGGAGACAGTGGAGGAGTCCTGTCAGGTCTCCCTCACAAAGCACTTTTCGGTTTGAAAGCTGGCCAGGGCATTGTTCCCTCAAGGAAGTGCAATTATGGCAACGTTTGTGGCACGGCAAACAATTGGCTATATAAGATGGGAAGAAGCAGAAAGAAGCAGCAATGGTAAAGTGGGATTCATTAATTAGGGAATAGGCAGGTACTCTTGTGACGGTATACATGACTCCAAATGTTATGTTACCACCCTGGTGTCAGGGTTAAGGATGCCCCAGAGCAACTACAAGTCATTCTTCTGGGAAGAATAACAGCTATAAGTGATGGTCCACGTTGTTACTAACGACTTGAGTAGGAATCAAAATTGAGATAGCTAGGTAGAAAAGTGGCAACCAGGAATTCATTCCAGCTGACCATGAGTGCCACAAGAAAGTTGACTACAGAACTGTAGAGGAGGTGGTGGTATAGTGTAATGTCACTGAATAGTAAGTCTAGAATCCTATATTGGTATTCCAATCAACTTGTTCAGAGATGTTATTTACATACCTCTAAGCAGGAGGGACTTCAATCCATGCCTCCTAGCTCAGAGGTAGGGCCATTACCGCTGCACAAGTGTTGACTCCATATTAATGTTCTAGGGAGAAAGGTTGAAATTCCATCAGATGGTGCAATTTAATAAAATGAACACGCATAATGGAGATCACATACTGTTGATTGTTGTAAAAGAAAACTCTGTTCATTAATGCCCCTGACAGATGGAAATCTGCAATCTTACCTGGTCTGGCCTATATGTGACTACAGACCCATAGCACTGTATTTGACTCTTCATTGGCACAGCCAGCAACACATAAATAAAAGAGAAAGATAAGGCAGAAGACTACGTGGCTGGAAAAATGGTGCACCTACATAGATCGGATGGATTGCATCTGAACAGAGCTGGGACTGAGTTCATTGTGGGGTGTTTTATGAATGCTGTTGGGAGAATTTTGAATGCAGCAGGGATTTGAGAACCAAATCAGAATACTAGAGAGGAACATGCTACGGACCAGGCCAGACCTCCTCATCAAAACATTTCAACAAAACGGCCCAGACCCTAACTTTGCCAGTTGTTTTAAGGAGATGTAACATGGATATTCCAGGAGTGATGCAACTAGTCAAATCATTTAGTTTTAAACAAAACAGAATTTGTATACAGCGATTACCAAATGAAACACAAACAAAAGAGAACAGAATACAGAATAACTTAACCTATCTGAAAAACCAACAGATTATCCTGATTTAATTATGCTGTTGTCAATACTTGCAACAATCCCCGTAAACACCCTTTGGCACAAAAGGTAAAATCAAACACAGGGTATTACAGCACAGAAGTCAGAAAGAGAGGGAAGATTAGCATGGACTTGCTTCTTTGGGTCCAGCAGCTTCAAAACTACCTGACTGGTCTCAGTGAATAACCACATCAAACCACAGAAAAGCTGAGCTGGGAGAACTAGCCACTCTCCTTTCATTGTACAAGTGTTTTTTTTAATCTTGAAGGTCTTTTGCCTGAGGCAGTATCTGTTAACTATAACCAAACTGCCCTAACACCCTTCAAACATAGACTTTTCAGAGTTTGACTAGATTAGGTTCCCTACAGTGCATTCGGCCCAACAAGTCCACATTGACCCTCCGAAGAGTAATCCACCCAGACCCATTTCCCCCTGACTAATGCACCTAACACTATGGGCAATTTAGAATGGCTAATTCACCTGGCCCGCACATCTTTTGACTGTGGAAGGAAACCAAAGCACCCAGAGGAAACCCACACTGACACGGGGACAATGTGCAAACTCCACACAGACAGTCACCAAAGGTTGGAATCGAACCTGGGTCCCTGAAGCTGTGAGGCAGCAGTGCTAACCACCTCATCTCCAATAGCAAAATTATGAATTTTTGATTTCTCATCTGCTTCCTGTTTCATTGTATGCTGTAATACTTTTAAATGTTGTCTATCAACTCCCCTGCTCTATTTAATCATTCTCATAAAAATTGACAAATAATCCAAATATGTGGTCTCTGATGTCTGACTTACCAATTTCTCCTTAATGAATTTTAGTGGTCCTCTCACTTCATGCCCAAAAACTAATACAAATGGACTGAATTTGGTCAATTCATTTGGTGCATCTCTCAATAATTTATCAAGCACAAACAGAATTCCCTTATCCCAATCATCTGGATAATCTTGTCCATAAGTCCTAAACATGGTCTTTAATGTCCGATGCCAACTTTCTAGCACTCCATGCAACTCTGGGTGGTGCACAGAAGATTTGAATTGTTTTATTCCTAAACTACCTATAACTTCCTTTAATAATATTGATGTGAGGTTTGACCCTTGATCTGAATGTATCTCTGTGGGTAGTCCATATCTCATGAAACATTTGAGTAATTCCTCTCCAATCCCTTTTGTTGTGATACTGAGTAATGGAACAGCTTCTGGAAATCTCATGGACACATTCATTATTGTTAACAAATAATGATTCCCTCTTTTTGTTTTAGACAGGGGTCCTTCGCAATCAATGAAGACTCTTGTAAAAGGTTCCCCAAATTATTACTGCCTGTGGTTTTCCAATTACCTGACCTTTATGACATATCTGGAAAAAATCAACTTTGTCTTTGTGCAGTCCAGGCCAGTAAAAATGTTTCTGTATTTTAGCTCATGTTTTTCTCATTCCTAAATGACCCCCTGGTGGTACTACGTACGCCACTTGCAACACCTCCTTTTTATAACCCACTGGCAATATGATTTGATGACCTTCTGTCCATTTCTTATCTGCCTAAATAGGTGATGGTCTCCATTTCGCCATTATGTCATCGTTTGTAAGATAATAACATTCAGGGATACATTCGGATTCGTTTTTTGTATGTCTATTGACACAATTGCTTTAAATTTTCATCTTTCTGCTATAGCTCAATTAATTCACCTAAGCTTATGTTATGAAGTTGAAGGCACGTACAGCTTTAAGAGAGAATGAAAGCTGTTTTGCACTGAGAGTTTGCAGGCACCTGTCATGTGACCGATTAGCGGTCTCAGATTGTACTGGAAAATTGAAATATGTAAATTTTGACTGTAAACTAGACACCTCAGTTGTTTTGACCACAATTCAAATCTAACCAATCAGTTTACATTATGCCCCAGGATACTCAAACCCAATTGATTTTGAATTTACTATTTTGACAACATCAAATCAATGAGTCAATCCAATGTTAGGGGTATAAAGAAGCTAGCCTTTTGAGAGTTAGCCAGAACGACCAACTGCCATCATCAGAGTTACTGCCAGCAAATTACTCTCTATCAAAGGTACCTTTTTCATATGAAACATCTTTGCAGCAAAAGACCGAAGATGACCCAGGGAGATCTTCAGCTGAAAGAAGACAGACTCTGACAATGACAGCTGCTGGGTAGTTTTCAAAATTAAGATGATGTAATTTTAATAGGGTCTCTTATTGGATCAGTACATTATTGTAGAGTTGGAAGTAGGTAACAAACTTTTAAGAGAAAGGAGGCTTAGTGTTGTAAATAGTTGTTGTTTAATGTACACTTTTAGGGTTAAAGAATAAAATTGATATTTTTTCTTTAAGTTGTGGAATTTGGTGAGCTCTCTGTCACTTACACTTTAACAGATTACAAGGTGAGATGATTTTTTCTGTGTTTAGTTTAATTAGCAGAAGGGTTTACCACTGTGTTATAACACTAAATATGTCTGCTTTATCATCTATCTGTTACTGATTTGCGTCAACTATCTCTTCAAACAGGATCTCTGCTAATTCCACTTCAAGTTTTTTGTCTGTACTCTTTGATCTCACTTGTTTCAAATAGTGACTTTGTGACCTTGCTACCACACAGTCAGGAAAACTCCCAGGATAATGTGTCCTGCAATTGTTCAGTTGCCTGAGTTTCTGCTGGCGGTTCAACTACAGTAGGCAGCATTCCTACCTGTGAACCAGCTATATCATTAGCAAGGACAAATTTAATTCCTGGAGCTAAGAGTTTGTCCAGTACTCCTACCACGACTTCTTCACTCTTCACTGGCAAGTTTAAATTAGAGAAAATGCTGCATGCAGTCGTGAGATGGTAGTGCAAAGGCCCTGGTGGGAGGTGGGTGCAGTAAAAGAGATGTAATGGCTGTAGGGTAGTGACAAGTGGCAAGTGACACTTGCACCACACAAGTGCCAGCCAAATGACCACCTCTAATAAGAGATGTTTTAACCACCACCCCTTGACATTAAACAGATTTCCATCACTGAATTCCCCCATTATCAATATCCTGGAGGTTACCTTTAACTAGAAATTCAAGTGGACTCACCACTCAAATACAGTAGCTACAACAGCAGATCAGAGGCTAGGAGTACTGCTGAGAGTAACTCACCAACTGACTTCCAATGCCTATCCATCATCTACAAAGTACAAGCCAGAAGTATGTTGGAATACTTTTTGCTTGCCTGGATGGGTGCAGCTCCAACAACACTCAAGGAGCTTGACACTATCCAGGATAAAGTACCACATCCATAAATATCCATTCTGATCACCAGCAATGCTGTGTAGCAGTAATGTATACAATCTACAAAATGCACTGCAGAAATTCACAAAAGATTCTCAGACAGCACGGTGGGCGGCACGGTGGCACAGTGGTTAGCACTGCTGTCTCACAGCGACTGAGACCCGGGTTCAATTCCCGACTCAGGCGATTGACTGTGTGGAGTTTGCACGTTCTCCCCGTGTCTGCGTGGGTTTCCTCCGGGTGCTCCGGTTTCCTCCCACAGTCCAAAGATGTGCGGGTCAGGTGAATTGGCCACGCTAAATTGCCCGTAGTGTTAGGTAAGGAGTAAATGTAGGGGTATGGGTGGGTTGCGCTTCGGCGGGTCGGTGTGGACTTGTTGGGCCGAAGGGCCTGTTTCCACACTGTAAGTAATCTAATCTAAAAAAAACTGAGACAGCACCTTCCAAAGCCACAACCACTTCTAATTTGAAGGACAAGGGCAGCATTTTTGTGGGAACATCATGACCTGCACGTTCCCCTCCAAGCCACTCAGCATCCTGAGTTAGAAATATCCCATCACTCCTTCAGTGTTACTGGAGCAAAATCCTAGAATTCCTGCTCAAACAGCATTGTGGGTTACCTAAGCACAGACTAAAGTGGTTGGATCTAGACTTCTATATCAGCATTTCTTGACTGTTCACCCCAAATCTTTTACAAATCTTAAACATCTCAATTCAATCAGCCATTAATTTTTTTAACACTCAGATGAGCACAAGTCTAAGTTGTGCAACTTACCATAATTCAATGACATAGGCAGCACAGTAGTTAGCACTGCTATCTCACAGCATTTGGACCTGGGTTCTATTCCCACCTCGGGTGACTGTGTGGATTTTGTACATTTTCCCAGTGTCTGTGTGGGTTTCCTCAAACAGTCCAAAGATGTGCAGGTCAGGTGAATTGGTCATGCTAAATTGCCTACAGTGTTCAGGGATGTGTAGGTTCGGTGCATTTGTCAAGGGTAAATGTAGCGTAATCGGGTAGAGGAATGGGTTACTCTTTGGAGGGTCAATGTGGACTTATTAGGCCAAACGGCCTGTTTCCAAACTGTAGGGATTCAATTTAAAAAAATGTTAAGTTCCCAAACAAATTTTGGACATTTGAAGTAAAAATAGAAAGTGCTGTGGAAACTCAACAGGTCTGACAGCCATCTGGTAGAGTTCTAAAGAAGAGTCATATGGACTCAAAACATATGACTCTATTTTTCACTCTACAGATACTGCCAGAACTGCTGAGTTGCTCCAGCACTTTGTGTTTTAATTTCAAATTTGCAGCATCCACAGCTTTTTACTTTTATTTACAGGCGTCTCCCAGACAAATGGCAAGTGACATTCATGTTACACAAATTCCAGGCAACAACCATCTCCAAGAAGAGTCAACCCATCACCCCTTGGCATTCAAGGGAATTACCATCATTGAATCCCCAGCTAACAACATCGTGGGGCTTACTATTGACCAGAATATAAACTAGCCACATAAAGACTGCGGCTACATAATCAGAGACTGTGAATCCTTCAGCAAGTAACTGACTCTACAAAGGATGTTCACCACCGACAAGTCAGGAGTGTGAATGGAATACTCCTTATTTCCCTGAACGAGTGCAGCTCCAACACAAGCACCTTGACACCAGCCAGGACAAAATGGCTTGCATATATGGAATGACATCCACAAAGTCCACTTCTTCTGCCACCAACCCTCAGTAGCAGCAGTGGTATTATCTACAAGATATACTGCAGAAATTAACCAAAGATCCTCAGGCAGCACCTTCCAAAGCCATGACCACTTCCATCTGGAAGCACAAGGGCAGCACATACATGTATTCTCCTTCTCAAGTTCTCCTTCAAGCCACTCACCATCCTCACTTGGAATTATACTGCAGTTCCTTCAGTGTCACTGGGTGAAAACCCTGGAATTCCCTCCCCAGTGACATTGTGGGTTTACCTACAATAACATGGACAGCAGCAGTTCAACAAGGCAGCTCACCACCCCCTTCTGGAGGGGGGCACAGGAACTGGCAAAAAAATGTTGCTGCTATAGTCAGAGATGCTTACAGCCTGTGAATAAATAAACAAAAATATCCATTCAGTTTATAATTATTTATAATTAGGCATCTGAGGAAGAGAGTTAAAAACGAAAAGCAAAGATTGCTGAAGCTGAAAAGACAGGGAAGGAAACAGTTTAACCGAAGTTGTGACTATATCGGGGTTTTTTTGACACGGGAAAGTCTGGGAAACAATCCAAACAAATGTTAACACCCACACAGCGCTAACAAAAACAAACTGGAGTTGCCGCTGGCCGTACAGAGCTGAGAAAAGTCCCCATCCCACCCGAGGTTTCTCTCTCACTCACTGGGACTGGACTCCCTTTCCTCGTCCTCTTCCACCTCCTCCTTTTCTCAGACACGCGCTTCCCGCTGTTTCCCGCCGTCTCGCTCACGGCCGTTTACCGCTTTTTGTTTCAAAAAGAAACCGCCACCGGCGCGTGGGCCCAGCCGCTGCCAACCTCCATCGGGCCGGAACTGGCGGCCGGCGCCAGCAGCTCCCTCCTGCCCGGGGAAGGGGTAATGGACACGAGTGTGGGTCACTCGACAAACAACATGTGGAGACAGAGCGGCAATGTGTAGTAAAACTAAGCATCTGGCGGAACCACAAGTCCACAAATAATGCATGAATTTTGGATGTACAGGTGCCAGTTAGATTGCACCATAAGGATAACCATTCAGTGTTTTGATAATGCACTGTGCCAACATAAATAACCTGTCTCTCCTTCTGAGGCACTTATTGCAAAGAAATTCCCTAATGTCTGGAAGGATCCAAAATAAGTCTCCAATTCTCAGTTTGATTGTTCTGACTTGTTAGTATAGACGTTGGCAGGAAATGTTCAAGGAAAATAATGTGATTCTGTATCTAGCCTAACTATTTTATCAATGTTTTTTTTCAGTTTGCACCACCTTGTGTCCATTTCAGGTCTGCCTGAGGTTCCCAGAAGCTACTTTTGATATGTGTACATCCCTTACACCCTTAAGTTCTCTCCATAATGTCATAATAGCAGTAAAAAAAACAGACTTGTGGAATTCTACGTCAAATTTCAATAACTGAGTCTTTCATGGTCTAAACTTAATTTTTAAAAAACACCGATGGCCTCAACACTCACTTGTCCAAGTTGAACCAAGCTCGATCAATAAACAAAACCTGGTTTGAACTAAAATTAACATACTGTATCACCAAAAGGAATGAAACCAGGCATTCATTTGTATCTCCTGCTAGATGTACAACTTCCTACAATTTTACATGTTAAAAGAAAAGGATCATTATATATTGTCAAGCTTGAAAAAAAACAAAATGGACTAACAGCAGAATTGGAAGACGATGGCTGTGCTCACTTTCTCTCCCCAATTTTCTCTCAGTTTCTAAGAAAACTATGCCAGTAAAAAACAAATTAAAGAAACATTCAATCACCAAAAATTCAATTGTCTATAAACATTATGACTATTATGGATACATGTCTTCAATTAAACAATCATGATCTGAGATTTAAACCTTATAGCTCACTTGATTTTTAAATTGGATATTCCTGATCGTCCTTTCTGTACTAGATGCTCTCCCATTTTTTGAATGTTGTGTCTATGTTTTAGTTTTATTGTTTTCCTTAAGCCTATCAAACTGTAAAATTCCTGCTTCATTTGAGAAAACCTTGTCATAAACGCCATCATTTTTTGAATTAGCACAATACACTTTAATTGAAGTGTGATAAATATGCATACTAAAAAGATTTTTTTAAAAAAATCTATGTCGTGGTCAGCCAAGAGGATTAAAAAGATGTGAGTCATTTTATCCTTCCTTACTTACTTGAGTTAACACTCGACTGAGACCAATAAGCATCATTCACTGTGATCATGTCACAAAGACTTGAGAGATCTTGTAGGGGAGAGTTCTAAGGCACGATCCTCTCAACTATCTTAGTAATAATATACGGCCTATTTTGTAACCTATAGATAATTGCAGAGAAGCAATAAACTAAATCTTATTTACTATTCAGTTAAACCAGAATGTTGTATCACCATAGTCTTACCAGGCGATAGGGGCTGCTCTCTCATTCGAGAGAGAAGTGATTTAACCTGAGGGTCACCAGACCTCAGGTGAGGGAAGAGGTTGAGAAGGAAAATCCTTCATGGTAACCTCAAACCAGTAATTGGAATTGAATCCACACTGTTAACATTACACTGCTCTGCAAACCAATTGAGCTAAACCATTTCAGACCAGAACATGGCTATGCTTGTACACAAGACCCCTAAAAGGTCTATGCATTTGGAAGGACTGGATAGCAGCCCTCACAACATGATGATCAGCTCAACGTCTGTCGAGTTAATTTAGCAGCAGTCTGAAAGAGACAAACATGCCTCTAATCCAGAAGACTTCAACAAAAATAGAAGTTACTTCTGTTGAGGACAGCAAACTCTTAAAAAAAACTTTGAAGCACCATTGTAAAAACTGGATACTATCTGCAATTTTACGTGAACTGTTTCAGTATCCAAGGAGTCATGAATGGTGCTGAACAATGTGCAATCATAAGCAAACATCCTCACTTCTGACCTTATGATGGAGGGAAGGTCATTGATGAAGCAGCTGGAAGTATTTGGGCCAGGACGCTACGCTGTAGCTATCCTGAGATAACTGACCTCAAACTACCACACCATTTTCCTGTCTGCCAGGTATAACTTCAATTAGTGGAAAGTTGTCCCCCAGGTCCCCATTGACTCCAGTTTTGCTAGGGGTCCTTGATGCAACACTCGGTCAAATGCAGTCTTGATGTCAAAACCTTCACTCTCACCTCTCGTTTGGAATTCAGATGTTTTGTCCATGCTTTGACCATAGCTGTAATTTAGTAAGGGGCTGAGTGACCCTGGCAGAATCCAAACTGAGTGTCAGTGAGTAGATCATTTCTAATTAAGTGCTTCTTGATAATGCTGTTGCTAACACCATAATTTTACTGATCGCCAAGAGTTTTACTGATCATCGAGGGTACACTGATGGAACAGTAATTGAATAGGTTGGATTTCTCCTGCTTTTTATATAGCGGACATGCCTGAGCAATGTTCCACAATATTGGGTAAATGCTACTGTTGTATCAACTGAAACAAGTTGGCTACGGATGTGACATATTCTAGACCACACGTACTATTCTAGTACTATTGCCACAAAGTGTCAGGGTCCACAGCCTTTGCAGTATCTAATACTTCTTGATATCAAGTGGAGTGAATTAAATTGACTGGAGATTGGCATCTGTGATGCTAGAGACTACTGGAGGAGGCTGAAATAGATCGCCGACTTGGCATGTCTGTTTGCATGTTGATATGAATGATTCTGTCTTACGTTTTTGCACTGATGTACTCGCCTCCTCCATCATTGAGGATGGAGATGTTTGTGGAGCCTCCACCTCCAGTGAGATGCTTAATTGTCCACCAGCTTTCACAATTGGATTTGGCAAGACTGCAGTGCTTAGATCTGGTCTGTTGGTTTTGAATCACTTAGTACTGTCCATCATTTGTTGTTTATGCTATTGGGCATGCATATAATCCTGTTTTGAAGCTTTAGGTTGACACTTCACTTTTAGATATCCTGGTACTTCACTGCACTTTCCATTGAAACAGATTTGATCCCCATCTTGATGGTGTATGTTGAGTGAGCAATATACTGGGCTGTTAAGTCTGTATTCCAGCATGATTCAGCTGCTAATGATAACCCACCGTGCCTTATGGGTGCTCAGTCTCATGTTGTTAAATCTGGGCAAAGTTTGTTCCATTTAGTACAGTGATAGTGATAGATAGCATGATGGAGGCTATTTTCAATGTGAAGATATAACAATCTCCACAAGCCAAAAGAGAAAATGCTGGAAAATCTCAGCAGGTCTGGCAGCATCTGTAAGGAGAGAAAAGAGCTGACATTTTGAGTCTAACTGACCCTTTGTCAAAGTCTTTATTGCTACCTTTGCTTCTGGAGCCATGACTCACCTTCTCTCAGCCTCGTATAAATACCTCCCTATTTCTCCCTTTTTTTTAGCTTTGACAAAGGGCCAGTTAGACTTGAAACATCAGCTCTTTTCTCTCCTTACAGATGTTGCCAGACCTGCTGAGATTTTTCAGCATTTTCTCTTTTGGTTTCAGATTCCAACAACCGCAGTAATTTGCTTTTAATCTCCACAAGACTGTGCACTCTTGCCAATATTGTCATAGACAGATGTAGCTGCAGCTGGCAGATTGTGAGGATAAGGTTAAGTATGTTTATCCTGTTTTCTCACTTCACCATCTGCTACAGACCAGTCTAACACCTACTACTTTAGGACTTGACCAGTTCAATCAGTACTGGTGCTGCCGAGCTGCCCTTGGTAGTCGATTTTGAAGTCCTCCACCCAACCATTGTTTGGAGTCACGTAAGTAAAGAAAACAGATCAGGCATGGGCAACAGTTTCAGTGAAACAGATGGGTTTTTTTACAGTAATCAACAGTCAGTTCATGATTATCATTAAACATTTTAATTCCACATATTTATTAAATTCCATCATCTGCCGTAGTGGGCTTCAAGCCTGGGTCCACCATACATTACCTGGATGATTAGTCTAGCAATAGAACCAGTAGGCCATTGCCTCACCCACACATTTATAGCAACATTCTGTACTGATGCTACCTTACTGTTGCTGAAGGGGCAGCAGCCATTTCATGGTAAAGAGCAGATTTCCTTACCCATGTTTTATGAGGCTTCATTGGGGACCGGAGTCAATGTTGAGGACTCCAAAGAAAGCAACCTCTCGATTGCATACCAGTGCATTTTCACGTCTGTTATGTTCTGACCCACCAGCAGGACGTAGTTTCGATGATGATGTGTTGTCTGTAACATTGCACATGATGAATGAATCTGTATGATTTTGTCAAGTTGTTGATTGACTAACCTGTGAGACAGTTCTCCCAATTTTGACACTACCCTCCAAGATAACAACTGAATGGATTAGTAGGTCATTTCAGAGATCAACCAAGAGTGAACCACTGTTTGGAGTCACATGTAAATAAAGAAAAACAGATGGTTTTTAAAATGACAATCAACAGAAGTTTCATAGTTATCATTAGACATTTTAATTCCTGACTTTTGTTGAATTTAAATTCCATCGTCTACAATGGTGGTCTTCGAACATGGGTCCGCAAAACCTTACCTGGTTTACTCGTCCAACAATAGAACTTCTAGGCCGTTGTCTCACCCACACATATATGGCAGCACTCTGTTCTTGCACCATAAATCTAGGCAAATGATAATAGCTGGATCAACACCCAATGATTGATTTAAAAGACATTCTCAGCCTCTTACCTGCACTGGCACCTTTCAAGAGATCCAGGTCTTTGGTGGGTCACCTATGTTGGGGTCAAGGTAAGTTAGGACTCCAGGAGCTGTATGATCAGCAGCACTCGTTACTTCAGTTTCTATCTCCCAGCAGGTCCCTCTGTGCCATTTTCCAGGATGGGAGAAGATCTTACCCACACTTGCTGCACCCTTAAGATTTATAACACACAGGTCATTGTATGATTCCACGTCACTATCCAATTATACTTTATTTGAATTACCATGCTCTGACACTTCAGATCTCACAACACTGCTGAGTGGGCCAGTTGCCTGCAAAGCATCCACCAGACTCCTGGACTCAAGATATTTCTATCCCTTCAGACTGTTTTCTGAAAATGCTCCCCAGCTAATGGTTCAACAGTATAGGTGTGGCACTGTGTGTTCAGCTGCTTGATGACTTGGGGATTCAGGGTCTCATTCATCCTGTATCATATTCTAACTCGTTGATATTCTGATTTTGGTGGAACAACATTATGATGTTTGGAAGGTCAGTCCTGTCAGCCTTATGATCAGTCAATATTTATCTTCTTAGCAATTCCCTCTCAGTCCTCTTGAATGCTACGTTAAATTCTGGCTTAGCTTCATGTGAAGCCCAGCTTTCCATTTATTTACCTGATCAGAAGGTTTGTTGAGGTAAAGGAAATGGTCCAGAGGAAAGATAGATCTCATCCAAGAAATTATAGTGCAGAGAGTAGCTTATGGATAAGTGTTAAGTGCTATCATTAGCTCCAACAGTGTTCAGACCACTTTTGTTTATTCTCAGCAGGCATTTTATGCAGGTGGTCATGTAGTGTATGGGTGAATTGTTCATACTGTCCATTACTCTCTGATGGTTAAGGGATGGTGTGGCTCTTAGTAATACCAGAGATCTTGTTAAAGCTTCTGTAAGACCTTACTCTCAAAGTTGCATCCCAGATCACCGTGAATCCAAAATGGAATACCAAAACAGACAAACTAATCATGCTCTGGTTGAAGTATTTTGGATGCAGGTGGGAATAGCCGGTGTGAAGACATCCATTAGCACAAGAACATGCTTAGTCCCATTACTTATTATGCTCAGGACCATAAAATCATTGCAAGGACCTCTGGAGGTGTCTAAGTGACCATGGATCACATGCTGGGATGAAATTGCTTCCCTGTTTTAGTCAGAGTACAACAGGACCTTGATCAGATGGGTCCTTGGGCTGAGGAGGAGCAGATGGAGCTTAATTTAGACAAGTGTAATGGGTTGCATTTTGGAAAGACAAATTAGGGCAGGACTTATACACTTAATATAAGGTCCTGGGGAGTGTTGCTGAACAAAGTGAACTTGGAGTGCTAGTTCATGGCTCCTTGAAAGTGGAGTCAGAGGTAAACAGAATAATGAAGAAGGCGTTTGGTATGCTTGCCTTTATTGGTCAATGTATTGAATATAGGAGTTAGGAGGTCATGTTGCGGTTGTACAGGACATTGATTCAGCCAGTTTTGGGATACTGTATTCACTTATGTTCTCCCTATAGGTAGAATGTCATGAAACTTGGAATGGTTCAGAAAATATTTTCAAGAATGTTGCCAGGATTGGAGGTTTGAGCTACAGGGAGAGGCTGAATAGACTAGAGATATTTTCTCTGGATCATAAGAGGCTAAGGGGCGACATTATAGAAGTTTATAAAATTATAGGAGCATGGATAAGTGAATAGCCAAGGTCTTTTCCCCAGGGTAGGGAAGTCCAAAAGCAGAAGACATATGTTTAAGGTGAGAGGGGAAATATTTAAACTGGACTTAAGGGCAACCTTTTCATGCAGAGTGTGGCGCATATATGGAATGAGCTGCCAGAGGAAGTGGTGGAGGCTCATACAATGACATTTAAAATGCATTTGGATATGTATATGAATAAGAAGGGTCTAAAGTGATATGGGCCAAATGCTGGCAAATGGGACTAGATTAATTTAGGGTATCATTTATATAAATGACAAAAAGCAATGGACTCAGTATTGACCCTTGTAGCACACTGCTTGTCACAGGCCTTCTGTCTGAATGTGGAGGTGAATAATGTGCAAATCCCCAATTTCTTTCAAGTCACTATCCCAAGGTAACCTAAAATTTTGTCAGCATAGAAGAGGAGACATGTCAGGTCAGACAATGTATTTTCAATGTGAGGCCTTGTTTAGAATTTGTCTGTGTCTTAATCTGGAGTTAGACTGGTTTTGTTTCCAAAGTAGAAATTTATAAAATGCCACATTGTCTATAAATTGTGTGTTTTTAGAACAAAATGGGATGTATCTGCAAATATAAATCTGCCTTCAAATTCGTAACACACTCCATGTGATATTAAAAAGCAATTGGATGCACTGAATAGTGCCAAAGCAATGGACCCTGACAGCATTCCAGCAATAGTACTGAAGATTTGTGCACCAGAACTTGTAGCTCCTCTAGTCAATCTCTTTCAGTACATTACAATACTAGCAACAACCCAAAATGTGGAAAATCGCCCATGTATGTCCTGTACACAAAATACAGGACAAATTCAATTCAGCCCATTACTGCCCCATCAGGCGACCCTAGACCATTAGTAAAGTGATTGAAGGTGCCATCAATAGTGCTATCAAGCAACATCTGGTCAATAATAACCTGCTCAGTTTGGGTTCCAAGGGGAACACTCAGATCCTGACCTCATTATAGTCTTGGTTCAAACATAAAAGAGTTGAATTTCAGAGGTGAGGTGAGAATGATAGCCTTTGACAGCAAGGCCACATTTAATTAAGTGTGACATTAAGGAACATAAGCAAAATTGTATGTCTGGGTATCAGGGGGCAAACTCTCCACTGGTTGTAGTCATACCTGGCACATAGGAAGATCGTTGTGATTGCTGGAGATCTGTCATCTCAGCTCCAGTAACTCCTTGCAGGAGTTCCTCAGGGTAGTGTCCCATGCCCAATCATCTTCAACTGATTTATTAATGACCTTACCTCCATCATAAAGTCAGAAGTGGGGCTGTTCATCATTGATTGCACAATGTTCAGCTACTCAGGTACTGAAGTATGTTCAAATGTAATAAGATCTGGACAATATCCAGGCTTGGACTGACAAATGGCAAGTGACATTCGTGCCATACACATGCTAGGCAATCACCATCTCCAATATTCTAATCACCACTTCTTGATATTCAACCAGTTTATCATCACTGAATTCCCCCATGGTTAACATCCTTGTGGTTACCATTGACCAGAAATTCAACTGGACTCACCATATAAAAGTGACTGCAGTAACAAGTCGAAAACTATTTACAAGATGCACTGCAGAAATTCACCAAAGACCCTTAAACAGCATCTTTGAAGATTCATGGCCACTTCCATATTGAAGGACAAAGGCAGCAGGTACATTGAAACACTATTATCTGTAAATTCCCTTCAAGCCATTTACCCTCCTGACTTGGAAATATATCACCATTCCTTCACTGTTGCTGTATCAAAATCATGGAATTCCCTCCCTCAGGCATTGTGGATAACCTGTAGCACATTGACTACGGTGGTTCAAGAAGGCATCTCAACACCACCTTCTCAAGAGCAATTCGAGACAGGCATTAAATGATCTCCCAGTCAGCAATGCTCAGGTCTCACAAGGGAATTTAAAAAAAACCTCTGTCTCTGTGTAAATTAAGGACAGTTCTTCTACCTTTACCAAATTTCACAGTCACTGTAGAGCAGATCATTCTACATCAGACTGAGTTCTTTCTAAAGGAACACTATCCCTTGTCTGGCTCTTGGTGGGAGGCCCACTTCATGTAAGGTCATGCGAGAGGAAGGCCATTGCACTGGATCAGCTCTCTGTGCCTGATGGCAATGGAAGCCATAGTAGATGACAGTCTTCTTTGAAGTGCCCAGCCCTGCCATAGCGCCAACGCCTCTTTGGACAGGATCAGCCATCAGGCTTGCCTTAGAGATAGGATAACAAGGATTGGATCTACACTTATGATGCAACCAGTTTAGGACCTACATCCCTGAATGCACCTCCGTGATCGTGGCCTCATTCCTAGACCAATCTTACTCCATACTCTGATTGTACATTTGAAAGAATGACAATTGAAGTTTGTTGTGATTTAGCCTTCTTAACTCTAATTGGATGTTTCCATTCCTCTCTCCTTCTGCTAGGCATATCCTGGTGCTGGCCAATTGTAAAGAGGGACCATAAGAATTTAAGAACCAGGAGCAGGAGTAGGCCATCTGGCCCTTTGAGCTCAATCTGCCATTCACTAAGATCATGGCTGATCTTTTCATGGCATCAACTCCACTTATCCACCCTGTCACCATAACTCTTAATTCCATTTCTGTTCAAAAAAAATATCTATCTTAGCTTTAAAACCATTCAATGAGGAAGCCTCAACTACTTCACTGGGCAGGGAACACTGCAGATTGACAACCCTCTGGGTGAAGAAATCTCTCCTCAATTCAGTCCTAAATCTGGTCCCCCTAATCTTGAGGCTATGCCCCCTTGTTCTAGTTTAACCTGCCAGTGGAAATATTCTTCCTGCTTCTATCATATACAATTCATAATTTTAGATGTTTCTATAAGATCTCCCCTCATTCTTCTAAATTCCAAAGAATGTAATCCCCATCTATTCTTCTAAACCAACCCTCTCAACTCCAGAATCAATCCAGTGAACCTCCTCTGCACCCCCTCTAGTGCCAGCACATCCTTTTTCAAGTAAGGAAACTAAAACTGCACATAGTACTCCAGGTGTGGCCTCACCAGCACCTTGTACAGCTGTAACTTAACCCCCACTTTTAAATTGAATCCCTCTAGCAATGAAGGACAAAATTCAAATTGCCTTCTTAATTACCTGTTGCACCTACAAACCAACCTTCTGCGGTTCATGCACAAGGTCACCCAGGTCCCTCTGCACAGCAGCATGCTGCAATTTTTACCATTCAAGTAATAGTGTTTTTTACTATTATTCCTACCAAAATGGATGACTTCACGTTTATCAACATTGTACTCCATCTGCCAGCCCTTTGTCCACTCACTTAAACAATCTATATCCCACTGCAATTTTTCAGAGTCCTCTCCACACTATGATCTACCACCCATCTTATTGTCAACCGCAATCTTTGACACATAACCTGTGGTCCCCAACTCTAAATCATGTATGTAAATTGTAAACAATTGCAATCCCAACACTGATACCTGAGGCACACCACTAGTCACTGTTTGCCAACCAGAAAAGCACTCATTTGACCCCACTCTTTGCTTCCTGTTAGTTAACTAATCCTCTATCCATGCTAAAACATTACCTGTAACACCATGAACCTTTATCTTATACAGTCAGAGAGTGATAGAGATGTACAACATGGAAACAGACCCTTAGGTCCAACTCGTTCATGCCAACCAGATATCCCAACCCATCTAGTCCCACCTGCCAGCACCCAGTCCATATCCCTCCAAATCCTTCCTATATATATAGCCATCCAGATGCCTTGTAAATGTTGCAATTTACTAGCCTCAACCACTTCCACTGGTAGTTCATTCCATACAAGCACCACCCTCTACATGAAAATGTTACGCCTTAGGTCTCTTTATATTTTTTGCCACTGACCCTAAACCCTCTCATTCTGGACACCCCCCACCCCAGGGAAAAGACCTTGTCTATTTACCCAATCCATGCCCCTCATGATTTTATAAACCTCTATAAGGTCACCCCTCAGCCTCTGACCCTAGAGGGAAAACAGCCCTAGCCTATTCAACCTCTCCCTATAGCTCAAATCCTCCAACCCTGGCAACATCCTTGTAAATCTTCTCTGAACCCTTTCAAGTTTCACAACATTGTTCCGATAGGAAGGAGAGCAGAATTGCATGCAATATTCTAAAAGTGGCCCAGCCAATATCCTGTACTGCTGCAACATGACCTTCCAACTCCAGTACTCAATATTCTGACCAATAAAGGAAAGCATACCAAATGCCTTCTTCATTATCAGATCTACCTGCAATCTTATGCAGCAGCCTGTTGTGCAGTATCTTGTCGAATGGCTTTTGGAAATCTAAATACATTACATCTACTGAGTCTCCTTTGTCCACCGCACTTGTGATATCGTTGTAAAATTTCAGTAAATTATTTAAACATGAACTGCCTTTCATGAGCCCCTGCTGCGTCTGCCCATTTGATCCAAATGTCTTGCAATTTCTTGCTTGATGATACGTTCAAGCATTTTCCCCATTAAAGCAGTTAAACTAACCGGCCTATAATGCTCCATCTTTTGTCTACCTCCTTAATTAAACAGTGGCATCACATTTGCTGTTTTCCAATCAGCTGGAACTACCCCAGAGTTCAGAGAATTTTGGATAATTACCACGAGTGGTTTTACTTTTCTCCCGCCCTCTCTTTTAGTACCCTGGGATGCATTCTATCAGGGCCCGGCCACTTGTCGATCTTTAGCTCCGTTTGCTTTCCTGACATAACCTCTTTTGTGATAATGATGGGTTTTAGGTCCTCACCTACCTTAGTCTCCTTGTCAAGTACTGATAAGTTATTCGTTTCCTCCACATAAAATATCTGGTTAATGCCTCAGCTATAAAATCCTCCTCATCCTCTAAAGTGTCAATTTTACTTTAGCCACTCTTTTTCATTTTATATATTTGTAGAAACGTTTGCTATATGTCTTTATATTTTGAGGTAGTTAAATCTCATAAGCAATCTCAGTTTTCTTTGTAGCTTTTCTTTGTCTGTGGCTTTCTGTTGACCTTCAAATTTTTCCCAATCTTCTAGTCTCTCACTCGGTCTTTGCCACTTTGAATGCCTTATGTATCAATTTGATAGTCTCCCTTATTTCCTTATACATCCATGGCTGTTACCCTTTTTCCTACAGACCTTCCTTTTACTGGAAAATACTTTTGCTGAGCACTTTGAAAAATTGCTTTGAAAGTCCTCCATAGTTTCTCAACTGTCCCACCATAATGTCTTTGCTTCCAGTCCTTTTAGCCAATTCCTCCCTCATCCTGTTGTAGTGTACTTTGTTTAAGCACAGGACTCTGGTATTTGATTTTATCTTCTCACTTTCCACTGTATTCTAAATTCAGCCATATTATGATTGCACCTTCCAAGGAGATCCCTAACTAATTAATTATCCTTGTCAAATTAGGATAGCTTGCTCCTTCTTCGGTTTCATTACATACTGTTCAAAAAACTAACATGGATACATTCAGTGAACTCCTCCTCAAGGCTGCCTTGACTGACCAGATTTGACCAATTGACATATAGATTAAAATTCGCCATGATAACTGCTGTACCATTTTACAGGTGTTAGTTATTTCTTTGTTTATTTTTTGCCCCCGAATGTGATGTTATTATTTGGTGCCCTATAGACCATACCTATCAGTGATTTTTTCTTCTTAGTATTTTTAATTTCAACCCAAATGGATTCAACCTTTTTTTCCATAAAACCTATATTACCTCTCGCCATCATCCTGATGTCATCCTTAAATATCAGAGACACACCCTTACCCTCCTGTCTGTCCTTCTGAATAGTTTAATACCTCTGGATATTTAATTGCCAGTTGTAACCATCTTGAAATTATGTCTCTATAACGGCTACTAAATCATACTCATTCGTGATGATTTGAGTCGTTAATTCATCAACCTTGTTTTGAATGCTATGAACATTCAGGTAAAGCCTTTATGCTAGAACAAGGAGCGCAATGTGATTGTAGAACTTCACTTGCACCAGGGATGTGGAAACTAATGTCGTTCCCTTCAGCGTGTGTCCTCATATCAATTTTCGATAATGGGAGGCAATGGCTGAGTGGAGTTATTAGAATATTAAAAAATCTCCAGGTTCAAATCCTGTCACAGCTGATGGTGGAATTTGCATTCACTAATGAATCTGGAATGAAGGGTCTGATGATCACAATGAAACCTTTGTCAGTTGTCAAAAAAAAACTCATCTGGTTTCACTCATGTCCTTTAGGGAAGGAAAACTGTCATCCTTACCTGGTCTGGCCAACATGTGTCTCCAGACCCACAGTAATATGGTTGACTCTTAACTGCTCTTTGAGCTATTAAGGCTGGGCAATAAATATTGGCTTCGCCAACAATGCCAACATCTTATTAATGGATTTTTTTTAAAAAAAAACACCAGATCATTGGGTGCTTGTGATCTTCCTCTATATCTGCCCAGCTTCACACTCATCAGCAAGTATGTAATAGGACCAGGAGTCAAGGGAATGTAAACAGGGAGCCTCTGCCTGGGTTTAGCCCAAAGGTCTAATTCCCTTTGCCTATATCTGATCCTCCAATAACCCCAGAACATCTTCACTCTCCCTCAGACAAATTGCTATTTTCAATTCCTCCACTATGCACTCTATCTCTGTCAGGCATCTTTCAATCTCATCCACTTGATATCTGTGCTGTGAAATCCTGTTGACCATGCCAGCAGTATAACATGAGATTTGAACACATGGATGGTCCGAAGATCATCATACAGGGATCTTTATTCCCTTAGTATCAGGACATTACAAAAAGTAATAGAAATTAGTGTTACACAAAAGAACGACTTTAATTATGTGCGTAGAACAACCTCGTGGGTTACATTACACTGAAGAATTCCTTTTTCTGACTCCTCTCCCTTCCCATCTAATCTCTCCACTAGAGACTCCCTTTTCCAATGAGTGTACATTGAATTCCTTCCAGCTTCCACTTCTCTCGCTTCTACCCAAAACATATTAAAACAGCTATCCCCTGTGGATAAACCCTCTGCATACACAGGATCTGTTTGGATGAGGAGAAATGTGGCGGACACTTGAAAGTGCCCAAAGGCCCTCATAAGAATAGGGTGCAGGGATCCAAGATGGCGGCGACCCAGCAAGTCTGAGTCTATAGTGCTTCTCCCAAAACTTGGGCAAAGTGGGTCACCCACCCCCACCACACTCACCAAATCATTTAAAATAGCTTTTACTTAATGTAATTAGTTGTTTAGTATTGAATTTAAACAATTTAATCTCCAGTAAAAATGACTAAAGGGAAGGGAGCCCGCAGCTCTCAGCAAGCAGGAACCCCTCCCCCACCCTCTCCAGCTGCAGCAGAGGTGTCCACAGCCGCCCCGGGGGACTTAGCTACGGTGGCGAGCCTCGTGGAAATCATCTCCAAACTGGATGCGAAGATCGACGCTTTTATTGAAGAATCCCGAAGCTGATGGGATTCACTCTCTGCCACGCTGTAAAAGCACAACTGAGACATCAAGGAAATCGAGCGCCAAGTCGGAGGGGGGGAGCTCAAGGCTACCACCTCCGAAACTACAGCACTATCAGACGTGGATCGGGTCTGGACTCTCGAACAGCGAGTCTGGACCTTAGAGAACCACATTGACAAAAATATTCATTTGATGGGCCTTCCTGAACAGGAAGAGGAAGGCCAGCTTACAGCATTCCTCGAGCAGTGGCTTCCACAGCTTTTATATCTGGAGGCTGGATCAGACCAGGTTAGGGTGGAATGGGCCTGCCAAGTTGCAATATGCGGGACTGGCTCGAACCAGAGCCCCTCACCAGGTCCTGTTCCGGCTGCAGAGCTACAAGGAGAGGCAGATACTCTTAGAAGTCTCTAGAAATCGTGAAAAGGATCCCCAAGCCATGATTTATAAAGGATCCAAGATTATGTTATTCCAGGACTTTTCCCCAGCCCTGGTCTGAAAGAGGAAGGCATTCGATGAGGTGAGAAAGTGTTTAAGGGACTTAAATATTCAGTACTCCTTGTGCTACCCAGCGACGCTATGCTTTAACCATGAAAGATCTGTGTATAACTTCGGATCGCCGGAAAAGGCCAAGGAATTTTTGGACTCTCTTCGATAAATTGTAAGAGATCATTGACGTTGGTTTGCTTTCCCCCCCTCCTTTTTTTTTATATATTCATCCCCATTTTTTAACCTTACTGTTTAGTATTATCTTGGAGGGGTGGGGAGAGGGATTTATTTATTAGTTCTCTATTTAACGATTTTCTCCAACCCCCCCTTTGTTTTTTTTTAATTATTGTATATATATATAAATATATATATATATATATATATATAGGCAGGGGGGTCTAGTTAATGTTGGTGGGGGGAGGTGGTTACCTTATTCTATTTTACCTTTGTCTCTAGGAGCGGGGTTATTTTCCCTTGTTATTTTGTATTATTATAATTAATTATTACTTGTTGAGGTTGTAATTTTATAGTTATATATGTTTATTAACATTACCAAATATATCCAGGTGTTGATGTAGTTGGGGGGCTGGGGGTAGGGTGCTCACTGTTAACTCTAGCTCTCTAGTATATTTGAATTTTCTTCATCCTATTGTGGGGCACGTGAGTCAAGGGTGAGGCACAGGTTGGGAGAGGATACAATGGACCGTTGGAAAGGAAGTGATACCCCCTGGGAACAAGGGGGAAAATCTCCATTTAAATATGGTTTTTTTATTTAGAAATAGTTTTTTTATTATACTGTTTTGAGTGTATTAGAGAGCCTCTATGTTTGTGAATTTTATGTGTTCTATGCTTGGGATGTTCTGGATAGGGTTTCCCCTCCCGAGGGGTCTCGGATTTGCCCGGACGGTTATGGTTGATCAGTCGGTTGAGTGGTGCACCTGGATTGTCAAGGGGAGTAATTCGCCAGTCAAAAGGAAGAAAATATTATCAAACCTCAAGAAAGAAAGGGTTGATATAGGTCTCCTACAGAAGACTCACTTATTGGATAAAGAACACTTGAAATCACGACAAGGTGGATTTGATCAGGCCTTTCTTCTTTTAGCTCAAAAAGCAGGGGAGTTATTATTCTTATTCGGAAGAACTTCCCTTTCAAAATTCTAAATCAGATAAAAGACGAATCTGGACGATATATTCTGATTAAAGCCCTTATAAATGGAGAGGAATATGGGATTGTAAATTTGTATTGGCCCCCGGCACATTCTTTTAAATTTATAATGGAAGCCTTCTCAAAGTTGATGGCTCTCGGTGCCCGTGATACAATTATAGGGGGAGACTTTAATTGTATTATGGATCCGGAAATAGATAGGATCCCCAAGGGTACTGCAGGAGTATCTCCCAGATCTAGATAATTGGTGGATCTGAACAAAGAATTAGGACTAGTAGATGTGTGGAGATGCCTTCACCCACAGGGCAGAGATTTTTCTTTTTACTCCAATCCACATAAATGTCACACCAGAGTCGATATGTTTTTTGCCCCCTCGATTTTTAAAAATTCCATATCATCCTGTAAAATAGGCAGTATAGCAATTTCCGATCACGCTGCTGTATATATGGAAATCAAGGCAGGAACAATGAGATATCCCCCCGGCATTGGCGTATGGACCCCTTCCTGATGAAAGATAGTAAATTTGTAAGGTACTTCTCTCAAGAATTTAAACCTTTTTTAGAAATTAATTTAGGTACGGCTAGCAACCCATCAGTGATGTGGGAGACCATCAAAGCTTACGCGCGAGGTTTGATCATCTCATACTCAGCGACCCAGAAAAAATTAAAGGGAGAACAACAGCGTCTGCTCGAAGCTCACTTAAAAGCGGCTGAAACAGCATACGCTGACAGACCTTCTATTATCAAATTGCAAAGGGGATTACAGCCCTTAGGACAGCTCTAAACACCACGCTAACCCAAACGGCTAAGTGGGAAATATTATTTGCAAAACAAAGGTTATATGAATTTGGCGATAAGCCTGGTAGATACTTAGCATTTCTTGCAAAGAAAAAGAAGGCCCCTCAAACTATCACATCTTTGACTCATGGTCATAAAACGATTAATGCAATCTTAAGAAAATTTTATTCTGAATTATATAACTCGCAGGATTGTGAAGACAGGACGAGGAGGATGCAATCATTTTTTTAAAATTTGACCTTTCCGGACCTAACTCCGGAACAGGTATCGGTCCTGAATGTTCCCCTAACAATCCAAGAGATATTTGACGCGGTAAGGCACTTGGCCCAGATGGCTTTCAAGCTGAATTCTATAAAGAGTTTACAGGAATATTGGCTGGTCCACTTATGGACATGTATAACTACTCATATAGTCAGGGCTGTCTCCTGCCTTCGCTGAATGAGGCAAATATTTCTCTTATCCTTAAAAAAGGAAAGGACCCAGAAGATTGCGCGTCATACAGACCATTATCCTTGCTAAATGTAGATTTTAAAATCCTCTTTAAAACATTAGCATTGAGGCTAGAAAGGGTATTGCCACATATCATAAAGGAGGATCAGACGGGATTTATTAAGGGCCGTAGATCATCTAATGATGTTAGAAGGGTTTTAAATATGATTCAAGCCTGCCATCAGGGAAAGATACCAGGAGTAGTAATCTCATTAGACATGGAGAAGGCATTTGATAGGGTTGAATGGTCATATTTGTTTTACACACTGGAAAGGTTTGGCGTTGGAAAGGTATTTACCAAATGGGTCTCAACATTGCATAGTGATCCCAAAGCAGTTGTGATTACCAATGGATTAGGCTCGGATAGCTTCAGTGTAGATAGGGGCTGCTGTCAGGGATGTCCTCTCTCACCATTGCTATTTATACTAATAATTGAGCCACGAGCAGAAGCTATACGGGCTGACCCTAATATAACGGCCCCGAGGATTGGTACAGATAAACATTGGTACAGGTTACCTTCTATGCAGATGATGTTCTTCTATTCCTCAGTAATCCTCTGATGTCCGTGCCTCGCTTAATCCAAGTTATTAATACTTTTAGTACATTCTCAGGCTATAAAATTAATTTCTCAAAATCGGAGGCTATGCCAATGGGTGACCTTGCTAGTATATCCCACTTAGTGGACGGATCCCCCTTTCCCTTTTGGTGGTCCCTGGAGGGTTTCTTATATTTAGGCATTTTTATTACCCCAGTATTTGGTCAGCTATACAAGGCTAACTTTGTGCATTTACTGGAAAGGATAAGGCAGGACCTCCAGTGATGGGGAGACCTTCCAATTTCCTGGCTGGATAGAATAGCAGTAATTAAAATGAATGTCCTGCCCCGTCTCCCATACCCTATGGGAATGTTTCCGGTGATGCTGCTGAGGCTGGCACTACATAAATTATATGGCTGGTTGGGTTCCTTTATCTGGAATCATAGACAGCCCCTCATTAAGCTGAAGAAGCTACAGCTTCCACAGGCAAGGGGAGGATTGGGCTTCCCAGATTTTAGGAAATATCAGTTAAGTTCACTATTAAGTTACATAGCTGATTGGGTCTTCTCTGACCCGCAATCAATCTGGCTGGACATTGAGGCTTCTCAAGTAAAATGCCCACTTATTAACCTTTTATTTTCAGACGAGAGGAAAATCATTACGGATCACTGTAAAAACCCTATAATACTAAACACAATTAAAGCTTGGAATATAATGCGACAAAATGAGGGCAACTCACATAAAACATCCCCCTATGCTCCGATAGTGGGAGCATGGAGATTTCAACCAGGGTTTACAGATGCCACTTTCAAACTCTGGAGATCCAGGAGTGTCTCTTGTTTAGGGGATCTGTTTAAAGAAGGGGTCCTGATGTCTTTTGAACAGCTGCGTCAGAAATTCGGATTACCCAATGGAGACCTCTTTCGATACTTCCAAATTCGAGATTACATACAGAAGAAGACTACGTTACTAAATATGTGTTGCTGGAAAAGTGCAGCAGGTCAGGCAGCATCAAAGGAGCAGGAGAATTGACGTTTCGGGCATTAGCCCTTCTTCAGGAATTTCCTGAAAAAACACATTTTAAGTTCTGATCTCCAGCATTTGGAGTCCTCACTTTCTCCTACGTTACTAGATAGTCTTTATAAATCAGATAGAGAACGTAGAGTGCTACGGCCAATGGGGGTATCTTCTGTCAGTACTATTTATCATTTACTACATGATGAAGTATCAGGAAATATGGACAATCTGCTTAAAACATGGGATCAGGATTTGGGACTGGAAATCTCTGTAGAAATGTGGAATGATATTTGGGAAAATGCCAGAAGAATCACCATCTGCAACAGAACTCAGGCTATCCAGCTGAAGATACTTCATAGGGCCCATATAGCACTGGATCGATTGGCAAAATTTAAGGCAGAAGCATCTCCAATGTGTCCCAAATGTAAAATAGAGGTGGGCACTCTTGTACATTGCCTATGGACCTGTCATAAGATCCATTGATATTGGACTAAAGTAGCAAGTGCTCTGACAGAAATCTTAGGAATGGAAATTAGAGTGGACCCTGTATCTCTCCTTTTGGGCTTTTCAAACTTTCCCTCCCTGGACATGTACGGGAAGAGATTATTTTCTATTCTCTCTTTCTGTGCAAGGAAAAATACTTTGGTAAACTGGGTGGCTGAGGGGCCCCCCTAGACTTTCAAATTGGCACAGAATAATTATGGAATGTATCCCCTTGACATCCTTACAAAAGACCGAATTATTCCATAAAATATGGCAGCCCTTCTTGAATTATATAAATACAGATACTTCGGCTATCCTAACAAGGGCTTTTATTTAATTGAGATTGTGAACTTGGCTGGTCTGGGGCCCCTTAAGAGAGGAATCCCGCATGAATACAGGTTTTGTTACATTTGATGTTAATACATTCCGAGCATGTACCTCACCACCCAATTTCTGTGTTATCCGTCGATTTTTCTTTCTCTTCTTTGAATAATGTAAGAGACTTAATTATACACTCTGGTTAGTTGTAGGTTAGATTAGTAGCTAGTTGAGTTTTGTTTTTTCCTCTTGGTATTTTTCTTTTGTTAAATTTTGGTTATTATTTATTTAAGATTTAATTGTATACCAATGTTTATACTTGGGATTTTTTTTTATTTTTGTAAACTTGTAAAAATGTTACATTTTCAATAAAAATATCTATTTAAAAAAAAGAATAGGGTACGATGCTCAACTCATCAACCACCAGTTCTGACATGCCACAGTGAGAAACCATAATGACCTCCACAGGAGACACACTCAGGCTGCAAAAGACAGGGTACTCTTCATTGTCCAGTACTTTCCGGGAGTTAAACGACTATACCATGTTCTTCGCAGCCTGCAACACATTATCGATGAGGATGAGCACTTTGTCAAGACCTCCCCATGCTTCCACTTGTCGCCTTTAAACAACACCAAACCTTAAACAGATCATGATTCATAGCAAACTGCCCAGCCTTCAGGACAACAACATCATACAACCCTGCCACAGCAGCGCTGCAAGATGTGTCAGAGTATCGACACAGGTAACACCACTACATGTGGGGACACATCCTGTCATTTACGTGGCGAGAACTCATGTGACTCGGCCAACGTTGTCTATCTCATACACTGCAGGCAAGGATGCCCTGAGGCATGGTACGTTGGCGAGACCGAGCAGACGTTACAACAACAGATTAATGAACACTGCACAACAATCACCAGGCAGGAGTGTTCCCTCCAGTTGGGCCTCGGACCTTCGGGTTACCATCCTCCAGGGCAGACTTTGGGACAAGCAACAAAGCAGAGTGGCTGAGCAGAAGCTCGGTACCCATGGCAATGGCCTCAGCTGGGATCCTGGGTTTGTGTCATACTACAGGTGACCCCACTGTACCACACACACACACACACACACACACACACACACACACACACACACACACACACACACACACACACACACACACACACACACACACACACCCCCTCTCATTTGCACACACATACACCCCTGCACTCACACCAACACATGCACCCTCTCATACATATCCCATCACACTCACACACACACTTAACCAAGATCACACACATGTAAAAAACACACACGCCCTATCACCTGCACTCACACCTGCACTCACACACTCACATGCACACTCTATCTGTTGCTCCTACATATGCACACATATAAGCAAAATTTCGTTTTGCAGAATTGCATTTTATTTTGCTAAAAAAACTGCATGAGTCGATGAAAATCTCTGTACAACTATACAGAGGATTTGTCAGTCTGACATAGCATTGGGACACAGACTTCAGAGTCATAGAGTCATAGAGATGTACAGCATTGAAACAGACCCTTTGGTCCAACTTGTCCATGCTGACCAGATATCTCACCCCAATTTAAGCCCACCTGCCAGCACCCGGCCCATATCCCTCCAAACCCTCCCTATTCATATATACATCCAGATGCCTTTTAAATGTTGTCATTGTACCAGACTCCACCACTTTCTCTGGCAGCCCATTCGATACACGCACGACACTCTGCGTGAAAACGTTGCCCCTTAGGTCTCTTTTATATCTTTCCCCTTTCACCCCAAACTATGCCCTCTAGTTCTGAACTCCCCCACTCCAGGGAAAATACCTTATTTATTTACCCTATCCATGCCCCTCATGATTTTATAAACCTCTATGAGGTCACTCCTCAGCCTCTGATGCTCCAGGGAAAACAGCCCCAGCCTATTCAACCTCTTCATATAGCCAGATATGTACTTCTTGTCAGATGTGGGAGTTTAAAGAGCGTTTAAGGGTTACTGCGGATTATATCTGCCATAAATGCTGTTGGATGTGAATCTTATCAGATCGAGTGGATTGGTTGGAGAGACAGATAGAAGCGATGAGGAATTTGCAACAGCAACAGTATGTGATGGATGGCAGTTATAGGAAGGGGGGAAAGTCTCAGATACAGTCACATAGATGGCTTAACTCCAGGAAGGGTAAGAGAGGTAGGCATCTGAGGCAGGAGTCTTTTGTGGATATACCCATTTCAAACAGATATGCTGTTTTGGAAAATGTAGGGATGATGGATTCTCAGGGAACGTAGCACAAACAGCCAAGTTTCTGGCATTGAGACTGGCTCTAATGCAACGAGGGGTATGTCGGCTTCCAAGAGATCAATTGTGTTAGGGGATTCTGTAGTCCGAGGTACAGTCAGACATTTCTGAGGCCAGCAGAGAAAAAGCAGAATAGTGTGTTGTTTCCCTTGTGCCAGGATCAAGGATGTCTCAGCAAGGGTGCAGAATGTTCTCACCGGGGAGAGAGGCCAGCAGGAGGTCATTGTCCACATTGAACCCAACAACATAGCAAGGGAAAAGGTTGAGACTCTGAAGGGAGATCACAGAGGGTTAGGCAGAAATTTAAAAAAGAGGTCCTCAAGGGTAGTAATATCTGGATTACTCCCAGTGCTACGAGCTAGTGAGGGCAGGAATAGGAGGATTGAGCAGATGAATGCATGGCTGAGGAGCTGGTGTATGGGAGAAGGATTCACGTTTTTGGATCATTGGAATCTCTTTTGGGGTAGAAGTGACCTGTACAAGAAGGACAGATTGCACATAAATTGGAAGGGGACTAATAAACTGGCAGGGAACTGCTTGGGAGGATTTAAACTAGTAAGGTGGGGTTGGGGTGGGGGGGGGGGGGGGTGAGGTGGCAGGTAGGACCCAGGGAGATAGTGAGGAAAGAGATCGATCTGAGTCGGGTACAGCTGAGAACAGAAGTGAGTCAAATAGTCAGGGCAGGCAAGGACAAGATAGGACTAATAAATTAAACTGCATTTATTTCAATGCGAGGGGCCTAACAGGGAAGGCAGATGAACTCAGGGCATGGTTACAAACATGGGACTGGGATATCATAGCAATTACAGAAACATGGCTCAGGGATGGGCAGGACTGGCAGCTTAATGTTCTAGGACACAAATGCTACAGGAAGGATAGAACGGGAGGCAAGAGAGGAGGGGGAGTGGCATTTTTGATAAAGGATAGCATGACAGCTGTGCTGAGGGAGGATATTCCCGGAAATACATCCAGGGAAGTTATTTGGGTGGAACTGAGAAATAAGAAAGGGATGATCACCTTATTGGGATTGCATTATAGACCCCCCAATAGTCAGAGGGAAATTGAGAAACAAACTTGTAAGGAGATCTCAACTATCTGTAAGAATAATAGGTAGTTATGGTAGGGGATTTTAACTTTCTGAACATCGACTGGGACTGCCATAGTGTTAAAGTTTTAGATGGAGAGGAATTTCTTAGATGTGTACAAGACAATTTTCTGATTCAGTATGTGGATGTACCTACGAGAGAAGGTGCAAAACTTGACCTACTCTTGGGAAATAAGGCAGGGCAGGTGACTGAGATGTCAGCGGGGGAGCACTTTGGGGCCAGCGACCATAATTCTATTCGTTTTAAAATAGTGATGGAAAAGGATAGACCAGATCTAAAAGTTGAAGTTCTAAATTGGAGAAAGGCCAATTTTGACGGTATTAGGCAAGAACTTTCGAAAGTTGATTGGAGGCAGATGTTCGCAGGTAAAGGGCTGGCTGGAAAATGGGAAGACTTCAGAAATGAGATAACGAGAATCCAGAGAATGTATATTCCTGTCAGGGTGAAAGGGAAGGCTAGTAGGTATAGGGAATGCTGGATAACTAAAGAAATTAAGGGTTTGGTTAAGAAAAAAAAGGAAGCATATGTCAGGTATAGACAGGATAGATCGAGTGAATCCTTAGAAGAGTATAAAGGAAGTAGTATACTTAAGAGGGAAATCAGGAGGGCAAAACGGGGACATGAGATAGCTTTGGCAAATAGAATTAAGGGGAATCCAAACGGTTTTTACAAATATATTAAGGACAAAAGGGTAACTAGGGAGAGAATAGGGCCCTGGGAGAAAGTGAGGACTGCAGATGCTGGAGATCAGAGTTGAAAAGTGTGGTGCTGGGAAAGTGCAGCAGGCCAGGCAGCATCCGAGGAGCAGGAGAATTGACGTTTCGGGCAGAAGGCCTTCTTCAGGAATGAGGCTGGTGTGCCAAGTGAGCTGAGATAAAAGGTGTGTGGTGGGGGGTGGGTAGTTTGGAGGAGGGGCGCTGGGAATACGATTGGTGGAAGGAGGTGAGGGTGAGGGTGAGAGTGAGGGTGATAGGCCGGAGAGGGGGTGGGGGCGGAGAGGTTGGGAAGATGATTGCAGGTCAAGAGGGCAGTGCTGAATCCAGGAGTTGGGACTGAGATAAGATGGGGGGAGGGGAAATGAGGAAGCTGGAGAAATCTACATTCATTCCGTGTGGTTGGAGGGTTCCTAGGCGGAAGATGAGGCGGCACTCAAGATCAGCAAGGAGGCCTTTGAGTGGAGCCACAGAAAATGGGGAGATACTAAATGAATATTTTGCATCAGTATTTACTGGGGAAAATGATATGGAAGATATAGACTGTAGGGAAATAGATGGTGATATCTTGCAAAATGTTCAGATTACAGAGGAGGACGGACGTGCTGGATGTCTTGAAATGGTTAAAGGTGGATAAATCACCAGGACCTGATCAGGTGTACCCAAGAACTCTGTGGGAAGCTAGAGAAGTGATTGCTGGGCCTCTTGCTGAGATATCTGTATCATCGATAGTCACAGGTGAGGTGCCGGAAGACTGGAGGTTGACAAACGTGGTGCCACTGTTTAAGAAGGGTGGTAAGGACAAGCCAGGGAACTATAGACCGGTGAGCCTGACCTCGGTAGTGGGCAAGTTGTTACAGGGAATCCTGAGGGACAGGATGTACATGTATTTGGAAAGGCAAGGGCTGATTAGGGATAGTCATCATGGCTTTGTGCGTGGGAAATCATGTCTCACAAACTTGATTGAGTTTTTTGAAGAAGTAATAAAGAAGATTGATGTGGGCAGAGCAGTAGATGTGATCTATATGGACTTCAGTAAGGCGTTCGACAAGGTTCTCCATGGGAGACTGATTAGCAAGGTCAGATCTCATGGAATACATGGCGAACTAGCCATTTGGATACAGAACTGGCTGAAAGGTAGAAGACAGAGGGTGGTGGTGGAGGGTTGTTTTTCAGACTGGAGGCCTGTGACCAGTGGAGTGTCACAAGGATCGGTGCTGGGTCCTCAACCTTTTGTCATTTACATAAATAATTTGGATGCGAGCATAGGAGGTACAGTTAGTAAGTTTGCAGATGACACCAAAATTGGAGGTGTAGTAGACAACAAAGAGGATTACCTCAGATTACAACAGGATCTGGACCAGATAGGCTAATGAGCTGAGAAGTGGCAGATGGAGTTTAATTCAGATAAATGCGAGGTGCTGCATTTTGGGATAGCAAATCTTAGCAGGACTTATACATTTAATGGTAAGGTCCTAGGGAGTGTTGCTGAACAAAGAGACTTTGGAGTGCAGGTTCATAGCTCCTTGAAAGTGGAGTCGCAGGTAGATAGGATAGTGAAGAAGGTGTTTGGTATGCTTTACTGGTCAGAGTATTGAGTACAAGAGTTGGGAGATCATGTTGCGGCTGTACAGGACATTGGTTAGGCCACTGTTGGAATATTGCATGCAATTCTGGTCTCCTTCCTATCGGAAAGACATTGTGAAACTTGAAAGGGCTCAGAAAAGATTTACAAGGATGTTGCTAGGGTTGGAGAATTTGAGCTACAGGGAGAGGCTGAACAGGCTGGGGCTGTTTTCCTTGGAGCGTCGGAGGCTGAGGGGTGACTTGATAGAGGTTTACAAAATTATGAGGGGCATGGGTAGGATATATAGGCAAAGTCTTTTCCCTGGGGTCGAGGAGTCTAGAACTAGAGGGCAAAGGTTTAGGGTGAGAGGGGAAAGATATAAAAGAGACCTAAGGGGCAACTTTTTCACGCAGAGGGTAATACGGGTATGGAATGAGGTGCCAGAGGAAGTGGTGGAGGCTGGTACAATTGCAACATTTAAGAGGCATTTGGATGGGTACATGAATAGGAAGGATTTGGAGGGATATGGGCCGGGTGCTGGCAGGTGGGACTAAATTGGTTTGGGATATCTGGTCGGCATGGATGGGTTGAACTGAAGGGTTTGTTTCCATGCTGTACATCTCTAACACTCTGTGACTCTGTGACTCAAATCCTCCAACCCTGGCAACATCCTTGTAATTCTTTTCTGGACCCTTTCATGTTTCACAACATCCTTCGAATAGAAAGGAGACCAGAATTATTGTTTCAAAAGCAGAACTATTTTGGGAACGTAATGTAAAAGAAATTCTGGGATTTACAGATCAAAAAACAGAAACCAGCATATCCCATTGTAAATGCTGAAAGTTTTATTCTAAGCTTGTTTACTGAAACATATCCATGACACTGGATTCTTTTGGCTATAAATTCTGTGAGCATGATCTTAACCTCCACAACCACCAGATGGATGAACGGTGTTCTGAAAGCTAATGCTTCCAAATAAACTTGTTGGACTATAACCTAGTGTTGAATGATTTTTTAACTGATAGTTGAGGGTAGACTTAAGGATCAGTAACTGGTCAGGTTGAATTTGTCTGTTTTTCATTTAAAGGATGTACCTGGACAACTTTTCACATTGCCAGGTGCCAGCGTTATAGCTGTACTGCAATGGCTTTGTTAGAGACACAACCAGTTCTAGAACACAGATCTTTGTATGTTTGCCTGGATGTTGTCACAGTCTACAGCCTTAGCAAGAACCAGTAGCTTTGGCTGTTTTTCGGTATCATATGAAGTGAATCAAATTAGTTAAAGACATGCACCTGATGTTGGGAACTTCAATGGAGACTGAAATGGGCCATGTCTTTTTGTTCATCGGACATTGGTATTACTGGCAAGCGCAGGTTTTATTGTCCATTCCTAATTGTTCTAAAAGATGGAGTACTGAAATGCTCTTTTTGACTCTTTCAGCTTTGGGTTTAGAAATGGCCACAATGTTTTTGGAAGGTGGTGGTTTTCCTGCGGGTTTGTTGTCCTTGTCCTTCTAGATGATAAAAATCATGATTTTGTAAGATGCTATTGTAGGAGACATGATGAGTTGTTGCAGTGCAAGTTGTAGATGATACACAATGTTGCCACTGTGTGTGTCAGTGGAGGAGGGAGTGAATGCTAAAGGACAAGTGGACCACTTTGTCCTCATTCACATTGATTTGCCTGAGTGTAGTTGAATCTGCATTCATCTTGGCAAATGGGGTGTATTCCATCATATACCTGACTTGCGCCTTGTAGGGGGTGGACAGGCAGGAGTCAGGAGGTGAGCTAGTTGCTGCAAAATTCCTAGCCTCTGACCTGCCTGGCACTCGTGTGGTGTGAAAGTAACTTGACACCTTTGATACTGAAGCCAAAAGTTCTCCATGTCTTGCTGCATTTGAATGTAGACTGCTTCAGGATCTGAAGAGTCATAAATGGTGATGAGCATTGTGCAATCATCTATGAACATCTATGTGTCTGATGTGATGATGGAGGGAATTCTGACTGAATATTATTGCTAATGCTTTATCCTTGTCTTTTGTACTGATGTGGTGGGTTCCCACATTATTGATGCTCAGTGTATTTGTAGAGTCTCCTCATGTTAAATATCTTACAGTCCACCAGATTTCATGAGTGGAAATGGCAGATCTGAACCCATGGTTAAAAGATTGCAGCAAACTACAGAACAGAGGCATTTCGGTGTTACCATCCATAAGTCATAAAAAGCTGGAATCTAAGTTCAGCAGGTACTAGAGAACAAAATGAAATGGTGGCCTTTATTTCAAAGGGAATGGACTTTTAAAAGTGGGAGGGTTTGCTAAGACCGAAGCAGTCATATGTAAATAGTTTTGGTCTCCTTATCTAGGAAAAGATATATTTGTACTGGAACCAGTCCAGTGATTTTTCATTATGCTGCTAACAGTTTTTAAGGGAATATCTTATGAGGAGGGGTTGAGACAGTTGGGCCTGTAGTCTTCAGAGTTTAGAAGGATGAGTGGTGACATTATTGAAATATTTAATATTCTTAGGGGGCTTGACAGTGTAGATGCAAATAGGTTTCCAATGCTCCTTCAAATTTTCATTCCAGCTGTTCCAGTGTGAGAAACGAAGCTCACTCACTTCAATAATTTCAGTCCGAGACAAGATCTGAAGCAGTAGTATCATTAATACGCTCTTGCAAAAGGGGTGTGGTGTCTACTATTTACAAGGTAGTCTCACACACACACCGAGTTTAACGAGTACACAATATTTATGTAATTCGTTTCTCTTCCCTCCTCCCATTGCTCCTCCCCTGTTTACATCTGTCACTACTCTAAACCCGGCTGTTTATCTCTGAACTCATCCAGCCTTGTCTGTGACAAAATGTATATCTCTGGCCACATCCAGATGTTTGACCACCTCCCTCGGTGGTCTTATTGTTATATATTCTTCTTCACTGCCATCTGTTTCCATGCTCACCAAAGCAACATTTCCTTTTATTCTTTGCCCATACTGAGCCTTATGATCTCTTGATGGTGGTCTTTTTTTTTGTTTTTGCAGAACCAGGAAACAGATGCTTGGAACTGTTTGTACAGGCATATCCAGCTTAACCTACACCCCTTCCCCTCACAGCACTTTATCTATTTGTCTGTAACATCGACCATTGTTTGCAGGCACATTTCATTCTTGTATGCACATTTTAGCTAATGCAAAAACAATTATATATTTACTTCACATAGTTTTCATTCTTGTTAACTCAACTCTTGGCTGAAACAATTATACACTGGTGTGGGTTCATTTACCTGGCATAAGGAATTATGATTGCAGAAGTAATGCTGCTTTACCTATATTCCACATCCGGTCTCAGAGGTCCAGGTGCAGCAGTGACATTAGGAACCAGAAGTGACTAGTATATGATTGTCATTTACCATGCACAGAAACTTGGAGTGGCTGCATATGTGTACAACCATGCTGCGTAGACGGGTTGTTTCACTTTATTGGGAAGTCTGGAACCAGAAGGCTTAATTCCAGTGTAAGGGCTACTCATATAAAACAGAGATGAGAAAAGTTTCTACCGTGAGGGCTGTCAAGGTATTGAGGTAATGATCTCACTGAATGGTGGAGCTGACTTAATAGGCCAAATGGCTCAATTCTGCTCCTACATTTATGATCAGTAATCCTTAATAATAGGTATCACATTATACCCTAGTGAGAATCTTATCTTGACACCCAAAACTCTCTTAAAAAATGCAGTTCATTGCTCCCGATATGAAGAAAGGCCTCGTTGATTTCTCACATCTCCAGGATTTCTTGCCATTGCCTATACTAATCAGAGGCTGGAAAGATTTCACTCCACATTTTGAGTACTGTATGCAGTTGTGATCTCTATATTTAAGGAAGAATGTAATATTGTTGAGGAATTTGACTAGATTGATGCCTGATGTTTGCGATTTGCTGCCTCTGTTATATGGTATAATCTGGTATCTGATAGTTGTTCCTTTCTAAGCAGCCAGGGCTGTCCACCTGAATCTGTTCTGACCTCAGTCTCCCAAAGAGGCAGTGACAGGCATCTTATCTGCAACAAACTATTTGAACTTGATTAACTTAGCTCCTATAACATAAGAATGAGATGTGTATAATGCAGTACTGAAGAATTCAGTAAACTTTTAACACAGCTGGTATCCATGGGCTAAAGCTAAGCAATTCTGTAGGATTAGTAGGAAATCTAACATTTCAGGTTAGCTCAGTTTAGCTACAATGACATAAAGTCTGTTCATTATTAATCTAATATTACTCTTGTTGGGGACATGCCAGTGTTGTCCATGTACTGGAGCAGCTTGGCTATGGGATTGGCAAATTCTTGAGCACATGCATTGTTGATAGAATGTTGTTAGGGCCCATGGCTTTTGTAATATCCAGTGCCTCCAGCCATTTCTTGATATCATGTGGAGCGAATCGAATTGGCTGAAGATTGGCATCTGTAATACTGGAGACCACTGAAGGAGATTGAGGTGGATCATCAATTTTTCACTTCTGGCTTAATTCCACCTTGTTTTTTGCAATGACGCGTTGCCCTCGTCCATCATTGAAAATACAGATGTGTATTGAGCCTCCTACTCCAATGAGTTATATAATTGTTCACCACCATGCAAGATTGAATGTGGCAGGACGTGTCTATCACTTGCTGCTTATGTTGCTTGGCATACAAGTATTCCTATTTGGTAGTTTCACCAGGTTGACTCCTCATTATTTTTAGGTAAATCTGGTGCTGCTGTTGACATGTTCTCCTGTAATCTCTGAAACAGGGATGATCCCTTGGCTTGATGGTTGAGTTGGGGATATGCTAGACCATGAGGTTGCAGGTTGTGCTGGAGTATAATTCTGCTGCTGTTGATGATCTTCAGTGCCTCATGAATGCCCAGTCTTGAGTTGCTTAATGAGTTTGAAGTCTGTCCATTTAGCAAGGACTCTGTGATGGTCACTCTTGCTGTCATAGACAGATGCATCTACAGCTGGCAAATTGGTAAGGAAGAGGTCAAGTATGATTTCCCCTCTTGCTGGGTCCCTCACCACCTACTGCAGCTTTGTCCTTGAGGACCCAACCAGCTCGATCAGTAATGTTGCTGCCAAGTCAGTCTTGGTGGTAGATATTGAAGTCTCTTATCCTTGCACCTATTTTGCATCCTTACAACCCTCAGTACTTCCTCGAAGTGTTGTTCAACATGGAGGACTACTGATTCATCAGTGGAGGGACGACAATAGGAGGCTTCCTTGCCCATATTTAACCTGCTGTCATGGGGTCCAGATTCAATGTTCAGGACTTCCAGGACAACTCCATTCTGACTGAATACCACTTTGCTGTCACCTCTGCTGGTTAAGGCCTACTGGTGGAACAGGACATTTCCTGGGATGGTCATGGTAGTGTCCGAGATGTAGTCATACTCACGGAATCATACCTTACGATAATGTCAGGCTATTGCTTGACTAGTCTGTGAGACAGTTCTCCTAAATGTGGCACTAGCCCCCACATGTTAATAAAGAGAACTTTCAGGGTTGACACGGCTGTTTCTATTTTTGTTGTTTCCAGTGCCTATGCTGATGACAGTGGCAGCATCTTATTTTATTTCTTTTCTTGGATTGGATCCCTACTGAGTGGAAACAGGCCATTTGGACCAACAAGTCCACACCAACCCTCCAAAGAGTAACCCACCCCACTGATACTCATTCCCCTGACTAACGCAACTAACCTACACATCCCTGAACACTTTGGGCAATTTAGCATGGCCAATTCACCTAACCTGCACATTTTTTATACTGTGGGAGAAAACCCATGCAGACAAGGGAGAATGTGCAAATACCACACAGGCAGTTGCCCAAGGCTGGAATCGAACCCGGTTCCCTGGCATTGTGGGGCACGAGTGTTAACTATTGAACCATCATGTGGAGACTTTGTAGTGATTGATATAACTGAATGGTTCACTAGGCCATTTCAGAAGGCAGTTGAGTGTCAAGCACATTGCTGGTGCTCTGGATTCACATGTAGACAAGACCAGGTACAGATGTGTTTTGTAAGGCTGAAAATGCCTAATGGATTCCTTAAGGTCTGATCAAAATGAATACAAGAAGCTATGTGCACTAGTAAATAAGAAAAATAAATTGATGTTATCTGCTGGATCACTTCAGCAAGAGTTTTTTTAAAAATTCAATTCTTCAGCTAAATGGTTGGTTTTATTTAAGATTTATACATTTGATATTTTTGTTTATTTTTTATTTTAAATGCTTAATATCAACTCTTTGGGTAAAGAAATATGATTTATTTTATATGTAAGGTGCTTTTGTAAGCTGCTGCATTTTTAGCTTAATGACATTGAAAGCATATAAGAGATACAGGGTTGAATGGCGAGTACATTTACAGAAGTGGTTACTCATCAGGATCAGATAGATGGATGATTATCAGGAATGGTAAGATGGCAGTTCAGAACCTCTTGTGACTATTCCTCTCAAATAAATACTCAGTTTTGGGTTCTGTAGAAATGGATAGCTCCTCAGAGGAAAATATAAGAAACAGTCAGATCTTGGGCACTAAGAATTAATCTTCTGTTCCATGGGGTTTGACAAAATTTCAAAGAATAATTGTTACAGGCAATCCTCCTGTCAAGGGCATGTGTAGAGATTCTGCAGTATGTTGCTTTCCTGGTATCAAGATTAACGTTGTCTCCAAATATTTGAAACAGATTGTTAAAAGGGGAAGTGAGAAACTGGAAATTATTGAACATATTGGTAGGAGCAACATAGTTAAGCAAAAGATTAAGGCTTGACAGAGTGAATATGAGAGGTCAGGTAGAAGGTTGAAAAACAGAATCTCAGAAGCTCAAATGAGGGATAGAATAAAAGGATAAAGGAGATAAATCAATGGCTGAAGTGGTGGTGTGATGTTCAGGGATTCAGGTTCTTGGATTATTGGGATCTTTTCTGGGGCAGAAAAGACCTATTCAAAAAGGATGGGTTTCACCTGTACTGGAAAGGGACTATTATCCTAGTGGGAAAATTTATTAATTCTATAAAGGGAGACTGTAAACTATTGGACAGAAGAGGTGAAGGGATCCTAAGTAATAGAGTAAATAGAAAGATACATGAGGATGGATTTTGAATCTAAAAAGAACAATTAGAACAGACAGACAAGAACAAGTCAGAAAACAAACTCACTTGGAAGAATTAAAACCATATTTCAATGCAAAGGTTTTTACAGGCAAAGCTGATGAACTTAGGGCATGTATGAGATCATGGGATTGGATCATCATATTAGAGAAACTTGGCTGAAGGATGGACATGACTGGCAGCTCAAAGCTCTGGATTTCAGATGCTATAGAATGGATAGGAAGAGAGGCAAAAGAGGAAGGGGAGTGGCTTTTTGATGAATGGAAATATTACTACTGTAATTAGAGAAGATATTCCTGAGAATTGGCCAGTGATAATATGTGGGTTGAAACTAGAAATAAAAAAGGAATTATCACCTTGATAGGATTGTACTATAGACCTCCCAATAATCAGAGGGAAATTGGGGAACAAGTATTTAGAGAGACCTCAGATATATGTAAGAATAATAAGGTTGTAATGATTGGTGATATTAATTTTACAAACGTTGACTGGGACTGGGAGAAAGTGAGGACTGAAGATGCTGGAGATCAGAGTCAAAGGTGTGGCTCTGGAAAACCACCACGAGTCAGGCAGCATCTGAGGAGCAAGATACTCAATGTTTTGAGCATTAGCCCTTCATCATTAATGGGACTACCGTTGTGTTAAAGGTTTGGATGGTGAAGTATTTGTTAGATGTTAAATTTGTTGAATTTCTTTATCATTAGGCAAATGTTCCAACTAATGAAGGAGCTCAACTTAAACCTTCTCTTGAGTAATAAGACAGGGCAAGTGGCTGAAGTGATAGTATGGGAACACTTTGGTTCTAGTGATCATAATTCCATTTGATTTAAAATGTTTATGGAAAAGGAGAAACCCTCCATAAAAGTTTAAATTTTTAATTGGAATAAGGCAAATTTTAATGGTATGAGACAAGAGCTTTTAAAAATTGATTTGAGTAAACTGTTCACAGGTAAATGGATGTAAATCAGTAGGAGACTTTCAGAACTGTGATAACGAGAGTTTGGAGTCATTATGTTTCTGTTAGAATGAAAGGTCAGTGAGTAGGATTAGAGAACAATAGATGAATAAAATTATTGAGGTTCCAGTCAAGAATAAAAAAGAATCATGTATTAGGTTTAAACAACTGGGTTCAAATGAATCAAAGGGCAGCGGGGAATTCTGAAGAAGGAGATCAGAAAGGCAAAGAGTCGATATGGATTGCACTGGCAAATAAGTCCAAAGAGATTCTATAAGTACATTAAGAACAAGAAAGCAGCTAGAGAGAGAGAAGGGCTCCTTAAATATCAACGAAGCTGTGATTGTTTTGGAGTTCAGGTGATGGGAGAGATATTAAATGAATATTTTGCATCAGTTTTTATTGAGGAGAATGAAATGGAGACTAGAGAACTCGGGGAATAAGTATTGATGTTTTTAAACTGTGCACATTACAGAAGAGGAAGTGCTGAAGGTGTAAGAAAATATAAAGGTGATTAAATCTCTGGGACCTCATCTTATGTATTCCAGGAGTTTGTGGGAAGTTAGGGGAGAAATTGCAGGGTCCTTTGCAGAAATATTTGTAACATGTATAAATATGGGTGAGGTGCCCGATAACTGGAGGGTCGCTAATGTTATGCCTTTATTTGAGAAGGAATGTAAAGGGAAGCCTGGGAACTATGAACCTCCAGTCTGACTTTGGTGATAGGTAAATTGTTGGAAGTGATTCTGAAAGGACTTACATGCATTTGGAAAGACAAGGAATGATTACATGCAGTCAGCATAGTTTTATGTGAAGGGAATTATGTCTCAAAAACTTGATTGAGTATTTTGAGGAAGTAACCAGAAAGATTGACGAGGGTAAAGCAGTAGATAGTTTACTTGGACTTAAGTAAAGCCTTTGATGAGGTTCCACATTGTAGATTAATTGGTAAAGTTAGATCACATGGGATACAGAGTGAGCTTGCCAACTGGATACAAATTTGGCTTAAAGGAAGGTAACAGAGAGTGATAGTGGAGGGTTATTTTTCAGACTGGAGGCTTGTGACCACAGGGACCGGTTCTGGGTTCACTTTCTATAATGATTTAATGAGAATATAGAAAGCATGGTTCTATAAATTGTTTTATAAATTGTCATTTCTGTAAATGATTTAGATGACAATATAGAAAGCATGTTTAGTAACTTTGTGGATGACACCAATATTGGTGGTATAGTGGACTGTGAAGAAAGTTATTTAAGATTACAAAGAAATCTTGATCAGTTGGGTGAATGAGCTGAAGAAAGGTAGGTGGAGTTTAATTTGGATAAATGTGAGGTTTTGCATTTTGGAAAGCAAACAAAAGCAGGACTCATACAATTGAAAATAGGGTCTTGAGTAGTATTGTAGAACAGAGACCTCAGGGTTCTGGTACATAATCCTTTGAAGTTTGCATTACATATATATACTGTGGTTAAGAAGGCATTTAGTCTGCTTGCCTTCATTGCTCAGACCTCTGAGTATAGGAGTTGGGACGTTATGGTGAGGTTGTACAGGACATTAGTGAGGCCTCTTCTGAAGTATTGTGTCCAGTTCTGATCTCCTTATTAAAGGAAGGATACTATTAAGCTGGAGAGGATTTGGAAGAAATTTATCAGAATGTTACAGGAAATGGAGGGTTTGAATTATAAGGAGAAGCTGGATAGGCTGGGATGTGTTTTACTGGAGAGTCGAAGGTTGAAAGGTGGCCTTATAGAGGTTTATAAAATAATGAGGGACATAGATAAGGTGAATAGCAGGTGTCTTTTTCCTAGGGTGGGGAATTTCAAGACTGGGGGCATATTTTTAAGGTGAGTGGAGAAAGATTTTAGAAAGACATGAGGGGCAGCTTTTTTACATAGAGAGTGATTCATGTGTGGAATGAATCTCCGGAGGAAGTGATGAATGTGGGTACAGTTAAAATATTTAAAAGACAGTTAGATAAGTACAAGAATAAGAAAAGTTTGGAGGGATATAGGCCACTTGCAGGCAGGTAGGACTAGTTTAGTTTGGAATTATGATGGACATGGGCTGGGTCTGTTTCCATGCTGTATGACTCCACAACTCTAAAATTTGTTAGCTAATCTGTTTTATATATATACAAATAATGTGTAAGTGTATTAGTTTAAACTATTTTAGACATAATCAACAAGAAAGTCTTACTGCTTTCTGTCTATTGGGGTTTTCTGGGTAACGGTTGGAACTTGGAGCTCTATCTCAGTTTACACTGCACGGATCCGTGAAACCTGGACTGATGGTGAAAGGTACATGGTCCATGACTGTGAACCCCAGTCTGATGGAGCCTACAAACTGAGAAAAGTCCCTAGTTTTACTATTCTGAATCTGATATTATTTGCAGTATTGCCATCTTAAAGTATTGTATTCCCTAGTGCAAACGTAGGTCCAGTTGTGCTGCAAAACAGCCTGTTCCCAAATCAAGGCAAGGTTATTGCAGTTACCTTCACCCTGTAACTGGCTGCTTTTACAGTAATCCTGTTTATCATGTATTTTCCTTCAATTGCTAATTGCCATGTCCAATTCACACTTAATGATTAACTCTTAATAATCAAGTTTGGAGATATCATTTTCAAGCCAAACACTACACTCTATCCTTTGGTATCTTCAAAACAAATTATCAAGACCTTACATAAGCACATACATGTTGTTCAATGGACATAACCGGTTGCACATGTAATGAACTTTAAGATTGATTCACACGTAATTGGTGACAGGTTCTGCATGGATTTAAAAGATTCCCCAATTCTTCCTTCACTGTTACCCATCTTGTGATATTTCTTCAATATTCACCACCCATGCAGCTGCCATTCAGAAACTGACTATAATGTTTACCTTCTTCTCACCAATACCACTTGCATTGTTTTAAAGTCAGTTTCTCTATAGATTATGTGTCAATACTTTATCATTTAATTGTATTTCTATGCTCTTCTGGGCGATACGAACCATTTTGTCAAGTAGGTGTACATACCTGAGACCAATTCTTCTGTGTATTTTCATCATGTATTCTCTCATGCCAAATACTTCAGATACAATAACCATCACTGTACACTTACATTGGTATCCCAAGATCATGCTACTTTCTTGACTTCCAGGTGATCTTTTCAAAAGGTCAAAATTTGGTGGCGGGTGCCTCAGTATCTTCCACACCTGGTCCCAATGTTCAGGGTGGTAGCAAAGTCATCCAATTCATTTTCTGTTAAAATAATCACACAGGCAAAAGCTCAAATATCTCCAAGAGAAAGCTATTCATTATTCAATTCTATCCTCACTTTGATTTTATTGGATACATACCACTTTGCTAAATCCAAATGTTTCATTCTTGTGTCAGTTTAATGCTGTGATACTTTTTCCAATACTATCCTTTTATTCTAAGTATGGTCCCCATTAGTTACCATTATAACTGATTCAGGAATTCTAGAGAAACTTTACTGTTCAGTTTAAAAAAAACAAGAGATCTGTTTTCAGAGCTGTTTTAAAGGAGAGGTACACACATCATAAAACTATTCGGTTTCAAGCATTTACTTGTTTGATCTTTCTTACAGAAAAAGTGCATATAATTTTCTCAAATGCAAACATAAATTAAATTCAACATTTTTTCTTCAAAATTATTCTATATTCAAAATTGACGACAATGCGTCAAGGATTTATTTTGTGTATAGCTTCTACAGTCTCTGGGCTAACAGGTTTCATTTGTGGTCAGTTAATTTCTTCCCAAACAAGTTATCTAATTTAATTATAATACAAATTAAAATCTGGACTAATTCCATTGGACCTTGTTTTAAATTAAAATCTAAAGATTTAAATTTATTTGCTCTTTAATATTTGATTGAATTCCCCATTGAGTGTTTGAGCTAACACATTGTATCAATCTCAGTTTCATAAACAATTACACTCAGGCTTGGTGGTTTTAAACAGTGCTCTTGTAATGGGGATTCCAATGATTGTAGTCAGTTCAAGGTTCCTCTGTTTTCAAAGACTTCCAGCTCCGTTGCTGTATTCTTGAAACTTGTTAAAACAAAACAGAATACACTGTGGCTCAGGAAGAAGCCTGGGGGTATTAATAACACCCAGAATTTAGTCTTTTCCGAAATCACACATCACACGTCAATGCTCAGTCACAATGTTGGGTCTACTACAGCCTTTTCCTTGTGCTTTCCTGTTGGTAATCATTTATATTCTGCAGCACTTTTGCCAACAAATGGGCACCATAGGCTAACTTATTCTGGACAGTTTCTAACTCAGTTGTTTCTTTCATAACCTCTTTTTGAAAACCTATCAAGGCCACTCTCATAATTACCATTGCATATCTCTACAATTTCCGGTGGAGCTCCAGCTGTCGATGATTCTAACTTTTCCATAGAACTATCTACCAGTCGTATTTTAGAAAATCCCAGTGACATGGTAACCTCAGGTAAAAACTGCTGCTTCTTACAGCTTCTCAAACTTACAGCCAATTAAGCTGTAGCACTGTGATAGATTGGTTAATTAGATAAAGACTACAATGAGAATTGGGACAGGTTCACTGATACCAGAGGAAACAAACTATTGGCACGGAATGCTTTGGTCAAATTAAAGTGCTGGGTGCAGTATCCTACTTTCCAGCCAAGGTGTTAGGGAACTTGTATCTCGGTTTTCCCCCTCTCTTTGTTCCTTCTTGAACATTTTGTTCAGACCCCGCTCGCAGCACCAAGTGTATTGTTGAGCTGAAAGTGCCTAATGGGTTCTTAAGCTCTGATCAAAATGAGTATAAGAAGAACTTACGCTTCTATATAAAGAAAATTTATCATCTTAATCTGTTTGAAATATACACAAGCTAATGAGTGAGTCTATTAGCTTAAACTACTTCAGGAGAACAACAAGAGAATCTCACTGCCTTCTGCCTATCAGTGATTTCTGGGTGATGGCTTGAATTTGGAGATGCATCTCAGTCTCTACTGTGCGGGTCCATGAACCACAGTCCAATGGAGAAAGGTCCCCCCCCAAGCCAGGAAAAGTCCCTAACAATAATACCGTTCTGAATCTGATGGTACATGCTGTATTGCCATCACTGAGTACTACATTCTTCTGTGCAAATTTAAATCTAGCTGCCACTGCAAAACAACCTGTTCCCAAATCCTCAGCACTCTGCCCCACTCCCCACCCAAAACCATCCCACCACTCACCCCCACTCCTTTATCTGCAACGCCCCTTCCACCCACTCCCAGTCCTGAAGAAGGGTTGATTTCTCCATCTTTTGATGCTGCCTGGTTTGCTGGGTAGAAGATTAGCTGATAAACAGGAAACAGAGTGTAGGAATAAATGTTTATTTTCCAATCTGGCAGGAAATCACACATGCTGGAGGAATGATAGGAATGGCTATTGCAGCTTCCAGAATTTAGGTGTTTCAATAAGAACAGAAAAAATGATAAAAAGGGTGGTGTGGCACTGTTAGTCAAGGACAGTATTAGTTGCAGAAAGGGCGTTTGAGGACTCCTCCACTGAGGAAGTATGGGCTGAGATTAGAAACAGGAGAGGTTACCCTGTTGGGAGTTTTGTATAGGCCTCCAAATAGTTCCAGAGATCTAGAGGATAGGATAGCAAAGATGATGAAATGAGTGTGACAGTGTAGTTGTTATGGGGGCTTTAACTTTCCAAATATTGACTGGGAATACTATAGTTCAAGTACTTTAGATGGGTCAGTTTTTGTCCAATTTGTGCAGCTGAGTGGGAGGGGGAGTTGAAATGTTGGGCCACGGGGCGGTGTGGTTGATTGGTGTGGGTGTCCCAGAGATGTTCCCTAAAGTGCTCTGCTAAGAGGCGTCCAGTCTCCCCAATGTAGAGGAGACCGCATCGGGAGCAACGGATATAATAAATGATATTGGTGGATGTGCAGGTAAAACTTTGATGGATGTGGCCTTGGATGGAGGTGAGGGAGGAGGTGTGGGTACAGGATTCGCAATTCCTGTGGTGACAGGAGGACTTAACAGGGAAGGTGCTAGGACGGGAGGATGGGTTGTTGGGGGGTGTGGACCTGACCAGGTAGTCACAGAGGGAATGGTCTTTGCGGAAGGCGGAAAGTGGTGGGGAGGGACATATATCCCTGCTGGTGTGGTCCGTTTGGAGGTGGCGGAAATGTCAGCAGATGATTTGGTTTATGTGAAGGTTGGTAGGGTGGAAGGTGAGCACCAGGGGGAAGGTTCTGTCCTTGTTATAGTTGGAGGGGTGGGCTCTGAGGGCGGAGGTGCAGGATATGGATGAGATGTGTTGGAGGGCATCTTTAAGCACATGGGAAGGGAAATTGCGGTCTCTAAAGGGGCCATCTGGTGTGTTCTGTGGTGAAACTGGTCCTCCCGGGAGCAGATACGGTGGAGGTGGAGGAATTGGGGATACGGGATGGCATTTTTGCAGGAGGTCGGGTGGGAAGAGGTGTAATCCAGGTAGCTGTGGGTGTCAGTGGGTTTGTAACAAATGTCAGTGTCAAGGCGGTCATCATTAATGGAGATAGAGAGGTCCAGAAAGAGAAGAGAGGTGTCAGAGATGGTCCAGGTAAATTTAAGGTCAGGGTGGAATGTGTTGGTGAAGTTGATGAATTGCTCAACCTCCTCGCGAGAGCATGAGGTGGCGCCAATGCAGTCATCAATATAGCAGAGGAAGAGATGGGGAGTGGTGCTGGTGTAATTACGGAAGTTGGACTGTTCTACATAGCCAACAAAGAGACAGACATAGCTGGGGCCCATACGTGTGCCCATGGCTCCCCTTTGGTCTGGAGGAAGTGGGAGGATTCGAAGGATAAATTGTTAAGGGTGAGGACCAGTTCGGCCAAACGAATGAGAGTGTCGGTGGAAGGGTACTGTTGGGTACATTGGGAGAGGAAAAAACGGAGGGCTTGGAGGCCCAGGTCATGGCAGATGGAGATGTAGAGGGATTGGATATTCTTGGTGAGAATGAGGCATTGGTGGCCGGGGAAATGGAAGTCTTGGAGGAGGTGGAGGGCATGGGTGGTGTCTTGAACGTATGTGGGGAGTTCCTGGCTACGTAGAACAGTCCATCTTCCATAGTTACACCGGCACCACTCCCCACCTCTTCTGTACCATAGCAGATACTTTATTATCGGACAGCTGGCGAGAGATTTTCAATGTCGCCAAAAGTAGTCATGCTGAAGTAGTCGTCACTTGTGGTGGCACTTCTCCATGTATCTCTGCTCGACACACAAAGACAGTATTTTTTACAGGAATAATACAAAAGGTCTACAAGTCACTTGATCGATTGTCATTATATTGTTTAAGAAAGGCAATTATAATTTTACAATGCCCGATGATTATCAATGTCCTGTGATAACTAGTGGATGGAATACAGGGACTATTGTATTCTTCATAATCATGTGCTGCTGGGAAGAGATTAAAACAGCAGAGCTTTGCTTGTTCTCAATGGGGGATTCACATACCTATGTTAATAGTCAGGGTAAGCATGATAAAGGGAGCAGGTGGCAGTTAATACGGCTATCAGTCTTGTCCAGGGAGGATAAATATATTCACCTGAGGCTGCAAGTGGAATCCATATGTAAGGCTGCAGAGGATTCAGTTCTCTGAGAGTCAGCCAGCCCCCAACTTATTGAGATGTCCTGTCTCATTCTGTAAGAGGACAGGCATGCAATTTATACGGCAGGGAGTCCTTTGAACAGTGGAGTGTTTAACCATTGAGTCCCCATGATACCATGAAAAACAAGTAAAAGATGGAACTGATCCCCTTGTGGCTTTCTAACTTCCTCATTCCCTCCTATTTATCATTCAAAGATCAACCAGGTCCCCTCAGAGCCTATCGTGAAAACACTCAGACAACAGTGACCATAAGCACCGGTGCACGAGAGTGCAGGTGATCATCATTAGTATTGTAATTCCGATATGTACCAGCAGACCTCCCAGTCCTCCAGGAATGCTTCCTAGTGACTACCCCTCCATGCCATCACTAAACCCAGTGTCAATAGTTTGGAGAGTCTGGATTTCTTGTGTGATGTGTTTAGAGAGGTCAGTGATGTTAGTGGACTCGTCAGGGATGTAGATGCGGCACTCTGCCCCAGTAATAGCACAGGCACCACCCTCCTTGCCTAGCAGGAAGTCCAGGGCCAAATGAATCTGGAGGGCCACAGTCCTAACTGCAAGTAGCTCAGCATTAATTTCAGTTAAGGCACTAGCCATATCATTGGCGACGCTTTCCCTTACGGTCCTGAGCCCACTAAGTTCTTGAGCATGCGAATAGATTCCTGTTGGGGGAAGAGGACATTCCCACCCAGGTGAGGTACCTGGCGAGGGGCCTTCTGGGTCTTGGGGGTGAGGGTAAGTTGTCCAAAACACAAATGCGGGGTACAACAAACCCCATCTAATATGACCCTCTCCAATCGGAGGGAAGCCAGGGATAGGTTTTTAACTTGCAAATAAAATATGTGCCATTGTAAGCTGTCAAAGTGGAAACTGCGCCCACTCACCCCCACCAGCATGGGAGCAGGGTTGTTCCAGAGGTGGTCTGATGCTCTGTTTTGAATAGCTGACCAATAAAATACAAAATACCCATAATCTGTTAAATTCTGAATAATTTCAACACAAAGGATGGCAGAAGAACATTCATTTGTCCCCACATAAATATCTTTAGAGAGCTTCCCTTCCTGCCTGAAACAAATGGTGTAGTCGATGGTGTTGCTGAGAACGTCAAGGGAGGATGCCAATGCGATAGGTTGTAACGAGGATGATACCAGTCCCTGGATAAGGTCATGGACTCCGGGAGGCCATTAGCTCAGATAATAGGCCACACTTTTCGACTGCCATTCCCATGTGTCATTGGTGTCAGCAAGATCACCGGAAAGGCTTCGATGCAGTAACCATTCAGCCACTTCATGCCAGCGGAAAAGTACAGGCCACAAAGGGATCCCACCACCCCATGGATTGGTGTGTGGGCACATACGCAGCAGTGGGTGTCTCTCTCCGTTACACAGGCTGTCTGATAGGCTAGATGCAAAAAGATATGATGCTTAGGGGGGGTCAGTTAGAAATCCATCTATTCTCAAGGCCCCATTTACCAAGGTCACCAAAGTCACAAGTACGGAAACCACCTTTATCCTTAGTTGCTGTTGGATTCTGTGCTGATTCCTGTGCAGTCAGTTCTGTGTATCCAATGGAGCTGCCCTTGTACCTTCTCAGCCGTGGGAGTGGTCAGCAGCACCTGGAATGGTTCTTTCTATCTTGGTCCCAGCTTCTTCCGTTCCTAGTCCTTTATCAGGATGAAATCCCCTGGCTTGGCAGCGGGGTAGTCCCCTTCAGGCAGATCACCGCGTTCTCGGTAAGCTTGACCTACCTGTGAATGCAAACTTTGGAGAGATTTGGTTAGCTCCTGTAGGTACACCCCTCTTCCTCCCCCACTGTTCATATCTAGTCTCTCGGGGAGGGGATGTTGGACTATCCCAGGTCCCCACGGGGTTCTCATGGGCTTCCCATAAACCACCTCAGCAGGAACAGACCGGTTTTGCTGGAAGGGGTAACCCTCATGTGGAACATGGCCAAGTGTAAGACCTTCATCCAACTCAGGCTTGTTTTCTGTTTTAGCTTGGCCAGCTTTTGTTTTTGGGACCATTTGCCTGTTCCACCACTCCAGCCGCTTTTGGGTGGTGGATACAGTGGAATTGTTGTTTTATCGCTTGTTCCCTGCAAATCCTGTGGTTAATTTTAGCCATGAAATGTGGCCTATTGTCTGAACTAATGGCCTCCGGGAGTCCATTGCAGGGAATTATTTCCCTCAGTCACTTCTTTACCACTGTTACAGCCATGTTGTCTGTTGTTGGGATTGCCTCAAACCATCTGCTGAAGACATCTACCATTACCAAACAATATTTATAACATTGTACTCTGGGTAGCTGTATAAACAATTGAAAGGCCCATCAGGCAAGGGGTAGTCCCAGGACTGCAAGGCATCCCCTTTACAGCATTAGTCTTCTTACAAATCAAGCATGCTTGTGCTTGTTTCTCAGCTATCTTCTGGAAGTCAGGGTGCCACCAAGTCTGTAGCAAAGTGCTGACCCTTCTCTCCTTGCCTAGGTGTGTACAGCTGTGTGCACAGTCTACTAGGATAGGTGAAAGCAGGGAAGGAATACAGACCTGTCCCACAGGGATCATCCACAGTTTGGTATGAACATCAAGAGTGTAGCCATCTGTTACTACAAACTGTGTTCCTCTGCAGGGACATCCCACTGTATGTCACATATCTCAGCCAGGCCTGGCATACCTGCCCTTATACTTTTTGTGACTAGGTGTTGCTGTGAGCCCAACTGAACTAGGAGAGCGAGGTGTAATGCTGCCTGCTTGATGGCAGCATCGACTTCTGCGTTACCCTTGGAGTTTCTGTCAGTGGCACCAGTATAAACTGAGCATTTGACCACAGCTGGGCTGGATGGTAACTGTAAAGTCTGTAAGAGGTTATATACAAAAACAGCGTTATTAATGGGTTGCCCCGTGGAGGTTAAAAATCCCCTATGCTCTCATAAGGCCCTGTAGTCATGGGCAACACCAAAGGCATAGTGAAAGTCCATGTAAATATTGGCCGAACTCCCCTCCGCCAGGATGCAAGTCTGAGCGAGGGTAAACAATTCAGCCTCATGCGCTGACAGTGGAGTTTTGAAACCTGCACATTCAACCACCTCAAGATCTGTAGTAATCGTGCTTGCGGAGCATCGCTGACCTGTAGGTGAAATAAAAGAGCTGCCATCAACATAAAACATGAAGTCTGCATGTTCAACGGGCAGGTCAGCTAAATCACCCCAAACAGAGGTGAAGAGGTGATTCTGTAGCAGGCAGTCATGTTCGGGAGATGAGAGGTGTGTGGGGTTTCCATCAGGAAGGTGGCTGGATTCAGGGTGGTGCAATGGGAGAAAGTTAGTAGCTGGTTGTTGAGTAGGGCTGCTTTGTATTCGTTCTGGCGTGTCTGCATTAAATATTAAGTCTGCTGGGAGGTGAGAAGGTCGACAATGGAGTGTGTGATTAAAACCCCTACTGGCTGGTATCGGCTGATGTTTGAGGCAGCTGATACGTGGACATGTATAGCAGGAAGTACCTGTGAGTAGGTCAGGAGGCTGGCTGCTACCAGGTCCAGGTTAGTTGAAAAGTATGCCACTGGGCACTTGCGGTCGCAGTGAGTTTGGGTGAGGACGGCAGTGGCAAATCCATCCCTCACAGTGACATAAACTGGAACGGCCGATCATACAGGGGTCGGCGTAAGGCTGGGACTTGTAGAATGCTGTCTATTAATTTGGTAAATGCTGTTAGTTGCTCGGGGAGGGGGCATTGGTTGATGCCATTGGGGTGAGTAGGTGAGTGTGGAGGGCGACATTCAGAATCCGTCGTCTACAGAAATTTAAAAGTCTGAGGAAGGCCCACATCTGTTTAGGCATCGTAGGCGATAGGGTCTCAGCAATGGGTGGAATGCGTTCTTCTGTCAATTTCCATTCCCCTGCAAAGACGAGAATCCCCAAAACATTCACCTCCTTTGGACAATGCTTGACCTTACGGGGCGGAACCACATACCCAAGGGAGCGTAAAAAGTTCAGTAATACTATGCTATCATTCTCGCAGTTTGACAGACTGTTACTGGCAACAAGCCGGTCATCTACATATTGGGCAACTGTAGATACTTGTGGGGATGTGTGTAGAGAAATGGAAAAGAAGGCATACTGTAGATCAATGATGAAAAAAATGCAGGCATTGGCAGCTACGCAGCTTAATATGGTAGCCAGGTTTGGGACGAGGTGGTGTAATGGTGCCATGATCTCATTGATCTTCCTCAGGTCCTGCACCAGCCTTCCAGTTTGGGCACTGGAAAGATCGGGGTGTTGCAAGGTGATTTGCACAGAACCACAATGCCTTGGGCCAGGCATGAGGGTCTGGATTCCTTGTTTTGCCTCTGATTTTAATGGGATACTGTGGGGTCGAAGGCAGACTCTGGTTCACTTTTAATTGTATTTACCACAGGATGAGAGGTATAGCCAACTTTGTGGTTAGAGGCAGCCCACTGCTGGGGTTCACAGAGGATGCGTGGTGGGTCAGGATGCCAAACTTCTGCTGTGGGAATTTCAAATGGCCCTCTGTGAAGTGTTGCCACAGTCCCCTGGTGGTGGAGGCGAGTTGTGTCAGGGTGTAGGCAAGGTGGCTCACGTTTATACCGTTGGCCGTGGGTTCGAATAGGACTACCAACCCTGTTTGCTACCACAGGTAGTGTGGAATTTGAACAAGTAGAATTTTCCTTAACTGCAACCTCACTGACAACCATAACGGAGTGTTCTGTGGAACATCCAGTAGAGTCATAGCAAACCATCACATGGGGGTCCGGGGTTGGGAACAGCGGTGTGAAGGTAGATTATTCAATGTTAAGCCTGCACCACTGGGGTCCGCAAACTGGGGGAATTGTGTCTGGCCGTGTAGTCCCACTGCAATGCCCTCATCCGTACAGGTGATCTCAATTCCCAGGGGACAAAGCAGATCCCTGCCAGCCAGGTTTCATCCGATCTTAACTGTTACTGTGAAGGAAATCAAGCAGGCTTGTCCACAGAACTCAGCTTTCAGCGGAACAGTTTTAGGATATATGCTGTTTGTTCCTTCAAACCCTGCAAGGGCCATAGTCTTGCCTGATAGCTGGAATCCCTTATCCTTCACAATTTCCTGATCAAAGGTGGAATTGGTTGCTCCCATTATCAATCATAAATAGGATTGGAGTTCCAGCTATCTGTAAGATAATGTTGGGTTCCTGCCAGGAGGACGGGCTGACGACTGGGAGGTTACCACTTGGAAATCAGGTGAATTGATTGTTAGAGTTGAAATGAGTCCAGGGCGGCATATCCAGGCATGGATTGTCATGTTCCAGGTGAAGGGGGCATTTGGTTTTCCAGTGACTGGGTCTCCCATAGTTGAAACACTGGCCTGGCTGCCTCACTGGGAATCAACCTCACCTTCGCCTTATCCATGCTACATTAGGGGACACCCCCTGTTCCCTTCTCCAAGGTCCCCATGGGGAGAGGTGACTTTGTGGGCATCGCTGGACTGGCACCTGGGGGAGAGTTTGTGCACGGGGGTATGCCAGTTCCACTGGAATTTGTTAGTACTAACTGGGGGCGCTCTGCATTCATGGGACAGCTGAATGAACTCCATTTTTGGGTGGGTTTTAGAGCATGGTTTGGGGTCATTCTAGACTTCCCAGTAATAAAGAAGGGCTCTTCTCATCTGGGATCTGGTATTTTAAGACCAGTCCTTGTTATTTGTGCATATCATGTCCATGAGACTTGAGGGGACACATTGTAGAACCATCAAGTTAAACAATGGTGAGTCCTTTCCAGAGTTAAAAACTTGATCCCCAGCAAGGTTCCCATAGCAGGCAACAACTCTCTCCCAGAAGTCTCCCTTGGACTCTCCCACCTTGGGTCTGCAGTCTAGGACCTTGCTACTGTTAACAGGCTGTTGCAGGGTGCGTTCTAGTAACTGGAAATTTTGATTCACTAGAGTGTCATCTTTGAATCTGTCGTTTAAATCCTCGTAGATGAGGACTGGGCCTTTTCCATCACTCACCCATCTGCTCCTGCCATTTAGTCATTTCTTCTGGTGACAAAGTCATGCAGCAAAGGGCAAACAGATGTCAGGGTGTTGCATTATGCATTTGGATGGTGAGCTGGACATACTGAGTGAATTGGTCTGGTGCCTGATTCATGATCATGGTCATCTCCTGGGGATTCCATGGGACATAAACCCTGATAATTGGCAGCTCACCTTCCTCATCTGCTTTGGAGTTTGGCAACTGCCGGGTGGGGAACATAGTTTTGGGGGTGATGGGGAGATGGTGAACTCCAGTGCAGAGGTCGCAGGGTACCACTGATTTCCTGGAGTGCATTTTAACCTGGTTGGCTGTGCAAGATCTCTTGGGACTCCAGTATGGCGGCAGGGAGGGGGTCGGGTAGTTCAACTGATAGTTTCGGTGAACTGGGATAGATTTCCATTCCTCCTCTCTCTCTGTGTCATTCCCTCCCTCTTCAAACAGGATCAGTATGCCAGACCTGAGCTAGGGATCCCGAGAAGTGCTTACATTCTCCTTGCAGCACTGTCCCTTTAACCACTCTCGTTTATCTTCCCCAGCTTTGACTTCTTTGCATTGCTTCCCTTTTCCATCTACCATCCAACCACTCACATTCTGCCTTCAGCGCCTCCCAACCTTTGGGAGTCCCATCCACTGTTAACACCGCTATCTCCCTGTCACAGGCAGTGTATCTCCAGCTGGCTAGTAAGGTGTCTTGTCGGCCCTCACCTTCCACTCCTTAATAATGTATTTACACTTTTCCCCAGTTTTTCTTCCAAGTCAGATTAACTGCTTGCTCGCAGGCACCCACATCCAAGTTACCCCCAGAGGCCAAATTTTGTGCCCGAGCTGTTTGTCCAGTGCTGCGCTTAATTCAGGTAAATATTCACGCATGCTTTGAAAGGGGGTCCCCTTCCCAGACACATCAAGTGACTGTCCCATTATACCTCTCTGCTCTAATGTGAACAAATTTCCACTGGTCACATTAGTATTGCAGAGCGCACAATTTACAAAGCCTGCTCTCTTTTCTATACATATTAGATTACTTTCCACTGGCCACATTCAAAAGAGGCAGCTCCCAAACCAGAATTCGCACAAAACAGAGTAGCCAATGTCACCCCACAGCAATTTACAGCAACTAGACAACTTTCCTACCTCACAAGCTGGGTCCGGGTGGTTCATGTGACTTCTTCAATGTACCAGTGCCATTGGGTGAGGGACAGATCATCTGGCTGAACACAAGGAGCAGTCTGGGGTAAAATACCCCGGGGTGCTCTTACGGCTTGGTTCTGCCCAATTCAGATTTTTGTGTCACTTACTCTGCCCTGTGAGACATTCTCTATGTTGAGTTCCCAGTTACAGCACCAAATGTTGATGTCTATTTTGTTCCACAAATCCAGATGACACAAGTTTCTGTACAACGGTAGATGCTTTATTATCAGACAGCCGGCGAGAGATTCTCAATGTCACCAAAAGTAGTCATGCATCTACTTGTGGTGACACTTCTCCACGTATCTCTGCTCTACACACAAAGGCAGTATTTTTTTACAGGAATAATACAAAAGGTCTATAAGTCATTTAGTCGTTACATTGTTTAAGAAAGGCAATTATAATTTAACAATGCCTGGTGATTGTCAATGTCCTGTGATAACTAGTGGATGGATTACAGGGACTAGTTATCATATTCTTCATAATCATGTACTGAGGGGAAGAGACTAAAACAGCAGGGCATTGTTTATTCTCAATGTGAGATTTGCACACCTATATTAATAGTAAGGGGAAACATGATAATGGGAGCAGGTGACAGATAATAGGGTCATGGCCAAGGCTCTCAGTCTTGTCCAGGGAGGACAAATACCTTTATCTGAAGCTGCAAGTGGAATCCTCATGTATGGCTCCAGAGGACTCAGTTTTCTGAGTCGGCCAGCCTCCCTACTGAGATGTCCTGTCTCATTCTGTAAGAGGACAGGTATGCAATTGATACGGCAGTGTGTCCTTTTAGCACTGGAATGTTTAATCCTTGAGTCCCCAATATGCCATGAAAAACAATTAAAGGATGGAACTTTTTGGCTTTCCAACTTCCTCAGCACCATAAGCTCTGACTTTGCATTATATCCTTATATGTGACATATTGTCAATTGTTTCTGATAATCCAAGTATAATATGTTTATAGGTTCTCCTTCATCCACAGCACATGGTCCTTCAAAGAACTCTGGAGTATCCAGCTTCAACTTCCATAATAATCAACTCTAACACCATTCCCATGACTGATATTAAGCTAACTGGCCTATGGTTCATTTTCTCTTCCTCTCTTGTTAAATTTGCCATTTTCTAGAGGTAGTACGAGTCCAGAATTGAGAAAATTTTGCAAAATTAACACCAGTAGTAGCACCTACTACTTCAATAACCACTTCTTTTAAGACTCGAGGATCAAGTCTGTCAGGACCTGGCGACTTGTCAGTTCCTAAGTGATATAATTTCACCAAAGCTCTTCTCTCCCCTCAGTTATTGTAATTTGCAGTTATCGTGCGCATACCCATGCATATTCAGTAAAAAGAGGAGGTGAGCATTGCAGTCAGTATAGAGTCATCTTGGGGCCATTGGTGTTAGCAATAAATTATTTCAAAAACATTCTAATTCCTCACCCAGACTAGCATTGCCAATTTGATTTTTCTTGTTGTATGTAATTAAAATGACCCAGAATAGTGACTTGTTATCTCAAGCAGTCAATGTTTCTTCTTGTATATTTTGACTGACATTGTGGGCCTGTAGACCACTCCCACTACTGATTTGTTTCTCCTAATATCTTCTCCACTAAAACTGATTCCAGATCCTGATCTTTTGAATCAAGGTCAGTTCCAACTACTATATAAATGACATTCTTCATTAACATTGCTACCCCTCCATTCCATCTATCTTCATATTCTTCTTGAGTGTCATATGTCTGTCAATATCCAAGACTAAATTCTTGTGATCATGCATCCACATCTCTTTAATGGCTATCAGATCACATACATGTGTTTCAATGTGTGTGATTTACAATGTATGAATGCTACGCTTTAGATCTTCAGTGTTGGTTTATTCTCTTTGACTTACCTTTCCCACACTACAATTTTGTTCTCCTGCTTTGATTCTGCATCTTGATTTGCTACACCTACCCAATTTTGATTGCACACCTTCATCATATAGTTTAAAGACCTCTCTAGTTAACTGGTCCCAGAACAGTTCAGGTGCAGACAATCCCAATGGTACAACTCCACAATCTCTAATATTGATGCTATTCTCTATGAACCAGAACAATACTAGACTTTGAAATCATGTATTTGTTTCGCAAATTCAGAGATTATTATCCTTGAGATTCTGCTGTTCAATTTGATGCCTAACTCCTCAAACTGTCTGAGCAAAACCTTTTGGCATGCATTGAGCTGTGAGAAAATTAATTCAGTTCAGATGGAGGAAATCAATTCAAGTCACTTCAGTGTGCAAAACACACACTCAGTATGGAATCACCAATACACACTCAGTATGGAATCATTATCTCTCTCGCATGAATTTGTCTGATTCTCTGTCCCTCATCTTTAACCACCTATGCCCCATGTTGGAATCCTATTGGCCATTCCCATCTCAGATTACCCTCACTAAATTCAATCTCCGACTGAGAAGTTGGAAACTCAGCCACAGGATCATGAGACTCAGGGGTTTAGTGCTGCTTCTTCAGAATATCTGGGACTCAGTGATCCCCAGTGGGGACATACACAGATTGGAAAGAACTAGCGTCAGCTTCAGTCTGGATTAGCTCAAAGATAGGTGGAGAAACAGCTGGTGCTGAGGAAGCCAGGAGGATGCACAAAGGCTTGCACAAGCAAAGAGAATGGCAAGAAAGTAGCAAATGGAATAGAACGTGGAAGTATAGGGAGAATAGAAGGATAGATTATTATCGAAATGGGGAAAGGATCTGTAAATCTGAAGCACAAAGGGACTTGGGAATCCTAATTCAGGATTTTCTTAAGGTTAACATATAGGCTTATCTGGTGGTTAGAAAGGCACGGTGGCACAGTGGGGGCGGCACGGTGGCACAGTGGTTAGCACTGCTGCCTCACAGCACCAGGGACCCGGGTTCAATTCCCGCCTCAGGCGACTGACTGCGTGGAGTTTGCACGTTCTCCCCGTGTCCGCGTGGGTTTCCTCCGGGTGCTCCGGTTTCCTCCCACAGTCACAAAGATGTGTGGGTCAGGTGAATTGGCCATGCTAAATTGCCCATAGTGTTAGGTAAGGGGTATATGTTGGGGTATGGGTGGGTTGCGCTTCGGCGGGTCGGTGTGGACTTGTTGGGCCGAAGGGCCTGTTTCCACACTGTAAGTAATCTAATCTAAGTAATCTAATCTAATCTAATCAATATTGGCATTAGTATCAAGAGGCCTGGAATACAAGAGCAGAAATGTACTGCGGAGGCGGTATAAGGCTCTGGTCAGACCACTGTTTGAATATTGTGAGCAGTTATGGGCCCCATATCCAAGGAAAGACATTCAAGTATTAGAAGAGGTATAGAGGAGGTTTACAAGAATGATTGCGGGGGGTGAAAGACTTGCAATATGACGAATGTTTAAAGACTCTGGGTCTGAACTCGATGAAGTTTAGAAGGATGAGGTGGGGATCAGACTGAAACTTTCAAGATACCGAGAAGCCTGGATGTGGCGAAGATGTTTCCACTTTTAGGAGAGACTAGGACCTGATGGTACAGCCTGTTTAGAATTGAGATGAGGAGGAATTTCTTCAGTCAGCAAGTGGTTAACCTGTGGAGCTCTGCCGCAGATGATTGTTGAGGCAAAGTCAGTGGGTTTACTTAAGACAGGGATAAATAGATTCTTGTTTGGTAAGGAGATAATGGGTTACTGGGAGAAGGTGGGAGAATGGGGTTGAGAAACATATCATGAATTATCAAATGGCAGAGCAGACTTGATGGGTCAAATGGCCTAATTTATTCATATATAGTCATAGAGGTGTACAGCATGGAAACAGACCCTTCGGTCCGACCCATCCATGCCAACCAGATATCCCAAACCAATTTAGTCCCACCTGCCAGCACCCGGCCGATATCCCTCCAAACCCTTCCTATTCATATACCCATCCAAATGCCTCTTAAATGTTGCAATTGTACCAGCTCCACCACTTCCTCTGGCAGCTCATTCCATACACATACCACCCTCAGTGTGCAAAAGTTGCTCCTTAGGTCTCTTTTATATCTTTCCCCTCTCACCCTAAACCTATGCCCTCTAGTTCTGGACTCCCTGATCCAGGGAAAAAAACTTTGCATATTTAGCCTATCCATGCCCCTCATAATTCTGTAAGCCTCTATAAGGTCACCTCTCAGCCTCCAATGGTCCAGGGAAAACAGCTTCAGACAGTGTTGTAATCTGAGGTAACCTTCTTCGCTGTCCACTCCACCTCCAATATTGGTATCGCCTGTAAACTTACTAACTGTACCTCTTATGCTCGCATCCAAATCATTTATGTAAATGACAAAAAGTAGAGGACTCAGCACCAATCCTTGTGGCACTTCACTGGTCACAGGCCTCCAGTCTGAAAAACAACCCTCCACCATCACCCTCTGTCTTCTACCTTTGAGCCAGTTCTGTATCCAAATGGCTAGTTCTCCCTGTATTCCATGAGATCTATGATCTTATGGTTCTTTCCTAGCCCTACCTATTTCATTGATACTTAAGTGTACAACACAATGGGTTCCTCCATTTCACACTTGGCACAATCGTCTCCAACCATGGACAAATGACTTTTCACCCTGACACTAGGTAGGAAACCCTGACATTGGAAGGCAATAGCCTAGAGATATTATTGATGGACTGTTAATCCAGAGAATCAAGTAATGTTCCAGCAACTTGGGCTCAGATCTTGCCATGGCAGTTGGTGGAATGTGAATTCAATAAAAATCTGGAATTAAACTTCTAATGATGATCATGAACCATTGTTGATTGAAAACTATCTGGTTTACTAATACCCTTTAGGGTATCTTTACATGGTCTGGCCTACATGTGACTCCAGATCCACGGACATATGGTTTACTCTTAATTATCCTCTGGGCAATTATACAATAAATGCTGACCAACGATGCCCTCATTCTGTGAATGAACAAAATTAAACAATCTCCTGGACTCTCACTCTAGGTTCCACATATCAAATCCCATGAATACACTTTCATAAGATTACTACATTCATTTTGTTTTCCCCATTTGAATGGTTTCTTGTACCATGGCTAGTTTGCTTATCCACACTTTGCACTCACTCTCATCAAGGCAAGATGAGATGCCTCTGAATTAGCTTGTCAGTGTTAATAAACCTTTCGGAGGCTATTAAGAACTTACAATTATTAATTAATTACTTGAGTTGCAAACAATAAGCAAACCACTTACTGCTTCCTCATCAAATCACACTTTTGACTTTTTAGATCTCCTGAAGCTAAACCCTGCCTGCTCTCCTATTTCAAGCCTTCTCAACTCTGTTTCAATCCTGCCCATAACTATGCTGGCTGTGTACACTTCACTGCTTCTTCCACTACTGTAAGCCTCTCCAGTGCCTCTTTATTCCCATACTTGTTGTCAGCTTTCCACTGTTTTCTCATGTTGGTTAAAGACTCCCCTTCCCCATGCTGGTTGTGAAATCTTTGCTACTCCTTCACACCAGTTTAAGCCTCTCTGTGCTTGTGCTGGTTCTGAAACAAATGCGACAAATCTGTCACAAATATTTCTTCTCTTTCTCCTTTGACGCCAGAGACAATTGAAAACAGATATCTAACCCAAAGTTGCCTCATTTTGTATTGGATGGATGGTGTTGAAATTAGAAAAGTTATACGTTGAATTCATATTTTAGAGATTTTGTTAATTTTTTTAAAGTTGTGGAAACATTTTTGGGAAAGATTACTTTTGTTCTTCGAACTTCCTTAAGAGAATGAATAGTTTGCATGGAGCCTGTGGTCAAAGAAATTGCACACAACTTGTGAAGGGAATATGATCAATTGGATAATTCAGCTTTGCTTAATTCATAATTTCTGTCTCAACTAAACTTCAGTCACCATAATTTCAGTCAAAACTAAAACATAAAAGGCCAAGCACTGTTAAAGAGTAATTTTATTAGCAAAAAATTATAATTAGTAATATTACAATCTGTTTATCTGTGGAACATGAACTGACCACAGTAATGCAAATGCATCAAAATATTGGAACTATTTCACCTCCACATGAAAATAATCATGACTCTAGCAAGCCAGTGATTTTTATTCTTGGAGTCTAAAATCCTGTTCAGTTCAAAGACAAGCAAAATATTAGAAAACAAATCACTCTTTAGATTCTCTCAAACCTTGGGTAATGCCAAATAACTGAAACATAAGTCTTCAATTTGCAATGAAAAAAAACAGCAAATGCTTGAGAAATGCTGCACGTGAAAGTTAATTACAATCACAGACAAGGACTGTGATTCCATCTCAAGAATATTAGTGTGATATTACCTTGAGCTCTATTAAACATTGACAGACTTAACTTTTATAATATTGTATTAATGGTTCTGAGTTTAACCTAACCTGACCAGTGGGAACAGGATTGATTTAGATCAGAGGCCCTAGTACACCCAATTGATTTTATCAGTGGAATATTACATTTGGTAGGGTGTAAAATCAATATCTGATCAAAATCGTCCCATTTGAAATGGAAAAACTGGGCTAAAGTAGAAGCTGAATATTTTCTTGCTGATGAACAATTAGCACACAATGAAGAAGGTATAACAATTAGGCTAGATTTTCTGTATACCGAACACTGAACAGACCAATGCAGAAATTGCAAACATTCACTCAGTGTAAACATAGCTGGATATACCCCTACCACATACAGTTTTAATGATGTAAGATGCATGTGAAATAGATTAGGTGGCTAGCCAACCACCTTCTCACCCACTCCTGAGTTCATCACCATAAGACGTAAAAATAGGCAGGCATGGAAACTGACAGACGTCCCACTATATGTAAATGTATAGTTAAAGGTCATTGAGGTTGATAAAAGCTCAAATGACTCCAATATGACCTGCTACACCATAATACAGTTGGCATGTTCAGTCAAGTAGGAACACAAGCCTGTTCGTCTAAAAATGTTTAAAACAGTAGGAAGAATGGGGTTACTATCTTCAGAGAGCCTTCTTTGTTCAGCCTGTGCAGAAGTCAATGTGTCTCTTCCTTGCTATTTATACAGACTTTTAATGCCACCACTCCATTCCACCCATCCCTCTTCACTTAGGTGGCAAAATCCACTGCTTAAAGCCCCAAACTTTCTTAAATCTGGGATCCATTGACACTTATCTTAGGCCTGACTGCGGTCCCAGCCTCACTGTTAACATTTCTGTTGGGGTTAGAAGGTGTCATCCATATCAATCCCTGCCCCTCACCCTGCTATCCTTCCTAAACTCCTATTAAAGGTCTTGTCAAGTGGCTGAAATTTACTGATAAAGGAGTAGGTAGTGAGCTAACAGTCAAAAGAACAATCCATAGCCATAAAGTGCAGTATGTGGGCTATATTATTATATTGCAGAGTGGGACATCCCTTCCTAATGGAGAGACCGTACACCTGCTCGAGCTGCTGACTGGTCTGATTTGCTGCAGCTCCAGTGGTATATCAGTTTGCTTTTGGGAGCTTTGGTGGGTTTTTTGGGGAGTGAGGGGGCGGATGCGATGGGACTACTAAGATAGGGTATATAAACTAAATTGAATAATCAGTATTCCTCCCCTAGCATCTATGAATGCATTATCAGGACAGTTCTAGATGCTGTGAATGAAATAGTATAAACTCACAAAACACATATGAACTGAATGATGACAAAACAGAAAGACATGTTTCCACTATCTAGAAATGAAATATTAACCTGACAATTATTTTACAAAAGCTATCTTCTCCATGAAAATATCAGTGAGATGAATGGCACAAATGCAACATTGATGATGAAACTCCTCTCATGAGAAGATCCAGAAACCGTAGGAGGATGTTTATCTGCAAAAAAAAAATAAACCAAACTTGGGAACTGTTTTTAAAGCATTTTTTAAGACCTGAATACTTTAAACTTGTTAATACACTTTCTGCAAAGATGAATAAAAACTGAATACTGAAAAATCTATAACAAGGCTAGAAAAATAACAAATGCTCAATTATCGCGGGCAGAAGTTCAGATTTTGGGAGGGGAATAAGATTAACAATTCAGACAAATTACATAGTTCTTGTGTTTTTGAACGGTTTGGTGAATCTGTTCCATCCTTTCTTCATTTGTTTCTAAAGGTAGTTAGCCAGGGCTGAGGTGAGAAGGTTTAGCATTCAGGGATTGTCAGATTGCCACTCCACTCCTATCACTTACTTTACTAACTACATACCTTACTGCAGTAGTATCCTTCTTATCTGATTTTAGCTGAATTTTAACATGTGCCATTTTTGGAACAACTCATCATTACTGAGATCATGGCTCTGACTGGCATTGGTACCATTTTAAAATGTTATTCTGTACCTGATCAAGCCTTGTAGTCTGGAGTTGCCCTGCACGTTTCCTGACATTCCTCTGTTCAAAGGAATGCACAGCAATATACTATTAGGAAAGTCAATATCCTTCTCCCCTCTGACAGCGCAACTGCCACCATTTCTCTCCCCATCTCTTATGGTCTGTCTCTGTAACTGTACCTACCTCCAAACAAAACTCAAACGCTACCAGTCTGCATCATTTTCTTTAATCATTGTCACCCACTCCAACACTCAACACCAGTTCCCTGCAGCCGTTTATGCTGCCCATTCACTCACCTGAGACTCCTTGACAATAACAGCTGTACCTCATGATGGTTATTTCACAGGAATAGCAATTGGGAGGTGCAATCTAAGGGTGTCGAAACATGGGTTCAAATGCTACTACAGTAGCTGGGATTAAATTTAAAAGTGTGGAGTGAATTGAAAGTTAGTATGACAACAATGAAATTAACATCCATTGTTGTAAAAACACATCTGGTTTACTAATATCCTTTAGGGGTAAAAATCTGCTACAACTTGCCTGTTCTGGCCTAAATGCCACACTTGACTGAGAGCAATGTCGATACTTAAATGGTCTGAAGGACAATTAAGAATGGGCAGTCATTGCTTTCTTTGCCAGAAATGACAACATCCATCAAAAATAGAAAAATATAAGTGATGACACCTTCCAATATTGGGAAATCGGATCCTGATGAAGTTATATGCATGTAAGGGCAGAGGTATTCTGCTGAGGCTATATAAAGCTCAAGGCATTTGGAATATTGTGAGCAGCTCTGGGCTGTGTAACTAAGGAAAAATGCACTAATATTAGAGAGGGACCAGAGGAGGTTTACAAAAATGATCCTGGGATGAAGGGCTTGTCATATAATGAGTGATTGAAGAGTCTGGATCCGTAAGCATTCGTGTTAGGATCTCTTTGAGGATGAGGAGGGATCTCTTTGAAACCTATAGGATGTTGAGAGGCCTGGATAGAGTGGATGTGGAGATGTTTCCATTAGTAGAAGAGACTAGGACCCAAGAGCACAGTCTTAGAGAGAAGGGGCAACCATTTAGAACTGCGATGAGGAGGAATTTCTTCACCTGGGCAACAATGACTCTGGAACTCATGGCCGTCACAGCCTTCTGCAAGCAAAGTCATTGAGTGTACTTGCGACAGAGATAGGTAGATTCTTGATTAGTAAAGGGATCAAGGTTTACAAGGGAAGCAGGAAATGGGGTTGAGAAATATATCAGGCATTAATGAATGGTGGAGCATAATCTATGAGTTGAATGCCTAATTCTGCTCCTAACATCTTATACCCTGCTTACTCACTGCTCACATGAGGAGTTCTTGCATAAAATGAGAGGTACACCTGCATATTAAATTGTCTATTAAGTTCCTAAAGCAAGACATCACCCATGTAGACTGCTTTTGCAGAGCTCTGCAACATGTGCATGTCATAATTTGCCAAGTCCTGTATTTGGTACAACCTATTCATAATGGAGCCCTTGTCATGAACGAAATCAAGTGTAGGTAGAGGGGAAGGGGGAAAAGCAATGCACAGAGAAGGGGCCACTCATCTACAACAGGCCCTTTCTGTGTGAGCTATCAACTTGGGTTAACTGTTTGCTCGCCAACAAACTCGTTAATGAGAAAAATTTGGAATTTGGAATTTGGAGCTGTTTTGGGATGTTCAGATAAAAGGATCTTCTCCCTATTGAATCTTGTTGGCCACAGGTTTGAAATTAAAGCCACTACAGAACAATCAACCTTTCTTAGCCAAATATATCAAAACACCTGAAATTCTTTACAAATGTTTAACTAATCACCTTGTGTATTCTCTTTGTAACTGTCTTCTATGTGCTTTTGCTTGCCTTACAGCTCCTAGTGTCTGCAGCATGGCTGGTGGAAAATTGTTGACTTTCAAAGGGAAAGGCACAAATGGAAGCTGGGAGCCCTGTGGGTCCAATTTAGAACTACAACACTTCAGTATGTGAACAAAATTAGAAAGGGAGATATGATTTTGTAAGCAGAGTTTCGAGAACTACAAAAGACATTAACACAGTGGACCTCAGCATAAGTTATCTTTGAATTACCTTCAGCAGCACATTGCTTATAGGTACAGAAATACAAACATGTGGCAGTTGAATATGTAATTAGAGAGGGGGTGCAGGAAGGAGTGTGTTATTTTTCTAGTACATTGGGACTGATTCTGGAGGACCTCAGACCTAAACAGAGCTGGGTCTAATGTCTTCATGGGGAAATTTGGATGTTCTATTGAGGAGGGTTTAAATTAACTTGACACGAGTATGGGAAACTGAAGGTAATGCAAGAGACTCAAAAACAAGGTGCACAGTGAAGTGGCTGAGACAGATAGTAAATCATATAGTATTAGATGTGGTCAGAGTAAGAGAAAGAAAGGAAAATGAGGAAAAATGAAAGAAAGAGGAAAGAAAGAAAGAAAGTTTGTATTTATTTAGCAATTTTCATGATCAGACTTCTCAAAGTACGATACAGCCTATGAAGCACTTTTTAATGTGTAGTCATTATTGTAATGTAGGAAGTGTGACCGCTAATTTGCTAAAAACTCCCAACAAAAAGCAAGTAACAATGACAGATAATCTGTTTTAATTTGTGATATCGATTAAGGGATGTGTTTTGGTCAAGATTTGCGAGATAATGTTCCTGCACTTCTTCAGAATAGCATGATGTGATCCTTAACATTGATCCAAACAGGCAAATGGGGTTTCATTTTAACATTTCATTTCAAAAATGGCACATTCAACAATGTTTTTGCAACATAACTTTAGAAGGATTGCAGAAAATGTCTAAATTACATCAATGTACATGTATGCAGATTAACAGTATGTTGTAAATAAAATTGGTGAGCTGTAGGTGACTACTTGAGAATATGATATTATGATGACAGCGGAGATCTAGCTCAGAAACAAAGCAGATTTAGTTACAAAATACTCCTAGAAACAAACTATTCAGGAACTAAGGAAAGAGTGCAGACCAATGAGATCCTGGTTGAACACATACTCAGTGTCTACAGCTTGTGGAACTTTGGATCTGAGTCGAGGAGCTGCAGTCTGAGCTGCAGATATTGTGCCACATCAGAAAAAGGGAAAACTGGTCATACCCTTCAAACGAGCTCATTCAAAATTGGGCTGTGATCTCTGACAGGAAGGTGTGAATGCAAATGAGACAGATACAGGGACTCATGGCCTCTGCAATTATTAAATAGTTAAGAGATTCTTGAAAGATGATAGTGGGGACTCTTTGGAGGATGAGAAAACTGACAATGGCACCTTGATATGGGGAGCCATTCAACTGGGGGGAGAAAATAGGAATAGTAGTGATACATTTTTTCAGGATGATTTTCAAGATGGTACCAAAGCATGGTGATTCTTCGTGAGCACTCTACAGCAGATCTTATTCTTACAAATCTTACAACTATTCTGCTCTTTTAAACCTCAATTCTAACTCTGTTAAAATAACTAACTTTCTCTTAAACCGACTTGCAGGTCTGAAGATTCTACAAACAACCAGGGCTGATTACCAACATTGGATTCGCAAATCTAGAGTGAACAAAAACAAAAGGCTTTACACAGAGCCTGCAGGCCCGAGATACCTGACCTCCAGGAAATCCGGAACCAAGGCCCGACCAGCTGAGGAACTATCCCTGATCCTGCAGTGACCCAACTCTGAGGAAGCCTGACCAGCTCAGGAACGACAACTCACCTTAAGGGAATCGGACAATGTGGAGGCCTGATGGAACCAACTTTAAGAACACTCCCACCTTGCCTGTGATCGCAACCAGTGCCCAGGACACCATCAGGAGCGTGCACTTACCTTCCAAAGCAGCACATTTCCATCACCAATACTTGGGATTGGCCAAAAGCAGACACATTATCAGGAAATGTGGGAGAAGCGCTGGAGTGCAGGTGAGACTGAAACAATGTGATTTCAAGTGCCTTGACCCTAGCATACTCCTGGTAAACATCCAACCCATTAAGAACAAAATGGATGAACTTAAAGCTAGACTTAATCTTCCAGAGGGAACTCAGATACAGTTGTGTGCTCTGTTTATACCTGCTACACTTGACTGTGCCGCACAAACTGAAGGTTTCTTTATGTATTGCATGGGCCACATGGCATCCTTAGAGAAGGCAAGGGTCGGTAGGGTCTTACCTCCTAATCAGCACCTCCTGGTGCTCAGACGTGGCAATGCTGGCAAGTTACTGTGCCCCGACCTTGCATATCTAACAGTTAAATGCCGTACCTAATACCATCCATGTAAGTTCACCTCTGCTATCCTGACAGCAGTCAACATACATCCCATGGAGAAATGAAGAGTGCTCTTGATGAAATATACACTGCCACAAATAGATTTGAGATGGAATACCACGAGGTCTTGTTCATCACATGCCAACCTCAAGAACGTACTACTAAAATCCCATCAACATGAATCTTGTTCTCTCAGAAGGCCAAACATCATTAACCAATTGCTACACAACAATCAAAGATGCCTACCATTCCCACCAAAACTTTGGAAAATTAGGCCACAACATTGTACTCCTGACTTACAAGCAGAAATTGCAATGTGAGGACCTCGCACAGAAAGTAGTAAAATGCTGGTCTGAGGCAGCGAAAGAACTGTTTAGAAATCGTAGACTGATCCATACTCAAGAACTCAACGGCCAACCTAAAGGAGTATGCCACTATCTTTACAAACTTCATTAGCATATGTATAGAAGACAGTGTGCCAAAGAAGAAGTTATTCCAAATGTTCCCAAACTGGAAACCGGGAGATTTGTTGGCCTACTGAAATCTAGGTGTGTGGCATTCAAGACAGATGACCCTGACGTTTACAGGAAATCCAGATACAACCTTCATAAGGCCACTAGAGATACAAAGAGAAAATACAGGACTAAGCTCGAGGCTCAAACTCAAACTAATCACATGCATACCCACCATTTGTGGCAAGGCTGACAAGACATAACAGGCTACAAAGTGAAACAGAACAGAATAGCAGACAAAAGAAATCCCTCCCTGATTGGCCAAATGCATTTTATGCTCGTTTTGGACAGAAGGTCAGTGAAACAGTATCATCTGCCTCAGATACTGGCGGCACGGTGGCACAGTGGTTAGCACTGCTGCCTCACAGCGCCTGTCAGACCTGGGTTCAATTCCCGACTCAGGCGACTGACTGTGTGGAGTTTGCACGTTCTCCCCGTGTCTGCGTGGGTTTCCTCCGGGTGCTCCGGTTTCCTCCCACAGTCACAAAGATGTGCGGGTCAGGTGAATTGGCCAAGCTAAATTGCCTGTAGTGTTAGGTAAGGGTAAATGTAGGGGTATGGGTGGGTTGCGCTTCGGCGGGTCGGTGTGGACTTGTTGGGCCGAAGGGCCTGTTTCCACACTGTAAGTCTAATCTAATCTAATCTAATATACCCATTCCGTCATTCACCACTGCAAATATCAGATCGAACCTTTTGAGGGTGAACCCAAGGAAAACAACTGGCCTAGCTAGAGTCCCCAAACATGCACTAAGATCCTGCATGGGGGTGCAGCTGGAGGGAGCATTTGCTGACATCCTTAACCTTTCCTTACTATGACCTGAAGTCTCCACCTGCTTAAAAAAGACCAACATTATCTCGGTACCAAAAAGAAATCATGCTTCGTGCCTTACTGATTACCTGCAGAGATTAGTCATGGCTCTTATCAACTTTAGTTTTCCAGTTTGCCTTGATCCCTGCAATTTGCCTAATGTCACAACAGATCCACAGCAGATGCGATGTCCCTGATCCTACACACATCCCTGGAATATGTAGATAACACGGTTACGTACGTTAGGCTCCTACTTATTTATTACAGCTCTGCCCTCAACACTATAATTCCAAACAAACTAATCTCAAAACTTCAAGACCTAGGTCTCCACTCCATCCATTGCAATTTGATCCTTGACTTCCTGACTTGCAGATGGTAATCAGTAAGAATAGGCAACAACACCTCCTCCATGACAATCCACAACATTGGCATCCTGCAAAGCTACATACTCAGCCCTTACTATAATCCCTGTACACATGACTGTGGTGCCAAATTTTATCCTAACTCTATTTACAAGTTTGTTGATGACACCGCTGGATCTCAAATAATGATGAGACAGTATTCAGAAAGATATAGAGTACTTGTAACGATAACAATCTCTTCCCCAATTTCAACAAAATGAAAAAGCTGGTTATTGACTTCAGGAAGCAAGGTGGAGGGCATGCCACTGTCTACATCAATGGTGCTGAGGTGGAGATAATCGACAGTGTCAAGTTCCTAGGAGTGATGATCACCAACAATCTATCCTGGTCCGCCAATATTGATGTGACGGTCAAGTAAGCACAACAATGCTTCTACGTCCTCAGGAAGCTAAAGAAATTCATTCTACAAAGACTCTATATAGACCAGTTTTTATAGATGCACCATATCCAGATATATGGCTTGATAGGGCAACGACTCTGCCCAGGAATATAAGAAACAACACTGAACATTGCCCAGTCAATCATTCAAGCCAACCACTGAATCCATCTTTGCCTCAGAAAGACGGCTACCATAATAAAAGATGGTTCCCACCATCGTTGCAAACTCTTCCATCAGGCACAAGATACAAAAACTTAAATACATGTAACAACACATTCTTCCCCATTGTCATTAGACTTTTGAATAAACCTCTTAATTTTTAAGTTTAATGTTGATCTCACTCTTTGTGTACCTTCCATGTCGCCATAATATTGTATTCATCACTCTGTTGCACTTTGCATGGCATGATCTGCCTGTACTGCACACAAAACTTTTCACTGTACTTCGCTACATGTGACAATAAGAAACCAAATCAAGTCCAAAAAAAGCGATGAACAATATCATGAGGGGATGGATATTATTCTCTGCAGCTCTGGCCGGGAGTCCTGAAGGTTGTGCCACTGTCCGGTGTCAGGGTTAAAGACATTACTTCGAGGCTGGCGACAGGGAAGGATCCAGTTACCATTATCCAACTTGTACTAACTATATTGACAGGATTAGAAAGGAGGTTCTCCTGAAAGAATTTGCATAGTTAGGAGCTAAATTACAAAGCAGAACCTGCAACATAGTAACTTCTGGATTACGATATGAACCACGGTCAAACTGATTAAGATAAATAATGTCAAAGAGTTAACTGTGTGGCTCAAAGATTGGTGTTGGTAGAATTTATACTGGCACCAATACGAGCTCAGCAGTTTTAGTTGTTGAACTCTGCAGTGATAAAAAAAATGACAGTTTGAATGAGTAAGTGAGTCGGTGGTGAGGTAGAATCTGTGGACTGAGTCTGGGGGCATGGTGAAGTCAAATGGGGTCCTGAATGTGTTAGATGAGATGGTGGGAACTGTTTATCAAGGTTTAATAAAAAGATCTAAATTGCGTTGTCAGTACTGTCCAAATTTGGGTCCATCTCAGGATGTTGGTTTCTGGGTCCTTAGAGAAGTTTGAGTTTTCTTTGAGTTTATATCAATTATGCCCACTGAAAATGACCTCATACAATCTCTTTTGCAGTGCATTGAAGGTACAACTAAAGGTCATCTCAACATATTTCAAAGAATGGTATGTATATCACTTGACACAAACATGAACACTAAATGAAATGTGCATAAAAGCAAACACGACATTGTTTCTTCAACAATAAGTAAAATGACTCTAACTCACTTCTAACCATTAATATTGAATTGAATTGAATTAATGTGTAGTGAGGCACAGTGAAAAGCTTTGTATGTAGCCATGAAGAATGCAAGTACAGTTAGATCTCTGACAGTCTCAACAAATAGTGATACACAAAATAATGAAGTGAAAATAGTGTACTGTAAATTATTTACGAGTCAATTTAAATTTTTTAAAAAATTATTCCACCTTTATGTTGTCAATCAATCAGTCTTTGATTGACAACATAAAGGTGGAATAATTTTTTAAAAAATTATTCCACCTTTATGTTGTCAATCAATCAGTCTTATACTGGTCACAGTGGAATTTGGAATGTTTTCTTGTTTATGATATAAACCTCCTTGTTTTTCCAGAAATGCTGCCTGTTATTGTAGCATTGTCAGCTGATACAGGTTATATCACTAAAAAGAATCCCTTGCCGCAGAAATACAAGTGTTCCCTATGCATACTGTCAGCACTTTAAATTTTAACACAATTGCATTTGAAACTCATTTCATGTGTCACTGGAAAACTTACAGCAGGTCAGGCAGTATCTGAGAAGCAAGAGGGTCGATGTTTTGGGCATGACCCTTCAGCAGTTTTATTTGTTGAATCCTGAAGCATTCTCTTGCTCCTCAGATGTTGCCTGACCTGTTATGCTTTTTCCAGTGCCACATTTTTTTCAACTCTGACTCTCCAAGTATCTGCAGTCCTCACTACTTCCTAAATATCACCTCATGTCAAAGTTCTGGAATAGTTAACTGGCAGTTCAATTAGCCTCTATGTTCTTGGGTCAGGACTTTTTAGGTCAGAAATAGGAATTGCTATCACTATCCAATGACCCCCTTCGAAATATGTGAATATTTGATGAGGGTCAGTTGTATCATTTTCTCATAATGGATTTTATGCACGAACATTCAATAGAAAACCTTATATTTAGAAATCATTACTTGGTAGCAGAAGACACTAGTATCAATGTGGAGAAAACTAATAAAGAACATTTGCAAATAGTTTTCAAAATGTTCATTACTAAAACAATAATGAGGGCACATTGATCTATATAAGTTTGTTTGTTTCAAATACTTACTCACAAAAGTGTCATAAGCAATTTTAAATCCGCGTTTTATTCTTGATGGCACGTGTTGAAATTCTAACACAAGTGCACGTCCAGTGGAAACAACAAATGGCAATGTCAATGAGGCATTGTTGCAAAATGTTTCGATAATAATAGGAGGTGTTCGAGCAGCATCATAAATGATCAGGCTATTTTCTGTACAGTTTCCTTTCTGTGATTCGCCAGTTCCTTCAAATTCCATTATTATCTATAAAAAAAGTAAGAATACTAAATTAAACATTAATTTGGTTTTCATGTAAATTTTACTCTTTCTGGCCATGACTGATTGACAACTTCAATTAGAATTCAAATATTTTGCACAAAGAATACAGTAACCTTGCCGAGACATACTCATTAAAATGGCATATATGCATTTACTATTTCACAGTTAAAGCTAGAGTACTGTTACATTAATGTCTAACAAACCTTATTTACATTATAACTAAATATACTGATAACCTGGGTAATGCTTGAAAATGGGTGCAGAGATTGCCATACAAAATTAATGCAGGACCATTTATTACAATGCAGCTAAGCTGCTAACTTCCTTTTACTTGGTCATTTCCATGATCTCTGTTTATCACCAGCTTCATATGTTGTTCATTAAAGGGTCTTGAGTGCAATGGTAGCATACCTACCTATAGGTCAGAATGTCTGGGCTCAAATCTCATTTACCTCAGAAGTATATCATACCAGGCTGAATCTTAGCTTTTCAGATTAAGTCCAAGTTACATTGAATTTTTTAAAGGGATTTTTGCTGTGGTGTTGAGCACGTTTTCTTTCCCTCACTTCACAAACTCGCCTCATTAATTGCCTATGCAATGATACTATGGCTTTAAGACGTGATGTTGTCCTGGTATTTTTAAAGAGAGGTTATAAGACAGGGGTGAGAGTTATCTGTTTGAAAAACCAGTAAGCAACTTGTGAGGCTTTGGGGTTATTTTAAGGTTGGAAAAATAGAAGCAGACTGAATGGTTGTGGTCAAGCTCTGAAGAATAAGGAGTTTTAGTCTTAGCTTTTGGCAGTTGCTATTGGGGTCACGAAAAAATGGAAGCTATTTTTATCCCTCCCTCGGTTACAGCTGAAAGCTGGGTGTTCTCCCTCTGGACTGTCGGAGTTGCACATGAGACAATCTGTTTTCCGAGTTTGCCTTTTGCCAAGAGTATGTTTATGGGATGTTGGAACAGTTACTATATTGGAACAGTTACTTAGTGATAGTTACTGTAACTACTATTCTATTAAGTTTTTCAATACAATTAAATTATTCTAATTCCTTCTTTATTTTGTTGTATTTTAACTATTGTAGTGAATAAAGTGTATTTTGCTTTAAATCTGGTAGTTTGACCAACAGAATTGCGCCTTGAAAATAAGAAAATGTTTGGGCCTAGGCTACCTACAAGGATAAAGCACAAAGAAAATCTACAGCCCAGGAACAGGCCTTTCGGCCCTTCAAGTCCCAGCCGATCCAAATCCACTGTCTAAACCTATTACTCAATTCCTAAGCATTTGTATCCCTCTGCTCCCCACCTACTCTGTCCAGATGCACCTTAAATGAACCTACCATGCCTGCCTCTAGTAGCTCTGCTGGCTACCTTCATATTCCAGACACCTACCACCCTCTGTGTAAAGTACTTACTGCGTATATCCCCTTTAAATTTTCATTCTCACCTTGAACGCGTGACCTCTCATTATTGAATCTCTCACCTTGGGAAAAAGCTTATCTCGATCTACCCTATCTATATCTTTCATAATGTTGTAGATCTTCATAATATACTTTGACAGAGTTTGGTCTGGTCTGATAACACCTATCATCTCTCATGGCTGATTTTTGCCTCAAATTACCAGGGCTCCTTCCCAGAACAATTCGCTATTCAGCATCAGCATCCCTTATGTCTGGCGCACTATATAAACCCACCTGAGCATTATTCTTTCCATTGGTGCCTATGAGTCTGAGTTTGCTGCCTGAATTACAGCAGTGCAGAAAGAAGGTCAATGGCCAGGGTAAATGCCACATTTTTCTCTTTGTCACCTGACACTCACCTCTATTTCTTCACTGCACATACTTCCTTCCAAAGCTCATGGTCCACCACTCTCCAACCTGTGCTGCAAGTGTTCTACAAGTGTGATCATCTAACAAAATATGGCTACTTAGCTCATTCACATGTTGAGCTTCTGAATGGAACACAACTGCAAACACAACATTCCCATTTTTCCAAAAGATAATTCTCATATGCAACAAGGGAAACACAGAAGCATTGGTAAAATAACTGCACGGAAGGCACTCATCTACGAATTCTATCAACCGACACTTCGACCTAGACCCTATATACCGGCCACTGCAATGGACAGCAACTGACAACCGGAAGCGGCAGATTCAAACCAGTATAAATGCCGGAGGAATCAGCACAGAAGCGCTTCACAGGAGGCTCCCAAGCACTGAAGATGTCACCTAGAAAGGGGACGAAACGTTTGCAAGAAAAACTCCCAGCTCGGCGAACAGAACCACAACAACGAGCACCCGAGCTACAAATCTTCTCACAAACTTTGGATGCTATTATCTTGTTGCCATGTCATCCTTTATTTACTTGTGCACTGGCTATGTCCAGCCTGCTTAGAGTCAGTTGCCTGAATTGAAGAGATTCTCATCCCCTGGTTATTTTTTTTCCCGTTGATAGTTTTTATTCAAAATTCACATAGATTACAGTGTAAGACATAACATATAACATCAATACATTGAGAATAAATCCTGAAAACAGAAGTGTTAATGAAGAACATTCCACAGGAAAACATCTCAAACAGTAAATCCAAGTCCATGTAAGATAACAGCGGGTCACAAACATGACACATGATAAAATACATAGACTACTGTGCAAAAGCACATTATATTGTAAACAGTAAGTTCCAAGTCCACCTAAGTTAGTGTCTCAAACATGTTACATGGCAGTCATTATACATCAGACAATGTGCTCAAGAACAGAGGCATTGACATAAAATATCATGTAGAAGCACATCTTATATCAATCAGTTGTGCAAAATCTTACAGACAAACACACATTCCCCAGAGCAGTCAGTTGTCCTATATGTGGACCAAGCTATTGGTTGGCATACATGTGGGCCTACACACTAGCCAAGCTATCGGTTGTCTTACATACGGGTCAAGCTATTGGTCGGGCCAGCTCTACATGGGGACACAGAGGCATGGTGCATGCCCAGGTTAGTAACCCCAATCAATGATCTCATAGTCAATGAGGCCAACCTTAAGTCCGGAATGTAGGCCTGGTCTTTGGCTTGTAGCTTTTCTTGCGACGTTTTCATCCCAAGTCCAGTTCCTCTGATTCAGACTCTGACATGACCGGTGTGTACAGGATTGTAGTTCGCCTCTTGCATCTGGAGTGTCATGGGAGAATTTCCTCCTCTTCTGGTGGTAACAGTATCGAGGCTGCATCTATCATGGATTCTGAAGTTTCCTCTATATTAGATACAGATGGAGAACCTATGGCTTTCCACAGATTTCTGGCTGTTAGGAGGGGCCAGGTATGTTTTGCTCCCGCCCTGTTTCCAAGTTAACAGGTTTCAGGTAACACATGTGTTTGTTCAGGATTGTATCACCGTACCTGAACTTTAAAAGTGATGGGCCCTGACTTCATGTCAACCATGTCTTGTATCTGTACAGGGACGTTTTCATGGTTCCAATTCTAAATTTCGCCCCCCTGAATTAAATTGTCTCTCTTGCTAAGGGTTGGCATTTGACCAGCATTGGAGCTGCTGCCATTTCACCATGCCCTCCAGGTCTGGGAATATCAAGTTTAATCTGGTGCGGAATCTTCTCTCCATCAGCAACTCTGCTGGATTTATCCTTATTGTTACATGTGGTGAGGTACTATAATCAAACAGGAACTAGGACAGTTAAGTATGGATGATATGGAGCTGTCCTTAGGTGTCGAATGTCATTGTACTTTAGGAAATATTCAAATTCTCTGCTTGTAATTGTCTAAGACCAATACTTCTGGGAAACTGTATTGTGAATAATGCTTGCAGCTTTTCAATTGTTATCCTTGAGTTTGCCGAATGAATTTTATATACGTCCAATTACTTTGAATGGGTGTCCACAATGACTAGGAACATTGAGGCCACGAGAGGACTGGCATAGTCGATATGCAACCGAGTCCATTGTTTTCCCAGCCATGCCCATGAATATAGGGGTGCTTCTGGTGGTAATTTCTGTTCTTGTTGGCATTCTAGGCACTGCCCTATCAATGCAGCAATGTTAGCATCCAATCCTGGCCATTAGACATAGCTTGTTGTGAGTATCTTCATTGTTAACCCAAAATCACATGCCTCTGCTAGTCGTCTCAACCTCAAAGATCCCAATACAGATTTCCCCTGTTCTCTCACAGCCGAATAAAACTGATAGCATCTCAGAATTAGAGGAGATTTGGGTTGTAATATTCCTTAACCAGCTCCGTAAACCCTTGAAATGTTTTAAGAGTCCAGGAATATTCCTCGTCACAATGGATGTTTCCACACTCTACATCAGCATCCCCACAATGATGGCATCACAGCAACAACCTCAGTACTCAACACCAACAACTGCCAATCTCCGAACACCATCCTACAACTCATCCGCTTTATCTTTGATCACAACATCTTCACCTTTGACAACCAATTCTTCATCCAGACACACGGAACAGCCATGGGGACCAAATTTGCACCCCAATATGCCAACATTTTTATGCACCGGTTCTTCTCTATGACTTCTTCTCTATGCAGGATCTCCAACCAACATTGTACACCAGGTACATTGACGACATTTTCTTCCTCTGGACCCATGGCGAGGAGTCACTGATAAAACTACACAGTGACATCAACAAGTTTCATCCCAATATTAAACTCACCATGGACGACTCTTGACTATCTGTCTCATTCTTGGGCACATGTGTCTCCATCAAGGATGGACACCTCAGCACCACACTCTACCGCAAACCCACAGACAACCTCACAATGCTACACTTCTCCAGCTTCCACCCAAAACAAAACATTAAAACAGCCATTCCCTATGGACAAGCCCTACACATACACCGGTTCTGCTCAGGTGAGGAGGAACGTGATGGACACCTGGAAGTACTCAAGGATACCATCACAAGAATGGGGTATGATGCTCAACTCATTGACCGCCAGTTCTGACGTGCCACAGCAAGGAACCATAATACCTCCTCAGGAGACAGACACGTGCTGCTACTGACAGGGTACCCTTTGTTGTTCAGCATTTCCCAGGAGCTGAAAAATTATTCCATGTTCTTAGTGACCTGCAACATAATATCAATGAGGATGAGCACCTCACCAAGACCTTCCCCACACCTCCACTATTTGCCTTTAAACAACTGCCAAACCTCAAACAGATCGTTGTTCGTAGCAAACTGCCCGGCTCTCAGGACAACTCCATACAACCCTGTCACGGTAGACGCTGCAAAACGTGTCAGAGTGTGGACATAGATACCACCATTATGTGTGGGGACACCTCCCACCATGTACATGGCAGATACTCATGTGACTCAGCCAAAGTTGTCTATCTTATACGTTGCAGGCAAGGATGCCCTGAGGCATGGTACATTGGGGAAACCGAGCAAAGGCTACGACAACGATGAATGGGCATCGCACAACAATCAACAGACAGGAGGGTTCCCTCCCAGTTGGGGAACACTTCAGTGGTCCAGGACATTCAGTCTCGGACCTTCGAGTGACCATCCTCCAAGGTGGACTTCGGGATAGGCAGATAGCTAAGTTCGGTACCCATAGGGAGGGCCTCAACCGGGACCTTGGGTTCATGTCACATTACAGGAGACCACCATTGCACTATACACACAGACTCCCACACAGACTCCCACACAGACTCCCACACGCACCCCCTCACAGACTTAAGACACTCTGCACTCACTACACACATACACTTTCTCACACTCACAACCCTCAACCCAGACACGCACACACAACAAAGATCCACATGCACACATATTTTGTGGGGTGAATTTGTACTTGCAGGGTTATATTGTACTTTGCTCAAAAACTGCATGAATTTATGTAAAACTCCATTATCTCACTTTTTAGATTAGAATCAATCTAAACATCATGGCATAGACAGAACACAGAGGGCCAACACCTTCAACATGTTGTCTAGCTATCACCATTGTTAACAGCTAACCCGAGAATGCAACTTTTTATATAAAGAAGGTTTTGTGATTTACACGTGAAAGAAGTGAAACTGTCACTGTATTCGAACAGATGAAAGGCTTAACAGACAATCAATCAATTTTTCAATGTATAATTTCAGTTACATCACACTGAAAACTTTTGCGATAAATTCTGTGTTAAGATCGAGCCATCTACTATCACCTGATGAAGGAGCGTCACTCCGAAAGCTAGTGTGTATCCAATTAAACCTGTTGGACTATAACCTGATTTTTAATTTTATTTACAAGTGCACAGTAACACTGGCTGTGGCCACAACAGAGGAGATTCTACTCTCCTGGTTACTTATTTTATAAAACGGTACACAATACAACAGTTAACAATAAACAAAAAGCAGCAGTCTACAAAAAAAACTATTTACAGAGGAAGGGGCAGCCAACCACAAACCCCACCGTTCAGTTATCAGGGAAAAGAGGACAAATCTCAAATCCCACTTTCACTCAAAGAGGTAACAGTTACAAACACAGACAAGACAGTCCAATCAAATGAGAGAGTGCATAGAACACAAACCCAATATCGCTAAAAGCCAATATTTGACACCAGTCTGCACCACATACTGATCAGCCCGCCCTTGGCTAGCCTTCCTGCAGGATAGTTGTCGGCTATCCGGTGTCCGGCTGCCCTGCGTACTCACCGATCTTTACCAGGCCTGCTTCCCTCTGGCACAGTCATCAACCTCCTGTTCCTGGCCACCCGCATACTAACTAAACTATCCTCGACCTGCTTTCCTACAATCGGACTGTGAGCCTACCAGCACCTGGCTGCCCATGTACTGACTGACCCTTTCTCCTGGCCAGCATTCCTACAGACCGGCCATTCCTGTCCAGCTCCCAGCCTTCCTCCATACTAACTGGTCCTCCCCCAGTCGGCCTTCCTATAGGCTGCTGGTGGCCGCTTGTCTCAACCTCCCTGTGTACTGACCGACCTGCCCTATACTGGCTTTCTTGCAAGGACGCTATCAGTTGCCAGGCTCCTCCTGGCTGGCTTTCCTCCAGGCCAGTCATCAGCCCTCCGGCCCACAATCAGCCCACGTACTGGCTGACCCGCCCCTGACCACCATTCATCTGGCACGCTGTCAGCGGCCTGGCCCCTGGTCACCCTGCTTACTACAGATCCCACCCCCGCACCCAGCCTGCTTTTCCCCAGGCTGGTCATCGACTTCCCCAAATACCCGAATGCAGAGTCTATACCAACAGGCAGAGTCCATGCCCAAATGCAGAGTCCATGCCCACAGGCAGAGTCCACTCCATCATACAGGAAATGCTTACCTCTCCACACACACAGGTGTTCAGTCTTTACAGAGACCTAGTCCACCCAGAGGGTCAGGTCTATCCACAGAGGAACAGCTCAGTTGGAAAAGCGCAGTTGACTCACAGGGGCTCAGTACGAGCACCAAAAAGAGAAAACACATGCAAAAAGAAAAATGCAGATACTGAAAACCAGATTGCAAGGGTGAAGCCGTGCCACAAAATCAGCATAGTCATTTTCTCAATATTAAACAAAAAAAAGTAACATACAGGCTGTAACCAACCAGTGAAACAACAGCTTCCTAATAAGGACTGAAATACACTTATAACACATTGACTGTGAAGATCAGCCAATTCAGAAACAGTCCTTAAAAAGTAACAAACTGGATGAGGAGATTAGCCAGTTCAGGAATCAGGTCCCCCCAAAAAAAACAAAAACCAACAGCAGTACACTCTGGCCAGCCAACTCAGATTCAGTCCTCAACTGAGGAGAGTTTAATCGCCTAGTTATAATTTTTTTTCTGTCACAAAGTCATCCTTTATTTACAAGTGCACAACAACAATGGCTGTGGCCAGCCAGTTTGGCCACAACTGAGGAGAGTCTACTCTCCTAGTTATTTTAATTAGGGCTTTACTGATTGGCCCAGGTTAACAACCTCAATCAATGATCAGCAAGGCCAGTGTGTGGTTCCAATCACTACAACTGAGTAATAACAAAATTAATTATATAGAGGCAGGAATTATAAAAGTTATAGTACTAATAGCATTTTGGTGATTTTACAACTCTCTTAGATTGTGTTTTTCCAATAATCTTCTGGAAGTGTGAATGTTACTGTTATGGGGTTGCAAATGTGTATCAGTATGTCGATCATTTCACTCATATCCCAACACACTGTTGTCCTCTGGGTGTGTTCCTTCATGTTTATTGTTCACAAGTGGAGTATTGAATATTTCCAGTAGCTGACTTCTGTTCTAGTTCTGCATTGTTCCATTAGGCACCATGAGTTCAGAATATATGAGCTCACTATGGAAATCTCTGTGTGTAAACATGCTGTCGTTGTAGGGGTTTATGAATTTAATCTTTTATCTTATGTGTAGGTTAAATAGCTCCATATCTGCAAACTGGTTGTGCACCATCTTCACCATTGTATGTTGAGAAGTGTGTTCTGCATCTCAGAGAATTTGGACTGGTGGTAGCTTCACAAACTAAATTTTGCTTGCCTTCTGAATGTGATCTCTGCTGGCTGATAATCCCATACCTATTCCTAAAGTAATGCATTTTTGAGATTATTATAAGATCTATTTTTCTTTTTTACCTTACGTTGTATACTTCTGGACAACCACAAGAAACTATATTTGGCAGTACCACCCCTTATCTTTGTGGGACCATGTCTATACTCTGCTTGAGGGATCTCACTTCAGAATGCCTCTCACTGATTTGCCACCGGCTTTCTTTCACATAACTGTAACAAATCCATTTCAGCCAGATAATTTCTTAGCTTTGTAAAAACATTTTCCTTCTCCTAATTTAGCATCTATACTTCTGTTGTATCTTTGTCCCATACCATAATTATGCTCAACCTAACAGTTGTTATGACTTCTATCTCCAAAATGTTCACCATCTCCGTCTTCAGCTTAATTTCCAAAAACTGTATCTAGAATTGTGCCTCTCTCATTGGACTTGTCACTAAAAAATTCTTCAAGAATTTTGTAGCCTCTATGTATTTCACACTATTTGTATTGCAGTTTACATTTAGATATGATGTGGAGATGCCAGTGTTGGATGGGGGTGGGCAAAGTTAAAAATTACACAATACAGGGTTATAGTCCAACAGCACTGCTTCTTTATCAGGAAGCTGTAGAGCAGGATCATAAGACACAGAATTTATAGCAAAAGACCATAGTGTCATGCATTCAATTGATACAACATTTTGCCCCAAAGGATGCCCCGAGGCATGATATATTGGAGAGTCAACTGATGAATGCACACCGCACAACAATCACCAGACAGGGATGTTCCCTCCCAGTCGGGGAACACTTCAGCAGTCAGGGACATTTGGGTGACCATCTTTCAAGGCAGACTTCGGGATATGCAACAATACAAACTGGCTGAACAGAAGTTGATAGCCAAGTTCGGTACCCATGAGGATGGCCTCAACTGGGACTTTGGGTTCACGTCACACTGTAGGTGATCCCACTACACTATACAGTCTCACATACACACACACTCACACAGACCTTCTCTCATACACACGCTGTCTCTCAGACATACACACATAGTGGGCGGCACGGTGGCACAGAAGTTAGCACTGCTGCCTCACTGTGCCAGAGACCCGGATTCAATTCCCGCCTCAGGTGACTGACTGTGTGGAGTTTTCACATTCTCCCGTGTCTGCGTGGGTTTCCTCCGGGTGCTCGAGTTTCCTCCCACAGTCCAAAAATGTGCAGGTTAGGTGAATTGGCCACGCTAAATTGCCAGTGGTGTTAGGTGCAGGGGTAAATGTAGGGGAATGGGTCTGGGTGGGTTCACTTTTGCAGGTCGGTGTGGACTTGTTGGGCCGAAGGGCCTGTTTCCACACTGTAAGTAATCTAATATTGGCTAACATAGGGATCAGGATAGAAAATTCAATGGTTAGCAGTTTAGAAGGAATAGATCTGAATATGAGATGAGAAGATGGGTCTCAGACGAGATTACCTTGGAATGGGTATGGGGGGAGCTATGGGAGAAAATAGAGAAATTTGTGAGCTCACAGTAAGGCCCTGAGCAGTGTACAGGACACAGATTTAAGGTGATCAGCAAAAGAATAAGATATGAGAAAATGTATTTTATCACAAGAGTCACTGTGATCTAGAATGTACTATTTGAAAGGTAGGTGGAGGTTTTAGGGGTGATACAACAGAAATTGTAAAAACATATGTAGGTGAAGAAATTTGCATGGCTCTAGGGAAACAGCAAGAGAGTGGGACTAACTGTACCAGAGTCAACATTGGCAAGACAGCTTGAATTATTTATATTGGTGCATTGTAGTATCTTGCACCTCTACAATTGCAAAATTGGATAACCACTGAAATCAGTGATGCACAACCTATGCCATTGCTTATCATGCAGATAACACACACACTTATTGCTATTTGATCATTCAAGTTATTAAAGCATACAACAACCTCTAAGAGTACTGCTGAGTGACTGTGATGTGAGAGGCCAATGTGGATTCAAGCAACATTGTATAACATAAAGTTTGTCAGCTCCTCTTCAAGAGAAGTGCATTCTGGCTGCAGCAGGTGTTGCAAGTCATTTTAAAACTGAGTTTGACGTCAGGAAGACGTAAGAATTTAATACATTGCAGAGAGTGGATTCCAAGATTTTGTGATGTTGTGCTGGAGACTGTGATGCAGAGGAGAGATGTCATCCCAAGCTTGGATTGGTAGCGAGACCAAATGTCCCCAAGAAACTGAATGCATCCACACATGAAGTTGAATGAGTTCACGTGTGGTCAAAGTTAGTGAATGTATGTTGAAATGTCATGTATCTCACTACTTGCACCGCTAGTTTCACACATTGCTCAACACCTATCATTAACAATTTATGCCTAATAATCGTAACTTTACCTCAACCTCAGCACTGTTGCAAGCCTCAAGTCCATCTCACAGCTTGCATGCACTACCTGCTTTTCTACCAAAACAGGTACTTCACATGTTTCCCTTTCTCTTCCAGGTCAAGGCGGTGTATATCTGAAAGCAGCAGAAACCAACTGGTGAAGAACAGGTACTGCTGTATATTTTCATTCCCAATGGAGGAGATAGTACTTATCAGTATTAGAGAAGACACAACTGAAGCCTAGCAAATGAAATAAACAATTGAAGAGGTGGATTTTCTCACAACTAATCTTTCTCTCATATCTTCTGATGGACAAGGTAGATGTGTAAAAATGCACTTTTGTATGTTTTCTGGCACCTCTACCACTGATTCAACATAACCCTATCTTCTATTGTCCTCTGCTTAGATGCCAAAGAATAGCAACCTGATTAAGAAGTGGTGAAAGAGGTAGCAGTGAATGAGAAAGCAAACAGGATGAAAAGCACTCTTGCAGTCACCGGTTTAGATAGGACACTATGCACACGTAAGATCATTGCTTACAGGCAGGATATATATGTGGTATAGTAGGAATTACTCACCCATTGCCAGGACAGGTGGCCAGGGTGGTCAGGTAACAGCTCACTTAAGGAAAATATTGCACACAGATTCTGCTTCAGAAGATTGAGGACTTTCATGCAACTGCCACAAAGGGCAGATATTCATGGAATGTTGACATAATTCCAGTGTGATATGTTTCCTCTCTGATGTCAGTGTTAAGTATGTCACCAAAAGAATGCAGAATTTTCTTTTAGAGAAGAATGAACACTCAGATTGTTGTCTACATTAGTACCCCACGACATGGGTAGAAAGATGGATAAGTCCTGAAGCTGTACCTCTAAGGTAGTAATCCCAGGGTTACTCCTAGAACCAAGTGCTCGTGAGTATAGAAATAACAGGGTAAATTTTATGACTTTTGGGCTAAGCACAGGTTGTGTCAAGTTTCTGGGACAGATTGGCACTGTGCAGCCCAGCAAGATTTCTTACAATATCTAATCAAATGTGATTAAATTAACCGTGTATCCTGCTACTGTAATGACTCTCATATCCAATTCTAGCCCCATCTTACCAAATGCCATTCCAAAAACAACTGGTCACTCTCAGCACTGAAAGGCAAACATCTCTTGTACTCACAACCTTGTTTAAAAACCATTATGCATCCAGAAGTGCATTGGCAATCTGGTGTTGCCCCTTAACTACCAATGCAGTGGCACAAAAACCACAAAGCCACACAACTTACATGGCTGAAAGTTTACAAGTCCTTAGTTAAAGCCATTTGAACATCCCCTCTATGCTTTTTTGTGAAGGTTATGGTGGCAGCCACTGCTAATAACCACTCCTGTAGCTCACCAAAACCTCAGTTGATGTTCCACCACTAGAAATAAATATTTCACCAACATGCCCCTACCTACCATGCTGCCGATGACTCACCCACATCTTTTGCCAGCGATTTCCCCCATCAGCTCCCCTCCCAGAACCCCTTGAACACTCTTGACAAGCCCCAACACTGTAACTGCTCCAGACCTCTGGCCAACCTTGCAATTCACATGACTGACCAGTCCCCTGTGCACTGTATTTGTAAATATTCAATTGATGCTCAATTGTCCTGACAGCTGGTCTGCTGGCCTACAGGAGTGAGCATTGCCCACATCCTGGGTTGTACTTAGAACAATCCTTGACCATGAATGCCCCATGCAGATGTGGCCAAGGTCTTGGACTGTGTCTGGAATGTGTTTGTGACTGATGGTACCAGAACTCACTGACCATCTGTCATTTTCTCTTTAACTGGACTGAGAGCTAGTCCCCATCTACTTCTAGCATAGCCATTGATTCACTAACTGTGCAGTGTGTTTGCCTGTAGTCAGCTGGCACATTCTGCACATATTAGACTGATGTCTCAGTGTACAGCCTCCCCAACAGATGGCAACTGACAAGCAACCTGTCCTTATGTTTCTGTAAAACAGCAAATCAGTATGGCAATACTGATACCCTTCAGCTCTGCTGAAGTGACATTGTGTTAAAAGGCCATAGTGTGTCATAACAAGGCAAGGCATGACAAGGATGCTGTACACATGTAATTAGGAGCTGAGCATGTGCAAAAAGAGTAAGCTAGTAGTCCTGAGGTGTAGCCTGGTTTGATCTGTGAGTTGAGTGCCTATCCCTGTTCATAAAGTGAACTTGCTGTAGTCTTTTAAAGCTAGTTAATGGTGTGTCTTGCAATAGAAGTCTGTGATGTCTAAGTGGCTTGCAAGTGGATTAGAATGGTGCCTTGATAGTGTGGGAGATTGGCAATATTGATGCCAATCTCTATTGATGAGGGGTACATATGGCTGGTGCCTGTTTAGATCTGAGCAACATGGAGGCTTCTCACAGCCAGCAACCAGCTTGTTTGGTCAGACTGGGGCAAAATAGGAAGCAGAATATTAATGAAGCAAGTTGTGGCATCAATGAGGTATTTAACAATATATAATATAATGGAGAAAAATTTGGTTTGCTATTCGGCATCAACAAAAGAGATGGAGCAAGATGCTCCTAAATTCGAGATAGGTATTGCCTTCTTCTCATCTGATTCTACCACGAATCTCATAATAGTCTTAGTCATTCAGACCCCGAGAAGATTCCATATAATAAGGCAGAGCAAATAAACTCATGGTCAGAGAAATAGTATAAGAGGCAGAATTTTGGATTTCTGGGATTTGGTACCCATTCTTGGGCAGTTGGAATCTAACAAGGAATTCTGGTTACATGTGAGTACGACAGAGTAAGATCCCCACAAAGAAACTTGCTAATTTCATTGGGAATAGAAAGACATTAATATTCTTTTAAAAAGTAGCAAAGGAGAACTGAATGGAAATGAAAGCTGATGGATCCCTGGCACCAAATTATCTACATTCCAGTGTTGAAAAGCTAGATATAGAGATAGTGGATGCATTGGTGATCATTGTTTACACTCCTTTATATTCTGGAATTGTGGCTACAGAGTGGTAGGTTGCAAATGTTACAATTTAAGAAAGGGAGGATAGCACAAATCAGGAACTACAGATCTACTAGCCTGACACCCATAGCAAGGAAAGTGTACTAGACACTTCAAAAAGAATGATCTGATTGGATTTATGAAAGGGAAATCATGCTTGACAAATTAGAAAGAGTTTTTTCAGCATAGCAGAATACATAAATGGAACGACTGGATGTGGTTATATTTGAAATTTCAGGTTTTTGAAATGATTCCATATAAGTTACTAAACATAATTAGAGCACATAGGACGAAATAACTCTGTAGAGGCCAATATTGTGTTACTAAGTCACCCTTTATTAAGACATGGGGAGTCCTTCACACCAATCCAGCTCCCTAAAGCCTGCTCTCAGAGTAATTAGAACCATTGACACACTTGTTGAGATCTGTCATCCAGAGTTCAGAGTGTACCAGATTAACATCCCCAGTCAGGAAATTCATATTCTATGAGGTCCACCTGGCTGATCTTGTTACAATCACTGTATTCCTCCTGAATCCGAAGATATAGGCCGATTCTTTTATTTAAGCATTGGGACATGTTCCTTCAACTTTACCTTTGATATGAGTAGTATGTAATACATAGTGGTATGTCTCATGCAATCTGAGGAGATCAGAAGAAATTCATTCTCCTCTTCAGGCAGCAAAGATGTCGAGATGATGGATGTGCCATGTCCATCTCAGATTCTAAGGTATCTTCAATACTTAATGAAGAGGGAGATCCCACAGGTTCTAGAACAGTTAAAAACTCAGTTGAGGAGCTGGGCACATTTTTCTTCTGCAATGTTTGTGGGTTTTTACTTTTCAAATGGCCTATGTTTTGTTCAGGACCGTTGTACCTACCCAAACTTTATACAGCATTCATCTTGACCTCATATCTGGCATTGGTATTCCCCCACCACCACCAGATGTTTCAGTTTTACCAGGACTGAATCATTCTGCATCCAAAGTCTGATATTGTCAGCTGTGACTGTAAGTATGTCTCGGAAGTTTAAAATCATCATGGACTCTTTCAGTGTTTCTACCACCTAATGGTGTATCTGCCAGCGGGAGGTGGCTCAATGCATCCACATTTGTTACTTAACTAATGTTCTAACTAATAATTATACGCAGTTAGTATTAGAACCCACCGCTGAATTCAGCCTAAAGCTATGGGTGACACTGCCTTGTTCTCTTTACGTAAGTCTCATTGGGGTTTGTGGTTTGTTATTATACCAAAGACATCCGTAAAGGTATTGGTGGAACTTGCTGACTTCAAACATGACCACCACACCTCCCTTCTCTATTTGGATGCATTTCCACTCTGCATTAGCCAAAGTCCTGGATGCATAAGCTATTGGGTGTTCCTCTCCATTGCGCTAACTATGAGCGGATATTACCCTGATGCTGTACAGGGAGGCATTGCATGTCAATACCAGATCTCGCTTGGGGTCATAGTGTGCCAACACCTTAGAGGATGTTAGCTGTTTCTTCACTTCCTGGCAAGCTAAGATTTGGCCACATGACTATTTGAGGCTGACCCTTTTTTACGAGTTGATGCAAAGGTACCAGGATGTTTGAATTTTCTGTAATTTTCTGGAATTTTCACCAGTCCAAGGGAAAGGTCTATGCTCTAGTAAAGATGTGGGACCAGGGTACATTTGATCTCTCTCACTTTATCTTCCTATAGTTGTAACCCAGTCTTGTCAACTCTGTAGCCCAAGTAGGTCACTTGTAGAATCTGGAACACATATTTTCCTCTTCTAAAGCGTACACACACCTTGGAGGTATGTCTAAGGACTATGTCCAAGTTCACTAAGTGCTCCTTATTGATCTTCCATGTCATCTAGATAAATGGCGATCTGGGTTAGTCTTTGTAAAGTGTTCGCCATCATCATGCATTGGTTGATGACACCTTAAATGGCGTATATTGGTATAAATCCTTATGGGTATTAATTGTACCACACTTCTGGGAATCCTCATCTAATCATAATTTCAAGTACACATGGCTCATATCCAGTTTTGTGAAGGACAGCCACCTGCCAGCTATGCCTATAAACTCTCTATGTGAGGGATCACGTATTTATTGTTTGCTTAAAATCCCCACTAAGGCAAACCGACCTATCGGACTTCACAATTGGTATGATTGGTGTTGCCCATTCTACAAACTGGATTGGTTCGTTAAGTCCTTTGTTTTCTAGCCATCTGATTTCTTCCCAGAAGGCAAATAGCACTGGGCGGGCCTTACAGAATCTTAGAATTGTTTCCTATTCATCATACAAGGTGACCTTGGCCCTCGACCTTCCTGAAAAACTTCCAGGTACTTAATTAGGACTTCACTTAGATAACCATTTTCTAATCGAAAAATGTTGAGCCAATCTAGAATCTTTCTCAACCAATTTTGTCCCACCAAGCTTGGACTGAGTTACCACAATCAGTGGCAACTGAACCAGCTACTTCTCAGAAGAGACCACGACCATGTTGCACGCTTAATCTGTAAAGGTTCCCCGGCATATATTCTCAGTCTAGTTGAGTCTTGCACAAACTTAAGGATTGGAAACCAGAGTGAATTTTGTTAAAGACTGGTTTTGTGATCACTGAAATGGCTGTGCTGGTATCAACCTCCATTAGAACCAGGTGAGTATTTAACCAGATGTTTACTTTGTTGGTTCTGATTTGAATGTTTCAAACTATTTAACTGTTTCAAACCAGATATAGGTGGACTTTCCAGGTGTGCACTCTCCTAGATAATAACCTATGAATTCTCTCACTGAATTTAGGTCTAGTTAAACGTTAAATGTTAAACTTTTGGCTGAGGCTTGGCATAGTTTTGGAGTTTTGCTGTGGGCTGACCTAGACTCCCTCTGTTCAGGAATTATAATTGCCTTCACTTAAGTGGTGTAGTCCAAGCTCAGTCGAGGTTTGTATACTTCCATTGAAAATACCCCACAACTCATGCTCCACTTGCAGCATTTTTCAACGATAAACTAGTTGTAATGCCTGTTTGAAATCTAGAAAGGTATCTGGTGCCTGAGAGAAAGTAAGGCTTCTAATTACCAAAAAAATCTGTGGGTCGACAAGCTGTCAGGAGAATTACTCAGTTTTTCATCTGCCCCCAAAGAATTTGCTTGTAAAAACTAACACATTTTTTCCACATATTGGGCCCAGTCTTTGACAGCAAGTTCAAACAAACCCAACTTCTCAAATAACAGCATGTTACCAGCATGGACTACTTTGGGCCAAATGGCCTGTTTCCATGCTGTATTACTCTATGACTCTTATGACCAGAAATGCTTACCACCCCAACTCAAGGATGACTGTTGTGAGTAAATTTCTTCAGGAGCATGCTTTTGTCTCGTCATTATCACTGAAATAACTCTACAGAGGCTGGTTCCACTTCACCAAAACATCCTTTATTTACACATGGAGAATCCTTGACTCTGATCTCGCTTCCTCATAACCAGCTCTCAGAGTGAACAGAACCACTGACACTACAGTTTATATCTGTCAGTCATGGCTCCCTGATTGGACCAGATTTACAGGCCCAATCAGGTAACCCATACTCCGTGAGCTCCAGCTGGCTGACCTCATTATAGTTACTACAACTGGCTTAGAGTAATATAATGGAATTGATTGAGAATTAGCTAATGGGAAAAAACACAGAAAATAAAAATAAATCAATTACTCTCATGTTCTCAGCATTGGTCTAGGGAGTATGCTATAAAGATAAATGATGGACCCCAAATAATACTGACATTTTATATGTCGACAACAAAAGTAATATTTACAAATTTGTGGATGACACAGAACTACGTGATACTGTACATTGTGCGAATGATGCAACAGACTTCAATGGAATTTGCACAAGGTGACTACGTGGATACAAATATGGCAGTTGGAATGTAATGTTTATAAGTGTGAGGTTATCCACATTGGTAGGGGAGTGGTGGTACAGAATATTTCTTAATGAGAGATTGTGAAATGTTGATGTCCAAAAAAATTCCTAAATCATAAGTCCTTGCAAATTAACATTCAGGTACAGTGGATAATTCAAAAGGAAAAATTTGCCCCCTACTCTTGATGGAGACCTCTTCTCCAGCCTTCTCTCGCTCATGCCAGTCAGAATCGAACAGAAGGATTGGATATCAGCTCAAAGGGTCCATCAGTGATAAATGAGCATGCATGCAATTAACAAATGTCCTCCTGTGCCCACCTTAGGGAATGTTCCACAAATACAAATGCAGTCAGTATGCCTCACACACCACAAAGTAGATCTCAAATTTAGTGAATTTCCAATCTGCTGCCAAGATCTGCAACTTTGTTCCTTTGTGACATTGCTTTGCATATACACATCAACATTGCTTACTGCCCTTATGAGCACAAGCTTCTGAAGAAAACTAAGCATCAATCAGATTTGCAGTGCACAGATCATTCATTCCTCTCCTGCACTGAGGTTATTCTGTAGGGCTCATGGCTATTGGCATTGCTACCTCCATCCAAATGCAAGGCAGGACTACAACCTTCCCTGACAGTCTGTACGAGAACATGCAGTGAGGCTTTGCTGATCAAAGACTCTAACCTGTTTCAAAGTGGTGATATCTTTAATAGCAAGATAATGAGTGGGGAGGAGAGAGTCAGATGATTTGCCTGCAGTACAAATGCCAGAGTGATATTCATACTTTGCAGGCTTATTCAGATGGCCCTTAAATATGCCGCCCTGGACCCTCAAATCTTTGAGATAACAATGAAGTAACGTTCTGAGCACCCTGCTTTAAAGTTTGCTACTTGCACAATGCACATTTAATTAGCTGGCCATTGTGTAATCATATGCGAAAAGCTGTTCCACCCATGAGCAAAAGTAATAAACAATTCTGGCACCAGTGCTGAATTTTTACTTTAGAATGTAAGATTCTGTCTACTTTACCTCACTGAAGTCATCTGCTTCCAAATCCAGCTGCACCTATCACAAAGCTGGTCCTTTCTCAAAATTACTGTGCTCTTGAGTTTTTTTTAGAGGGGGGTAATTGACCAGGCTCCAACAAGATTAGGTTTCAATAGATTATTGGGGCCCTTTTTTGTTTATACCGAACAGATAATGGTTCAGGCAGAAAGCTTTCAAGTCTTTTTTTTTAAAAACTGGTATAATCAATGGGGTGTGGCCAGCTCTCTAGCTGCACAGGTCAATTCAGTTTGGGATTTAGTTGAGTCAGGGTCGCAGTTGAAACTGGAATCTCTCTCCCTCCTCTGCCCTTCTAACCTCATAAACTGTAAGGCTTTTGTGTCGGTTTTATTCTTGTGCTAAGGGGTTTGTTTATTGGGACTGATGCAAGTATTTTGGAAAAACATCATTAAGTCGGGATAGCCTGTCAGGTTTGGATAGGGTAAGTTAATCGGGTATTCTATTTTCGGTTCATTGTGTATAATTCTGTAATTTTGTAAATAAGTTCTGTTTGTTTAAAACTTGGCAGTCGGACCATCTAATTCACTTCAGGAATATCCACTGTACACTTACCTGAAATAAATAGCGAAGTTACGGTCTGGGCTACATGCTTAAAAATGTTTTGAGGGGTCGGGCTTAGGCCATAACCTCTGCTCCTTGCCAAGGTGATCCAGTAAAGCTAAAATACTGAAATCTATCCAACTGTGTGGAAAATTATCAAATTTGCAGTGCACAGATCATTCATCCCTCTCCTGCACTGAGGTTATTCTGTGGGGCTCATGGCTATTGGCATGCATTGCTACCTCCATCCAGGTTGCCTTGGTCAGATGAGAGGGCTCCCTTTGCTATCCCTGCGAGGCAGGACTACAACCTTTCTGGACAGTCTGCAGGGGAACATGCAGTGAGGCTTTGCTGATCAGTGGGTCTAACTTGTCTCGAAGTGGTGATATCTTTAATAGTAAGATAATGAGTGGGGAGGAACGAGTCAGATGATTTGACTGCAGTACAAATCCAGTCTTATGCAAGAAAGCAAGACAAATCAACCTGGTCACAAGCGGCACTTGTTCAGGAATAACTTGTTCAGTGTGAGTTCTGCCAGGTTCACTCAATCACTGCCCTCATTAGCTTCTTGGTTCAAACATATCCAACAGAGCTGAATTACAGAGACGAAATGACAGCTAGGTAGCATTTGACTGTGTATGTTATCAACGAGCCCTAGTAAAATTAGAATTAACAGGAATCAGGAAATCTCTCCCTAGTTGGAATCATAACTAGCACAAAGGAAGCTGGTTGTGGTTGTTGGAGTCAGTCATCTCAGCTCCACGATATCACTGCAGAGTCCCTTTGGGGTCTGTCATAGGCCCAAATATCCTCAGCTCCTTCACCAATGGCCTTCTCTCCATTATTTGTTCAGAATGGGAATGTTTGTTGATGAATGCACAATGTTTGACACTATTTGCGACACCTCAGATATTGAAGTAGTTTGTGTTGAAGCAAAGTAAGAGCGAGAAAACTTTTAAGCTTGGGATGATAAGCAAGGAGTAAAAAGTGAGGTCTGCAGATGCTGGAGATCAGAGCTGAAAATGTGTTGCTGGTTAAAGCACAGCAGGTCAGGCAGCATCCAAGGAACAGGAAATTCGACGTTTCGGGCCAGAGCCCTGCATCAGGAATGAGGAGAGTGTGCCAGGCAGGCTAAGATAAAAGGTAGGGAGGAGGGACTTGGGGGAGGGGCGATGGAGATGTGATAGGTGGAAGGAGGTCAAGGTGAGGGTGATAGGCCGGAGTGGGGTGGGGGCGGAGAGGTCAGGAAGAGGATTGCAGGTTAGGAGGGCGGTGCTGAGTTGAGGGAACCGACTGAGACAAGGTGGGGGGAGGGGAAATGAGGAAACTGGAGAAATCTGAGTTCATTCCTTGTGGTTGGAGGGTTCCCAGGCGGAAGATGAGGTGCTCTTCCTCCAACCGTCGTGTTGTTATGTTCTGCTGATGGAGGAGTCCAAGGACCTGCATGTCCTCGGTGGAGTGGGAGGGAGAGTTAAAGTGTTGAGCCACGGGGTGGTTGGGTTGGTTGGGTCCGGGCGTCCCAGAGGTGTTCCCTGAAGCGTTCCGCAAGTAGGCGGCCCGTCTCCCCAATATAGAGGAGGCCACATCGGGTGCAGCGGATGCAATAGATGATGTGTGTGGAGGTGCAGGTGAATTTGTGGTGGATATGGAAGGATCCCTTGGGGCCTTGGAGAGAAGTAAGGGAGGAGGTGTGGGCGCAAGTTTTACGTTTCCTGCGGTTGCAGGGGAAGGTGCCGGGAGTGGAGGTTGGGTTGGTGGGGGGTGTGGACCTGACGAGGGAGTCACAAAGGGAGTGGTCTTTGCGGAACGCTGATAGGGGAGGGGAGGGAAATATATCCCTGGTGGTGGGGTCCGTTTGGAGGTGGCGGAAATGACGGCGGATGATACGCTGTATACAGAGGTTGGTGGGGTGGTAGGTGAGAACCAGTGGGGTTCTGTCTTGGTGGCGGTTGGAGGAGCGGGGCTCAAGGGCGGAGGAGCGGGAAGTGGAGGAGATGCGGTGGAGGGCATCGTCGAACACCTTCCATCCCGACCTCAAATTCACCTGGACTGTCTCAGACTCCTCCCTCCCCTTCCTAGGCCTTTCCATTTCTATCTCGGGCGACCGACTCAACACAGACATCTACTATAAACCGACTGACTCCCACAGCTACCTGGACTACACCTCCTCCCACCCTCCTCCCTGTAAAAACGCCATCCCATATTCCCAATTCCTTCGTCTCCGCCGCATCTGCTCCCAGGAGGACCAGTTCCAATACCGTACAGCCCAAATGGCCTCCTTCTTCAAGGACCGCAGATTCCCCCCAGACGTGATCGACGATGCCCTCCACTGCATCTCCTCCACTTCCCGCTCCTCCGCCCTGAACCCCGCTCCTCCAACCGCCACCAAGACAGAACCCCACTGGTTCTCACCCACCAACCTCCGTATACAGCGTGTCATCCGCCGTCATTTCCGCCACCTGCAAACGGACCCCACCACCAGGGATATATTTCCCTCCCCTCCCCTATCAGCGTTCCGCAAAGACCACTCCCTTCGTGACTCCCTCGTCAGGTCCACACCCCCCACCAACCCAACCTCCACTCCCGGCACCTTCCCCTGCAACCGCAGGAAACGTAAAACTTGCGCCCACACCTCCTCCCTTACCTCTCTCCAAGGCCCCAAGGGATCCTTCCATATCCGCCACAAATTCACCTGCACCTCTACACTCTTCATCTATTGCATCCGCTGCACCCGATGTGGCCTCCTCTATATTGGGGAGACGGGCCGCCTACTTGCGGAACGCTTCAGGGAACACCTCTGGGATGCCCGGACCAACCAACCCAACCATCCCGTGGCTCAACACTTTAACTCTCCCTCCCACTCCACCAAGGACATGCAGGTCCTTGGACTCCTCCATCGGCAGAACATAACAACACAACGGTTGGAGGAAGAGCACCTCATCTTCCGCCTGGGAACCCTCCAACCACAAGGAATGAACCCAGATTTCTCCAGTTTCCTCATTTCCCCTCCCCCCACCTTGTCTCAGTCGGTTCCCTCAACTCAGCACCGCCCTCCTAACCTGCAATCTTCTTCCTGACCTCTCCGCCCCCACCCCACTCCGGCCTATCACCCTCACCTTGACCTCCTTCCACCTATCACATCTCCATCGCCCCTCCCCCAAGTCCCTCCTCCCTACCTTTTATCTTAGCCTGCCTGGCACACTCTCCTCATTCCTGATGAAGGGCTCTGGCTCGAAACGTCGAATGATAAGCAAGGATACCATTTTGGAGTTAAAATAGTGCTCATAGTTAAAAAAAACTACTGTTGGATTTTATAGATCCCTAGCTTATGCGTCAACATGGATAGGTTAAATAGTCAAAGTATTTTCCTTGGGGTGGGAGAGTCGGGAACTAGAGGGCATAGGTTTAGGATGAGAGACCTAAGGAGCAACTTTTTCACACAGAGAATGGTATGTGTATGGAATGAGCTGCCATAGGAAGCGGTGGAGGCTGGTACAATTGCAACATTTAAAAGGCATCTAGATGGGTATGTGAATATGAAGGATTTGGAGGGATATGGGCTGGGTGCTGGCAGGTGGGACTAGATTGGGTTGGGATATCTGGTCGGCATGGACGAGTTGGATCGAAGGGTTTGTTTCCGTGTTGTACATCTCTATGACTCTATGTCATTATTCTAAATTGGAATTATATTGCTGTTATTTCACTGTTGCTTTTTCATAATCCTGGAATTCATTTCCTAACAACACTCTGTCTATCTACCTTCCTGGACTACAATGGTTCAAGTATTCAAGTCATTACCACTTTCTCAAGAGTTATAAGAGATGGATAATGAATGTTGTGTTAGCCAGGAATGCCTACATCCCTGAATGCTTATTAAAAAAGTACAGTTCTAAAAAGTCTAATACAACATTTGTTGTTGTTGTGCCATTATAGTTTTACTAGACCATAAGGGCTTCTCTCATTAGAGAGAAGTGACTGTTGATGATTTAACCTGAGGGCCACCAGACCTCAGGCAAGAGGTTGAGAAGAAGAGTCTTTTATGGTAATCTCAAACCAGTGATGGGAATTGAACCCATGCTGTAATACAGCATTTAGTATATTAAAATAGAAACTTGAATTCTAAAGCCATTCAAACATTTTAAATCTCAAGTGATCAATCAAACATTCTTACTTGTACCACATCAAAGGTAGCTAAACCCTTAATAGTCTTCTAGGCTTCCAAGTAAATTGTGAACTTAATCCCTGCTGAAATGATTTTAATTAGTCAGAGGGAAATGGGTCTGGGTGGGTTACTTTTCGGAGGGTCGGTGTGGACTTGTTGGGCCAAAGGGCCTGTTTTAACACTGTAGGGAATCTAATCTAATCAAAACTTTTTCAAGTCAGTCAACCATTCATAAAGAGCCTTAGAGAAGTATCAACAAACAATGATGAAATTGCTCAATTAAGACCATGTTTTGAAATTTTCATTGACAAATACAAAGGCTTTAGAAACTTTCAGACCATGATAGTTAAAAGGAACTTATTCAGCCCTCAAAACTCCATACATTTGAAACTACCATACTCTGATAAGTTCTTTGAAGCAGCCAACTCGATTGTTGTTTGAACTCAACGTTGAGTTCAAATGAGCTTGATAAGTTTGGGTTTCCCTTATGGCTGAATTACACTCTGCCACCTTACTCCCATGCAAAGAACTGGATTTCCAGAAATATTTCCCAAATTTCCAAAATAATTTCCCATCACTGTACTAGAATCACTGGCCTGTTGCTGCTAGATTTATACTTCATAATTTTTGAACAGCAAACTAATATTTCCAATTCTTCATGTCACTGGCAATGATGATTAGAAATTTAAATTCAGAGCCTCTAAATAGTTCGTTTTCTTCAACCTCGACATATTTCTTCTATATGGTGATTTTTCAACTGAGCTGACAATCAACCTTTTAATAGCTTATCCTTACTCACTATTCCATTCACTGCTTTTCAGTTTTATGTCCATAAAAGACTCATGGATTCCCCTTTTTGTTGCTGGCTCATTATTCCCCTTCTATCACCATCCCTTTTATTTTCTTTCTTACCTTATTATGCTCTTTTCACTCAACTTGTTTATCGACCACATAATGAACTTTAAAATTATCGTTCGCCTCCTCGTGCTTCATTTCCAGTTTTCCAACTTTACTTATCCAAGGAGCAGTAACATTGTGGTGATATGCCTAGCGTGTATCCAAACAATTTCTTCTTTTACAGTTTACAATTTCATTGTATTGTTTACCTGACAGTTCTTGTTTCCACTTTACCTGGGCCAGAATTCTTCATCTTGCTTAAATTAGCTCTCCTTTTACTGAGTACTATCATATTTATTCCTGGTATTGGTCCCTTAATTGCTGTAAACTTAACAATATTGTGATCGGTTTCCAAAACATTATTCACATTCTGAGCAAAGTAAAAGGTTCATTATTTTTCAACAAAATGAAATCCACCTTTGGCTATTTCCTGGAGTCAGCTTCAAGGGCTTTTTTGTCAAAAAAAACTCTAGGTTCCTGGGGTTCTTTTAACCATACACATCATGCAAAATCATACCAGTCATGAAAATAAAGCCCAGCAGGTTTATTGCTCACAACAAATTCATTCCTTTCCTGTTGTCTAGGACTGTAATGTACAAGGTTCTAGGATATCTACTTCAAATAAATAAGGTTTGAAGAATGTATTACAACCAAGGTCTTTATATGCTAATAGGAATCCATCAGCATTTTTACCCAGGTTTGACTAAGGAAATCAAGTGAAAGCAGGTCAGCAGCTATCAGGAATAAAGATGACATTATGTACTGGGAGTGTAAGTGCAGGTTTCTAAGTTCTTCCTAAACCACTTCCCCAATACTCATTGGTGGTAATTGAATTGTTAATTAATTGTTAATTCATGGTCAGGGACATTTAAATGAGCATATTGCTCAAAATTGATAATGATTTCTGTCTGCCACTAATGGGCACGACTGTGCTGTGTTTTCTACTACCCGTCAACGATTAGGAAGTGTATATAGAATTTTACTATCAATTTTTAAAATGTACTACTATCAAACCTTGTAGCGCCTTTTTATCAGGACAACCCAAAAGCAGTGTACTTCCTTGACAGGATGAGATTTACTTTGAATTTTTCCTCTTCTGTCCCTCTTCATACGTCCACACTTAACTAAATTTCAAAACGAGAATAAAATAAGTTAAAAGTATAAATTTTAAAAATGCAGTTATATTTGAGAACTCAAGAACATTGTTCATTTTAAGAATATTACTGAATCTATAAGAGGCAGCAAAACCAGTTGATTGATATGTCCGGGTGGTGATAAATGTAATAAATAACTCATTTCGTGATGATATCACAGCTGGATTCTCTGCACCACAAGCTGGTCCTTCTAGAACTTTGTCTTGAATACTTGAACCATCATAAATTGTTAAACGATCACCGATGCACCCTGCAAACTCTTGTATCTGAAAGTCAGAAAATTCCAAGAGAATCTGCGAGAGAAAGTAAATCACATAATCAAATCATTTCTAGGGGTAGACATAAATACACACAAATGCACGTTTCACTTTACCTGAAAAGTCTTGTTTTATAATCTGTGAGACAAGGCTAATATTTAATATATTGCAAAGATGGTGCGTAAAGCTCAACTTATATGCTGGATAGGATTTGACATCCTTGCACTTGGTGAAATAGCACATGCAACAAAAGTTATTTTAATATAGTGAATCAAAGTTAGTCCATTTTTCACTGTTTCTTGGGAGTAAAATTGCCTTGTGTCTCATCTACAAGAGTTGGTTGGTAATATGGGCACTGGTGAAGGAAATGTGACAAGTGTTAGGAACAAGAGTTACAATATAAATTTAAAATGTTTACCCAAATCTTGATATGGGTCATCATTGCTTTCTCTACATAGAGAAAAAACTTAACATGAAAATGATTCATTGAGCAGATTTATAGAACGTAGGATATAGAACATTACAGAGCAGTATATGCCCTTCAGTCCTCGATGTTGTGATGACCTATGGAACCAGTCTGAAGCCCATCCATCAGACACAATGCCATTTTCATCCATACGTTCACCCAATGACCATTTAAATGCTCGTAAAGTTGGCGAGTCTACTACTGTTGCAGGCAGGGCATTCTATACCCCTATGACTTTGAGTGAAGAAACTACCTCTGACATCTGTCCTATATCTATCACCCCTCAATTTAAAGCTATGCCACTTCATGCTAGCCATCACCATCCAAGGAAAAAGGCTCTCACTGTCCACCCTATCTAAACCTCTGCTTATCTGATAAGTCACCTCTCAACCTTTGTCTCTCCAACGAAAACTGCCTCATGTCCCTCAGCCTTTCCTCATAAGACCTTCCCTCCATACCAGCCCACATCCTGGTAAATCTCCTCTGAACCCTTTCCAAAGTTTCCACTTCCTTCCGATAATGCAGTGACTAGAACTGTACACATTACTCCAAGTGCGGCCAGACCAGAGTTTTGTACAACTTAAACATGACCTCATGGTTCCGAAACGCAATCCCTCTACTAATAAAAGCTATAACACCATATGCCTTCTTAACCCCATCGACCTGGGTGGAAACATGCAAGGATCTATGTACATGGACACCGAGATCACTCTTCTCATCTACACTACTAAGAATCTTATCATTCGCCCAGCACTCTTTATTCTTATTGCTCCTTCCAAAGTGAATCACCTCACACTTTTCCACATTAAACTCCATATGCCTCATCTTAACCCAACTCTGCAGCTATCTATGTCCTTCTGTAACCTTGAAAATCCTCTGGTACTATCCACAACTTCACCAAACTTAGTGCCATCCACAAATTTACTAACCCATCCTTCTAAGCCCTCATCTATGTCAATTATAAAGATGACAATAACAGTGGCCCCAAAACAGATCCTTGCAGTACACCACTAGTAACTGAACTCCAAGATGAACATTTCCCATCAATCATCACTCTCTGTCTTCTTTCAGCTAGCCAATTTCTGATCCTTACCTATCAAACACCTTACTGAAATCCATATACACCACATCAACCACTTTACCCTCATCCACCTGTCTGGTCACCTTCTTAAAGAACTCAATAAGACTTGTGAGGCATGACCTAACCTTCAATAAACTATGTTGACTATCCCTAATCAATTTGTTTCTACATAGATGATTATTAATCCTATCTCTTGTAACCTTTTCCTACACTTTACTCACAACCGAAGTAAGGCTCACTGGTCTATAATTACCAGGGTTGTCTCTTCTCCCCTTTTTGAACAAGGGAACAACATTTTCTATCCTCTGGCACTATTTCTGCATGCAATGACAACATAAAGATCAAAGCCCAAAGGTTCTGCACTGGACTAAGACTGACCCATCTAAAGTACTCAAACTATAGTATTTCCAGTGAATATTTGGAAAGTTAAAGCCCCAGAACAACGACCCTATTACTCTCACTCCTATCAAGCATCACCTTTGCTATCCCTTTCTCTGGAACTATTCGGAGACCTATAGAAAACCCCCAACAAGGTGACTTTTCCTTTACTGTTTCTAACCTCAGCCTATTTGATCTCAGTAGACAAGTCCTCAAATGTCCTTTGTGCCACTGTAATGCTGTTCTTGACTAACAATGCCACACCTCTCCCTCTTTTAGCTTCTTCTCTGTTCTTACTGAAACATCTAAATCCTGGAACCTGCAACAACCAGTCCTGTCCCTGCTCTATCCATGTCTCTGAAATGGCCACAACATAAAGTCCCAGGCACCAATACATGCTGCAAGTTCACCCACCTCATTCTGGATGCTCCTGGTGTTGAAGTAAACATACTTCAAATCACTCTTCCAACCTTGAAATTTTATTTCTGACCTCACTACTCTCAACCTCTTGGATACTGGAACAACAAGTTCCGCCGCTGAATTGGTTTCAGCCCTCCCAAAGAGCATTAGCAAACTCCTCCTCAGGATATTGGTACCCCCCTGGTTCAGGTGTAGTCTATCCTGTTTATAGAGGTCCAACCAACCGCAGAATGAGCCCAAATTTATCCAGGTACCCAAAATCCTCCCTCCTGCACCATCTCTGTAACTATGTGTTCAACTCCTCTCTCTCCCCATTCCCCACCTCATTAGTGCATGGCACGGGTAACAAACTAGACATAGCAACTCTATTTGTTCTAGCTCTAAGCCTTTATCCTAGCTACCTAAATTTCTGCCCTAAATCCCCATCCCTTTTCCTAGCTATGTCTTTAGTGCTTATGTGGATCACGACTTGGTGCTGCTCCCCCTCCCCCTCAAGAATCCCGAAAACACGATCCAAGACATCTCAAACCCTGGCACCTGAGAGTTTCTCAGACTAAAATGACAGTGAACCAAACAGGGAACTTTATTAAACACAAAATTATTGATTTATTATCAAAAACAAACTTCCTATAATAAATTAACACACAATTTCTAATCTGGAAATTAAAAAAAATTACCCCTCTAAGTAATCTAAGCCATATACATACTCATTTGAACACACACATATTAAGAAAATGGATTTTTATCTGAAGAGATTCACATTAAAAAAGAAAAAAAAAATCCCTGACCAATAATGGTTATTCTTGAAGATAAAAAGGATAAGGTGTATTCCAAGATCTGGCAATCTGGTGTTGCTGCATATGTAGTCAAGTCACTAAACTCGTATGGTTGTCTCTGGGGTCTTGGGACACATAGCCTCCTCAGAAAATATTATATTGAGAAATTCATTCAGTCACTTCCTTACTAAAGAATAATCAAATTTCACACTGAGCTAAAATTTATTGCAAAGATCCTCAAACATGAGCTGGGAGTTTTTTTTTAACCAGGCTTTTTGCTCAATTAAGTTTAAAACAGAAACTCCAAGCCTGAAGACACTTTTCAAATAAGATAGCCTTAAAACTTAGTTGAAAAACAGTCAGTTATCTTTGGAGAGAGTTCAAGCAAGCCCAACCATTATCATCAGGCATATTGTTTCCAAAAAGCCTTGTTAAATATTGTTTTACTGTGTTGACCATATCCAGGCATCTCATGTTCTTCAAAATTAACTCCTCAATGAAATATTACATCTGAAGTGAATTCATAACACAGAAAGGTACAGTACATTCAAACATAAGAGTGCACCACACAGCATAGTCTGCATGGGGAAACATGGGAAAAAGACATAACTAAAAGCAGTTTATTGCAGCTTTTTAAACATATATTGTTAGGATAAGAAGAAATTAATGATTATGATAATAGCAATTATAGACACTTGATATAAAACGGGAATCATCTGGGAATCAAATACTCAAGAGTATTTGACATTTACGAAGAACAGGGAACAAAGGAAAGAAGGTAGTGTAGATAAAGGATGAGTTCAGTTCAGTAGTCATAAATTGCTTTGGTTCAGAGGATCAAGATGTGAAATTAGTTCTGTTGGAGATCAGAAATAAGAAAGAAAACATTTTGGTGGGAGTAGCTTAAACATTTATTATTGAATATAAGTCAAGAAACGATGGAGGCTTATAATAAAGGTGTTGCAAAAATCATTTTTTAAATCTTTATATATGTTGGACATTCAAATTGGCAGAGATATCTGGAGGATGAATACATAGAGTCAATTTGTGAGAGTTTCTTAGACTAAAACGACAGTGAACCAAACAGGGAACAAATTCATTTCGACCTGATAATGCATGATGTGACAGGATTAGGTGAAGACCTCATAGTAAAACCTACACTCAGTAAGAGTATCGTAAAATGATAGAATTCTATATTTAGCTTCAAGTTGAAAGGTGTGACAATCGGTGGTATAGTGGACAGTGAAGAAGGTTGCCTCAGATGGGCCAATTGGATGAGTAGTGGCAGATGCTTGTTTTGGAACAGCAAATCAGAGCAGGACTAATAGTAAGGTCCTGGGGAGTGTTACTGAACAAAGAGAGCTTGGAATGTATATTCATAGCTCCTTGAAAGTGGAGTTCCAGGTAGACAGGGTAGTGAAGAAGGCTACTGATATGCTTGCCTTTACTGGTCAGTGCATTGAGTATAGCATTTGACAGGTCATGTTGCAACTATACAGGACATTGTTAGGCTGCTTTACATTCAATTCTGGTCTCCCGGCTATAGGAAGGATGTTGTTAAATGTCAAAGACTTCAGAAAATATTTACATGGATATTGCTGGAGGGTTTGAGCTATTGAGAGAAGTTGAAGAGACTGGGGCTATTTTTCTTGGATCATGAGAGGCTGAGGGGTGACCTTATAGAGCTTTATAAAATCATGAGGGTGCAGATAAACTGA